>NC_092333.1:187095000-187695000 GCF_046630445.1 Rutidosis leptorrhynchoides
CCACTACCACCAACCACCACCACCACCACCAACCACCACCCACCCACCACCACTAACAACCACCACCACCCACCCCCAACAACCACCAACCACCAACCACCACCACAACTACAAACCATCACCACCCACCACCCACCACCACCCACCACCAACTCCACCACCCACCACCCACCACCACCACCAACCACCCACTACCCACCACCACCCACCACCAACCACCCACCACCACTAACTACCACCACCTCCCACCACCAACAACCACCACCACCCACCACCACCCACCATCCACCACCACCACCAACCACCACCACCACCCACTACCCACCACCACCACCACCCATCACCAACCACCCACCACCACTAACTACCACCACCACCCACCACCAACCACCACCAACCACAACCACCACCACCACCCACCACCCACCACCCAACCCCAACACCACCACCCAACACCGACACCACCACCACCCGCCACTAACAACCACCACCACCACTCACCACCACCACCAACCACCACCACCATCACCCACCACCTACAGCACCACCACCCGCCACCAATAGCCACCACCACCACTCACCACCACCACCAACCACCACCACTAAGACGACACGTCCTTATCCATAAGGATGAATACAATAACATATGATTACATTGCGAGGTATTTGACCTCTAAATGATACATTTTACAAATATTGCATTCGTTTTTAAAAGACCAACTTTCATTACATCGAAAGTTATTAGGCATGCATACCATTTCATAATATATCAAACCATCAATGACTTAATAATAATCTTGTTGAACTCATCGACTCGAATGCAACGTCTTTTGAAATATGTCATGAATGACTCCAAGTAATATCTCTAAAATGAGCAAATGCACAGCGGAAGATTTCTTTAATACCTGAGAATAAACATGCTTTAAAGTGTCAACCAAAAGGTTGGTGAGTTCATTAGTTTATCAAAATCAATCATTTCCAATAATATAATAGACCACAAGATACTCATATTTCGAAAACAATCTGTGCAGGTCTGCTCACTGCTGTAAAAATCATTCATATGAAGAACACCGGATGGAAATACGGAAAGTGCAAAATAATCTCACCTACGATAGCTAATGCGAAAATGAAAAAAAATCTCATCGACGGTAGCTAATGCAACCAAGATGCAAAACAATCTCACCAATGGTAGCTAATGCAACGTGCAATGCAAAACAATCTCATCGATGGTAGCTAATGCAATCTTTATAGAAATCGAACCATTTATCAAGATGCAAAACAATCTCACTAATCGATAGCTAATGCAACGTGCAATGCAAAACAATCTCACCGATGGTAGCTAATGCAATCTTTATAGAAATCGAACCACTGAATCCAAATAATTCTATCATAGAATGTAGTTTTGAATACTTGTGTCTATTTCGTCAAACATTTATAAAAGCAGTTCATGTATTCTCAGTTAAAAAATATATCTCAAAATCATTTAATAAAACAGTTATAAAAACAGCGCATGTACTCTCAGTCCCAAAAATGTAAAGAGTAAAAGGGAATCAAATGAACTCACAATACGATATTTTGTGGCACAAAATGCATACGACGAAACTAAACAATGCAAGGTTGGCCTCGGATTCACGAACCTATATTAAGTATATATATATATATATATATATATATATATATATATATATATATATATATATATATATATATATATATATATATATATATATATATATATATATATATATAATGGTCAATAACTGTCTAACAATTTAGGTCAAGTCATAGTGTATCACAATCCTAATGCTCGAGATCGATATGCAAAAGTTAACAAAAGTCAGTTTGTTCCAAAATAACTTTCAAAAACTATACATGTATATTATATAACTTAAATATAGTCGTTTATATATATATATATATATATATATATATATATATATATATATATATATATATATATATATATATTTATCAGATTTTATTATAGTAAATAATACAAACCATTTATTAATAAATAAAATTTATATTAAAGTTTATATATGATAAAAATATATTTTTATATATCTCAAGTAATAAAATTTATACAGTTTACTCAAAATCATAAATATATAGTGGTATGTACTATTAATGTAATTATATTACGTATGGTAAAAAAATATCTTTGTATCACATATTTATTTGATAAAATAATAGTGATAATAATAATAATAAATAAAGTTTTATTATTTTATAATAATAATATTAATTATTTTTAATAATTATAATAATATAATAATAATAATAATAATAATAATATTTATAATTACTAATGATAATAATAATCTTGATAATAAATAATAATCTTTTAAAATAATACAAATGTTATAATAATAATAATATTTCTGATAAAGTATTATATTCACGTTAATGATAATAAGAATGATAATAATATTGTTGTTATTAGTAATATTAATAAAATGATAATTTTAATGAAAATATAGGCTTTAAGATTTATAATGATATTTTCAAATAAACATGATAATTTTTAATAATAATGATGAATAATAATATTTTATATGAAAATAATAATTCTATTCGAAATGATAATTTTTAATAATAATAATACTAAAATGATAATAATAATGACATTTTATAATAACAATGATATTTCTATTAAATTGATAATTTTAATAAGAATGATAGTTTTAATATTAACTATACATTAATAGTAATGATAATAATAATTTTCAATAATATATTTTATCTTAATAATATTTACTATATATATAATTATTATAATAAGAATAGTAATAATAATATTTTATAAAAATAATCCTATCAAGAATGATAATTTTTAATAATAACCCTGATATGATAATGATAATAAAAATGATATTTTTACTAAAATTGATAATTTTAACAACCGTGATAATTTTAATATTAATGATAATTTTAATAATAATAATGATAAAAATAATAAAATAATAGTTTTTATAATAATGTTAACTTTTAATAATAACTATAGTAATAATAATAATAACAATAACAATTTTAATGATAATACCTATATTAATAACGATAATGATAATAATAATAACCAGATAATAATAACGACGATGTAATAATAATAATCATTTTTAATAATAGCACTAAGATTAATGATAATTCAGTTGACTATATCTTTAAATCCGTTCATCGAAATCATACGACTTCTAAATGAAAAGTTATTAATTTATCAACAGCTTTCCAACGACATGCATATCATATACCTTATATCAGTAATATATGTATTAAATTCGTGATTCATCATATACTATCTAACGACAAAATTAAATATACAAGCATGCATAATCAAAAATACTCGAGCACTAGTCAGGGATACACCATTAATATATAAAAGATAAGATATGAGTGCTCACGTATCAATATTGAGATTCAATATTGCAGGAAATTACTTAGACGTAATGGAGATGATAAACACTAGTTTGACTCACGAGCAATACCCCTGATCCATACCAAATAACCTCCATAGCTATAACCCATAATTTCCTTAGCTCTATCCCGCTCAAAAAGTCCGTTTTGGAAATAATTCACTCATGACTTCGTCGTAGTATTTTATGTATAATACTACTAATAATAATCCTAATATTACTAATAATAATATAATATAATATAATTAATAATAATAATAATAATAATAATAATAATAATAATAATAATAATAATAATAATAATAATAATAATAATATAAATATAAATCAGAGAATTTGAGAGATAGGAAATGGATGTACTCGACCGAAATGATCGAACTTTATAGTCCTAAACTGAATTCCTCAACTCCGCAATCGCGATATGTCTGAGGAATATGGCTCCGAGATCGCGGCCTTCTGATTACAGCTCACACCCTCAATCATTTATGGCTGCCGACGGTTTTTATAGTATTATATATAATATTTTTAATTTATATAATTAATTATATAATATATTATATTTACGTTCATAGTTATATTGTAATCTTAGTTCCAAAGGTTTGTACGTTAACACTTGACTCATGTCCCGCTTCCGGTTTCTCGAACGCATTTTCGTAGGCTTAGAAAAACTAGCACTCTACATTACGCGACAAGTACCTTTATAAATAATTAGGCTTAAAACATCGATAAACTATATCACTCAAAATATAATTTGTACGTTTGAGCGTTATGGTCATTTGCTTCTATAAATCAATGCCTCGTTGTTTACTAAAATATATTATTTTAAATCAAGCATTTTATGACTAAGTTAATATTATATTTTATCACTTTGTAAAATATAATTATATTTTCATTTAGTAATTGAAATATTTATTTAATAATATTTAGTTTTTCAAAATCAATTATATTTCAAAGTTTATCCTAAAATCGTTTAAATAATAGAAATTTTTATAACAAAATATGTTTACACTTTAAAGCTTAAATTGATAAAATTTCTTTATGCGTCAATGTTTATTTTTCTCAAACATTCTAATCAATATATTTAATTAACAGTCGAATCAATAAACAAGTGTTACTATCGTTCTCTTAACTTGTCGATATCTATTTTCTAAGTTATCTATATTTCCTAATTTCACTTTCACGTTAAATAATATGAAAACTAAATTGTTATCTTATCAAAAGTCACGAGTGAAATATAGTAAAGCATGTATTGGAAATCAAACAAAATCTCCACTAACCCTTGTCTAGTTCCCGTTAATTGACACTTTTGTTCTTACTTACAAATCACTTTACTAATTATTCCGAATACCGTTAAAAAGAAAAAGTTTCCTAAATCAAAGTGGACCTCCTAACAGAGACTCGTAATCAATCAATGTATCTGATAAATCAAACATTTGATATTATCTTCTAATTCCATCGATAAACATATTGAAACAAATACGTTCATATAAAGTTTTATACGTCTAATACTTTGTTGATATTCTCAAGTTATAATATATATACATATATATAATCATATCCATTTATATAACGGTTCGTGAATCGTTGGAATTTGGTCGAGGTTAAATGAATGTATGAACACGGTTTATAATTCTTGAGATTTAACTTAACAAACTTTGCTTATCGTGTCGGAATAATATAAAGATAAAGTTTAAATTTGGTTGGAATTTTCCGGGTTGTCACAACCACCACCACCCACCACACCAACCACCACCCACCACCCACCACCAACAACCACCACCACCACCACTCACCACCACCACTCACCACCCACCACCACCACCAACCACCACCACCCACCACTAACAACCACCACCACCACCACTCACCATCTACCACCACCACCCAACCACCACCACCAACCACCACCACCCACCACCACCTCCCACCGCCACCAACCACCACCACCAACCACCACCAGCCAGCCACCACCACCACCACTCACCACCTATCACCACCACTCAACCACCACCACCCAACCACCACCACCACCACCCACCACCACCACCACCAACCACCACAACCAACCACCACCAGCCAGCCACCACCACCACCACCCAACCACCACCAACAACCACCACTAACCACCACCACCCACCACTAACCATCATTACTAGCCACCACCAACCACCACCACAACTAACCACCACCACTAACCATCAACACTAACCACCAACCACCACCACTACCACCACCCACCACCCACCACCACCACTACGAACCACCTCCAACCACCACCACCAACCACCACCACCACCCATCACCACCGACCACCACCACCAACCACCACTAACCGCCACCACCACCGCCACCACGCGCCACCACCTGCCACCACCACTACCAGCCACCACCACCAACCACCACCAACCACCACTAACCTGCACCATTAACCACCACCACCCATCACCACCACTAACTACCACCACCCACCACCACCACCACCAACCACCACCACCAACCACCACCAGCCAGCCACCACCACCACCACCCAACCACCACCACCAACAACCACCACTAACCACCACCACCAACCACCACCAGCCAGCCACCACCACCACCACCCAACCACCACCACCAACAACCACCACTAACCACCACCACCCACCACCACTAACCATCATTACTAGCTACCACCAACCACCACCACAACTAACCACCACTACTAACCATTAACACTAACCACCAACCACCCCCACCACTACCACCAACCACCACCCACCACCATCACCAACCACCACCATCACCAACCACCACTACGAACCACCTCCAACCACCACCACCAACCATCACCACCAACCACAACCACCACCCATCACCACCGACCACCACCACCACCAACCACCACTAACCGCCACCGCCACTGCCACCACGCGCCATCACCAGCCACCACCAGCCGCCACCACTACCAGCCACCACCAACCACCACCACCAACCACCACCAGCTACCACTAACCATCAACACTAACCACCACCACCAACCGCCACCACCCACCACACCAACCACCACCCACCACCAACAACCACCACCACCACCACTCACCATCACCACTCACCACCCACCACCACCACCCATCACCACCCACCACACCAACCACTACCCACCACTAACAACCACCATTACTACCACTCACCACCCACCACCACCACCCAACCACCACCACCACCACCACCAACCACCACCAACACCTACCACCATCACCCACTTCACCACCACCACCAACCACCACCAGCCAGCCACCACCACCACCCACCACCCACTACCACAACCCAACCACCACCACCACCCATCAACACCACCCACCACCACCACCACCCACCACCACCACCACCAACCACCACCATCAACCACCACCAGCCAGCCATCACCCCCACCACCACCCAACCACCACCACCAACCACCACTAATAACCACCACTAACCACCACCACCCACCACCACTAACCATCATTACTGGCCACCACCATCCACCACCACAACTAACCACCACCACTAACCATCAATACTAACCACCAACCACCACTACCACCATCCACCACTGAAAGGACCCGTTCATATACATTATAAACGATTCACAATAGTTGATTACATAGCGAGGTATTTGACCTCTATATGATACATTTACAAACATTGCATTCATTTTTAAAAGACAAACTTTCTTTACAACGAAAATTGACGGCATGCACACCATTTCATAATACATCTAACTATAATTGGCTTAATAATAATCTTGATGAACTCAATGACTCGAATGCAACCTCTTTCAAAATATACCATGAATGACTCCAAGTAATATCCTTAAAATGAGCTAATGCACAGCGGAAGATTTCTTTAATACCTGAGAATAAACATGCTTTAAAGTGTCAACCAAAAGGTTGGTGAGTTCATAGGTTTATCATAACAATCATTTCAATATATTAATAGACCACAAGATTTCTGTTTATAAATATATGTACACTCGCAAGTGTATAAAAGTATTCTATAAGTTATAGGCACCCGGTAACAAGACTTAACGTTCATGTTTTACCCTCTGAAGTAGACCAGATCAGGTGTGTTTAAAATAACCTCGAAGTACTAAAGCATCCCATAGTCAGGATGAGGTTTGTCAGGCCCAATAGATCTATCTTTAGAATTCGCGCCTACCGTACATAGATAAGTAGTTTAATGTTACCAAGCTAAGGGTATATTTCTGGTTTAAACCCACGTAGAATTAGTTTTAGTACTTTTGCCTATTTCGTAAAACATTTATAAAAACAGCGCATGTATTCTCAGTCCCAAAAATATATATAAAAGGGAGTAAATGAAACTCACAATACTGTATTTCGTAGTAAAAATACATATAACGTCATTTAAAAAGTGCAAGGTTGGCCTCGGATTCACGAACGTATCAATATTGAGATTCAATATTGCAGGAAAGTACGTAGACGCAACGGAGATGATAAACACTAGATTGACCTCACGAGCATACCCATGAACCATACCCATAACCTCCATAGCTATAACCCATAATTTCCTTAGCTTCGACTCATTCAAAAAAACTATTTTGAAATCACTCGGACAGCACTCCGTCGTAATATTTTATGTATACTAATAATATCTTGAAATAATACAGAGCAAATATATATATATATATATATATATATATATATATATATATATATATATATATATATATATATATATATATATATATATATATAAATCGTTATATATATTTAATGAAATAAAATATAAATATCGTTATATTTATTATACTGGTTAAGTAATGAGTTGTCAAAAGTGATTCTAGATATTTATAAAAGTTATATACGTTTTAATAATAAAGTTCTTTTTAAACTGAAAACGTCTTTGTACATTTGAAAATAGATTAATAGAATATTATGGAAACCAATTTTCCACTAACTTTTGTCTAACTTTCGTAAATGACACTTTTTCTTTTTATTTATAAATAGCTTTACAAATTATTCTGAATATCGTTAAGAGGAATAGATTTTCTCAAATCATAGTGGACCTCTCAACAGAGACTTGTAATCATAATTCAATGTTTCTGATAATTCAATCATATAATATATATATTTTTAATTTCGTCGAAAATCATATTGAAACAAATACATTCGTGTAAAGTATTATACGTTTAATACTTTATTAATATTCTCAAGTTATAATATATATATACATATACATATCTATTTATATATTAGGGTTCGTGAATCGTCGGAATTTGGTCGAGGTTATAATGAATGTATGAACACAGTTTAAAATTCTTGAGATTTAACTTAACAAACTTTGCTTATCGTGTCGGAATAATATAAAGATTAAAGTTTAAATTTGGTCGGAAATTTTCGGGTCGTCACCACCACCCACCACCACCACCACCAACCACTACTACGAACCACCTCCAACCACCACCACCAACCACCACCACCACCTATCACCACCGACCACCACCACCAACCACCACTAACCACCACCACCGCCACCACGTGCCACCACCAGCCACCACCACTACCAGCCACCACCACCAGCCACCACCAACCACCACTAACCAGCACCACTAACCACCACCACCAACCACCACTATCACCCACCACCCACCCACCACAAACCACCACCACCTACCACCACCACCTCCACCCACCACCGCCCACCACCAACCACCAACCACCACCAACCACAACCACCACCAACCATCCATCAGGAAATAATTATCATTCATCAAAAAAGAATCATCATTCATTCATGAGAAAAGAATTATCATTCATCAAAATATTATCATTCATCAAACAATTATCATTCATAAAAAAATGATAACATTCATCGAAAAACATTTATCATTCATTAAATAGTTATCATTCATAAGAAAACAATGATCATTCATCATAAAACAATGATCATTTATCATAAAAAATTATCATTCTTCATAAACATTTATCATTCATCGAAAAACAATTATCATTCATCGAAAAACATTTATTATTCATCGAAAAACATTTATCTTTCATTGACAAATATTTATCATTCATCGAAAAACAATTGTCATTCATCAAATAGTTATCATTCATCAGACAATTATCATTCATCATAAATATCTATCATTCATATAAAAATAAATATCATTCATCAAATATTTACCATTCATCGAAAAAATTTATCATTCATCGAAAAATATTTATCATTTATCGAAAAACAATTATCAATCATCAAATAGTTATCATTCATCAGACAATCATCATTCATCAAATATTTATCATTAATTTTAATTCATCACAAAACAGTTATCATTCATCACAAAACAATTATCATGCATCAAAATGTTATAATTCATCAAACCATTATCATTCATCAAACCATTTTCATGATTAATTTTATAAAAAAGAATGGGGCATTCCGAGAATCGAACTCGGGACCTCCCGCATCGAAAGCGAGAATCATACCACTAGATCAAATGCTCAAATATCAAACAATTATCATTCATATAATTGCTGTCATTCATATAAAAAACACTTATCTTTATCAAAAAATGGTTATCAGTCATCATGATGCTATCATTTATCATACACTTCTCATTTATCAAAAAATAGTATCATTCATCAAGCATTTATCATTCATTAAAATACCCGATGAATGATAAAAATAGCCGATGAATGATAAAAAAAATACCCGATGAATGACAAAAATAACCGATGAATGATAAAAGTACCAAATGAATGATAAAAGTAGCTGATGAATGATAAAAAATACCCGATGAATGATAAAAATACCCGATGAATTATAAAAATATTAAATGAATGATAAAAGTAGTTGATGAATGATAAAAACAATTACCATTCATCGAAAAACATTTATCATTCATCAAAAAACAATTATCATTCATCAAACAATTATCATTCCTTTAAACAGTTATGATTCATAAAAGCAACAATAATCATTCATCAAAAAAAAATTATCATTCATCTAAGTTATCTTTCATCAAATAGTTATCATGTTTAAAAGAAGGTGATGAATGATAAAAAAAACTATATGAATAATGAACATGTAACACAAGTATATGAAGAACCTGCATTTCCTTTCGTATGATCTGACACCGTGCTTTTTTCAATAAATGATCGTTTGCAATTGCAATAGTGTCAGTGAGGTTTGGTTCTCCTTTACACGAAACGTGAAAAGACTTTGTGAAGCTTAAAATTCTTTCGTCCATGTCTTATATTACCTGCCTCATTGAATTCACTTGGTCGATGTCCACTTGGCACTGTACAAGTCAACCAGGTAAAAAACCAAACTAATTTTCTTCTTCCATTTTACACCATCCGTCCCAAAATAATTGTCCTATTTTGACTTTTTGAGTCTTTTTTCTTCAACTTTGACTTTAAATATCTTTTTTTGTGTAATATAATATCGAATGAAAGTTATATCAAATGAACACACACTCAAAAATCAATCTATTTATATACATTTTAGCAAAACTTCTATAGCAAAAATCAATAAATATTTAAAGTCAAAACTTAATTAATTGACTTTGAAAATTTCAACATGACAATTATTTTGGGACGGAGGGAGTATTAAAAAATTGTAGCCACATCAAATTATTGGCTAAATGTCTAAAATCAAGGTTGTGAAAGTCGTGTACGAGTCGGCCATTGACCAACGTTGACTTCTAGTAATATATTAGACATAAGTATATTAAAAATAAAAAATAAGTATTTCAAATATAGATATAGGACACAAAATTTAAATTAAAAAATTTTATAATTTTGACCAACTTTGACTTTGGCCGACTCAACCCCAATTCAGCCCGACTTTAGACAAAATAACTAGAATAACTAAAATAAACCGGTAGAGCCGTGTCCACATCAACTGTTTAAACCCATCGAGCTTCCGTGGTGATTACATACAAATGTCTAAATGCCTGAAAATGTAAATCTTTCACAACATTATTTCAGGATAAAGTTGGGTCAATCTTACACACCTTACCAAATATCATGGGATTTTACACCACTCTAATTGTAGATACACCATATCGAGAGATAATTGAAATCAGATAGTTTATTGTGACAAGGAATAGTAAACCTAAAATTATAACCTGAAGGTGACAGCGATTGTCATTTGGTCCGGTGGGTAAGCGTGGATAAAGGGTTATTAACAATGCAGCGATAGAGTTGTTGCTAGTTGAAAAAGTCTTCATTCTGTTGGATATAGTTTTGGTTAGAAGAATTGGATATGGTTGTGTGACGAACCGGAAATTTTCGACTAAATTTAAACTTTATCTTTATATTATTCTGACACGATAAGCAATGTTTGTTAAGTTAAATCTCAAGGATTTTAAACTATGTTTATACATTCATTTAAACCTCGACCAAATTCTAATGATTCACGAACCATTAAATGAACATATATGAATATGTATGTATATGTGTATATGTTATAAATTGAAAATGTCAACAAAGTATTTAAACGTATAATGCTTTATATGAACGTATTTGTTTCAATATGATTATCGACGAAATTAAAAAAAATATATTAAATGATTGAATTATCAGAAACATTGAATTATGATTACAAGTCTCTGTTGAGAGGTCCACTATGATTTGAGAAAATCTATTCCTCTTAACGATATTCGAAATAATTTGTAAAGCTATTTATAAATAAAAATAAAAAGTGTCATTTACGAAAGTTAGACAAAAGCTAGTGGAGAATTGGTTTCCATAATATTCTATTAATCTATTTTCAAACGTACAAAAACGTTTTCAGTTTAAAAAAAACTTTATTATTAAAACGTATATAACTTTTATAAATATCTAGAATCACTTTTGACAACTCATTACTTAACCAGTATAATAAATATAAATATATTTATATTTTATTTCATTAAATATATATAATGATTTAAATTAATATTATATATATACGCGTATTATACATACATAGTTTTTATACTTTTACTATACTTTAACTTTACCTTTACTTTACTTTTACTTTACTTTAACTTTAATAATTCACTTTAATAATTCATACTTTAATAATTCACTTTAATAATTCATACTTTAATAATTCACTTTAATAATTCATACTTTAATAATTCACTTTAATAATTCAAAAATCTATTATAAATAGAATTCAATAGGTTTCATTATTTCATAGAAACTTAAAAATATATTTCTCTAAACTCTCTCAATCGATTATATATATATATATATATATATATATATATATATATATATATATATATATATATATATATATATATATATATATATATATATATATATATATATTTGCTCTGTATTATTTCAAGATATTATTAGTATACATAAAATATTACGACGGAGTGATGTCCGAGTGATTTCAAAATAGTTTTTTGAGTGAGTCGAAGCTAAGAAAATTATGGGTTATAGCTATGGAGGTGATGGGTATGGTTCATGGGTATGCTCGTGCGGTCAATCTAGTGTTTATCATCTCAGTTTCGTCTACGTACTTTCCTGCAATATTGAATCTCAATATTGATACGTGAGCACTCATAACTTAACTTTTATATTTCAATAGTGTATCCCTGACTAGTGCTCGAGTATATAGGATTATGCATGCTTGTACATTCGATATTGTCCTTAGATAGGTTTGTTGAATCCTGAATTAGATACATATGCTACTGAGATAGGGTATATGATATGCATGTCATTGGAAAGCTAGCGAAAAATTAAGAACTTTTCATTTAGATATCGAATGGTTTCGATGAACGGATTAGAAGTTATAGTCAACTGAATTTTAGTATTATTGTTAAAATGATTATTATTACTATCGTCGTTATTATTTTAATAGAAATATCATTGTTATTATAAAATATCATTATTACTATTATGTTAGTATTATCATTTTATCATAATAACATTTTTAGTAAATATAAATATTGTTATTTTTTTTATAGAATAATAATAATTATTATTACAAAATAATACAACTTTTACTTATTATTATTATTATGATTAATATTATTTTATCAAATAAATAGGGGATACAAAGATATTTTTCACCACGCGTAATATAATTACATTAATAATACTTACCACTATAGTTTTACGATATTAAGTGAACTTTATAAATTTTACTACTTAAGATATATAAAAGTATATTTTATCATATATAAACGTTAATATAAATTTTTATTAATAAATGACTTTTATTATTATAAAATCTAATAAATATATTTAAATATATAAAATGACTATAGTTAAGTTATATAATAAACATATATAAATTTTAGAAGTCATTTTGGGTTAAGTTGACTTTTGTTGACTTTTGCATATTAGTCTCGAGCATTAGGATTGTGGTACACTATGACTTGATCAAAAATTGTTAGACAAATATTGACCAACTTATAAATATATATAATTAATATAGGTTCGTGAATCCGAGGCCAACCTTGCACTTGTTAAATGACGTTATATGTATTTTTACTACGAAATACAGTATGGTGAGTTTCATTTGCTCCCTTTTATATATATTTTTGGGACTGAGAATACATGCGCTGTTTTTATAAATGTTTTACGAAATAGGCACAAGTACTAAAACTAATTCTACGTGGGTTTAAACCAGAAATATACCCTTAGCTTGGTAACATTAAACTACTTGTCTATGTACGGTAGGCGCGAATCCTAAAGATAGATCTATTGGGCCTGACAAACCCCATCCTGACTATGGGATGCTTTAGTACTTCGAGGTTATTCTAAACACACCTGATCTGGTGTACTTCAGAGGGTAAAACATGAATGTTAAGGCTTGTTACCGGGTGCCTACAACTTATAGAATACTTTTAAACACTTGCGAGTGTACGGATATTTATGGAAATTGAAATCTTGTGGTCTATTACTATTACAGAAATGATTGATTATGATAAACTAATGAACTCACCAACCTTTTGGTTGATACTTTAAAGCATGTTTATTCTCAGGTATTAAAGAAATCTTCCGCTGTGCATTAGCTCATTTTAAGGATATTACATGGAGTCATTCATGACATACTTTGAAAGACGTTGCATCGAGTCGTTGAGTTCATCAAGATTAATATTAAGTCAATTATAGTTGGATGTAATATGAAATGGTATGCATGCCGTCAATTTTTGATGTAAAGAAAGTTTGTCTTTTAAAAACGAATGCAATGTTTGTAAAACGTATCATATAGAGGTCAAATACCTCGCGATGTAATCAACTATTGTGAATCGTTTATAATGTATATGAACGGGTCCTTTCAGTTGGTATCAGAACGGTGGTCTTAGCGAACCAGGTCTTGGATTAGTGTGTCTAACTGATAGTTGTTAAGATGCATTAGTGAGTCTGGACTTCGACCGTGTCTGCATGTCAAAAGTTTTGCTTATCATTTTTAGTCGGAAATCATCTACTTACCATCCTTAGGAAATTACCTGCTTATCATTCTTAAGTCTAGACGCGTTTTCCTACATTTATTGCATAATAATGTATAGATGAATTCTTATCTTAGCATATATGTTACTGTGAACTTTGACTGACATATTTCAAAGATTCCTCCGTAATTTATGGGATTTTGATATTATATATACATATGTAAATTATGTATTGAAGAATACCAAATCTAAATTCTATAATCTATTTTATACCAAAAATTCTTTCCCTGATCATACAAGATGGATCCCTCAACTAGTTCGAGTTCCTCGGATTCCGACAGCTATGCCGATATGGATTTCCACATGAGTTCCGAAAGCAGCGTCACCAGAATGAATCAATCAATCAGCCATCCCCCAATTCATCTGATGGGTTCGTAGCCTACTTAATCAATGGAGACGAGAAGAATGCGATCCTTTTCACCAACCAAATTTCCCTCTTGGCAATGAACCTGAAGCACTTACCGGCGAACCTGTTCGAAACACCATTTTCTCTCATTTACAGAGTATCTCGTCATGATTATATACTACACCAAATTCTAGATCTTATTTATCTACTCGTCCGAACTGACAATCACCCAGGTGTAATAGAAGAAGTCAACGAGCTTTGCGCTCGGGTAGTGGCTTTGGAGAATATGGTGCAAAGGTTACAAACACCAGCAGCAGCACCAGCAATATAACAAGTACCACCATCAACAACATCAACAGTACCATTACCACCACCAACAACAACCGCATCGCAAACCTCAACTTCACAATCTGTCCCACGAGCATCGACGTCATACGCCATGTAGATACCAAGGAATACCACAACGATGAAGTATTGATTCATAACTTCATTGGGGAAACATTCTACGACAATTATGTAATTTCTAAAGTTTAGAAATTATCTATCCTAGCCTTAACCATAAATCAAATGAGTTTAATTTAATATTAACTCATTAAATATATATTACATCTGAAGAAATATACACATATATATTTCCATAAAGACTGTAATAAAATTCTTTTGTACAAAATATTAATTGTGAAATTTTTTTAACGGGTAGGTAATACCCAAGAGATATATAAATTCACAATTAATATGTTACATTCTTCGAATCTGATTCAGCCAATCATCCATTATACTCCCTACTTTCATAACAATATACATTCTTTTATAGAAATCAAAACAACCATACTCATTCAAAAATCTAATTACATATTCTGATTTTGAAATCGCCGAATTCAATTTAAGTTATAACCGGTATCATCACTCTTAGATTCTTACATCTTTCAAAGCTATACTTTAACTTCAAAACTGTGTTAGAACATCGTATGTATATTAACGATTATAATCTGTGTTCAAACCCTTCGAAATACCTGAAGACACTTCAAATAATGAACAATCGAGATGATGATCCAACCACATGTTATCCACAGTTACGTACCTGAAAAACTCTTGAAACTAAAGTCATAATTTAACATGTATCCATGTCAGACCTTTTGACATTTACTAGCTAAAATAACTTTTCAATCCCTTCTAAAAATAGACGGTTTTGTCACAGCTCCAGCAAACCAACTTTAATTGTTCAATCGAATAAGCCTTATTATAATTATTACCCCTTCATCATTATTACCGGGGAACCTTTCATATCTCCCCACATTTGCAGTAAACTTATTAACAACTTCATTGATCTTTGACTTTCCGAAAATCTTTATATTTATCAAAACCCCATCATTTACTCATCTGCATCTTGTAACGAGAATTGCCATACGAATCATCAGAAATTAGCAATCATTATTTTGAAATCTCATAGCATGTCTACACCAACAATTATATGTGTCTATCTTCTGGACTTATATACTTTGAATGTGAAGTTTCTGAAAAACACCCTAAACTGCGAACTAGTTCTCGAAATACTGATGAAGCAGCAAAAACTATAAACGACCTTAATAGTAAAAAGTTTGATGGTAAAGAGTAGTGTGTTAGCAAAGCTCAGAAAAAGAGAAGATTTGGTACTGAAAAATACGGATTGAGCAAACCATGAAGAAGGCTGTGGATAAATCACAATGACGAAATCTACCTTCAAAGAATCCAAATGATTCCATATCTGCTGAAGTCATTATCGAATACCTTGCTCCTGACTCTAAACCCTTACGGACAATATTCTTCTTCATCCTCTGATATTAGAAATTTTAAGATATCATCGTATCTTTCATTATAAATATCCTCCATATTTCTGAAGATATTTCCATAATTATTCTTATCTGAAATCATTTACCTCTTCGTGCTGTCTGTTTTACATCATAAAAGAAACTATTTTAGTTTCTAAATTCTGAAACTTTCGAATTTAAAATAAGAATATTTTTGAAGTAGTGTTGGGAACTGAAGCATGAACTAGTATAATATAATGACACTTGATCAACGTGATTATATTACAGTAAGTCATGCTGAGTTTCTAAATGGAACGTGATGATTCACAGATTATAACGTCATCATGTTCTATGTTACACGACTCTTGTATTCTCTTTAACCTCTAAAATATCAAGAAAATATTTCTTGATGATTCGGCCTTATCCGAGGTATTCTAGTAATTTGACAAGTCAAGATCATGCCATTACAATTTCCTTCTTAGAACATTAACTATGTTCATTCTGAAATTCATATCTTCGAATACTGGAACATTACAAACGTTGCTTAATCGCAAGAAGAAGAAACGAAAGGACAAAACTCCAAAATAGAAATTGGAGTATAAATTGCAGCAAATAGGAGGGAGCATTAACTGTGGATGTCAATGATTATAGAAGATAAAAGCAGGGGCTTTGAAATATAAGGGAAGATATAAAACCCAACAACCATCCAAAAATTATAAACCGTATATATCGATGCATATAGCAATATAAAGACACGGAAGAACTAAAACCACTATAAAACTGAGAGTATAGTAGAAGTAAATAGATTCTTCCGGAGGCAGATGAAAAGGAAGAACGATAGATATGAAAGTGAGGAGTATATCGAGAATCAGTACTGGATGAAGCATATTGACAAATACTTTAAAATATGAGTTGAGGGAGAAAGAATAGAAGGTGTGAGTTGTAAGGAAATGAAGGAGGTGGATTTATAGTGAAATACCCGATAGAGAAATCAAGATGGATTATCGTATTAATTCGAAGAGAATCATAATCTCCTTAATCACCAAAGCATCAAATCCAACATAGATTACAAAGATTTTCTTTAAATTCGGAGTTCAATTGTGATGATGTCAAAAGATATGACGAATCACTATAATCTTATTTCCTTCATTTACGATAACTTCCCTCATACGCTTCGAGTAATCGAATTATTTTATCCATACTTCTTAGACATGATAAAACTTCATAATCGTCATAATAACATTCTCATTGTTTGCCATAACGACCTCTATCAAATTTCGGGGACGAAATTTCTTTAACGGGTAGGTACTGTGACGAACCGGAAATTTCTGACTAAATTTAAACTTTATCTTTTTATTATTATGACACGATAAGCAATGTTTGTTAAGTTAAATCTCAAGAATTTTAAACTATGTTTATACATTCATTTAAACCTCGACCAAATTCCAATGATTCACGAACCATTAAATGAACATATATGAATATGTATGTATATGTGTATATGTTATAAATTGAAAATGTCAACAAAGTATTTAAACGTATAATGCTTTATATGAACGTATTTGTTTCAATATGATTATCGACGAAATTAAAAAAAATATATTAAATGATTGAATTATCAGAAACATTGAATTATGATTACAAGTCTCTGTTGAGAGGTCCACTATGATTTGAGAAAATCTATTCCTCTTAACGATATTCGGAATAATTTGTAAAGCTATTTATAAATAAAAATAAAAAGTGTCATTTACGAAAGTTAGACAAAAGCTAGTGGAGAATTGGTTTCCATAATATTCTATTAATCTATTTTCAAACGTACAAAAACGTTTTCAGTTTAAAAAGAACTTTATTATTAAAACGTATATAACTTTTATAAATATCTAGAATCACTTTTGACAACTCATTACTTAACCAGTATAATAAATATAAATATATTTATATTTTATTTCATTAAATATATATAATGATTTAATTTAATATTATATATATACGCGTATTATACATACATAGTTTTTATACTTTTACTATACTTTAACTTTACCTTTACTTTACTTTTACTTTACTTTAACTTTAATAATTCATACTTTAATAATTCATACTTTAATAATTCACTTTAATAATTCATACTTTAATAATTCACTTTAATAATTCAAAAATCTATTATAAATAGAATTCAATAGGTTTCATTATTTCATAGAAACTTGAAAATATATTTCTCTAAACTCTCTCAATCGATTTATATATATATATATATATATATATATATATATATATATATATATATATATATATATATATATATATATATTTGCTCTGTATTATTTCAAGATATTATTAGTATACATAAAATATTACGACGGAGTGATGTCCGAGTGATTTCAAAATAGTTTTTTGAGTGAGTCGAAGCTAAGAAAATTATGGGTTATAGCTATGGAGGTGATGGGTATGGTTCATGGGTATGCTCGTGAGGTCAATCTAGTGTTTATCATCTCAGTTTCGTCTACGTACTTTCCTGCAATATTGAATCTCAATATTGATACTTGAGCACTCATAACTTAACTTTTATATTTCAATAGTGTATCCTTGACTAGTGCTCGAGTATATAGGATTATGCATGCTTGTACATTCGATATTGTCCTTAGATAGGTTTGTTGAATCCTGAATTAGATACATATGCTACTGAGATAGGGTATATGATATGCATGTCATTGGAAAGCTAGCGAAAAATTAAGAACTTTTCATTTAGATATCGAATGGTTTCGATGAACGGATTAGAAGTTATAGTCAACTGAATTTTAGTATTATTGTTAAAATGATTATTATTACTATCGTCGTTATTATTTTAATAGAAATATCATTGTTATTATAAAATATCATTATTACTATTATGTTAGTATTATCATTTTATCATAATAACATTTTTAGTAAATATAAATATTGTTATTTTTTTTATAGAATAATAATAATTATTATTACAAAATAATACAACTTTTACTTATTATTATTATTATGATCAATATTATTTTATCAAATAAATAGGGGATACAAAGATATTTTTCACCATGCGTAATATAATTACATTAATAATACTTACCACTATAGTTTTACGATATTAAGTGAACTTTATAAATTTTACTACTTAAGATATATAAAAGTATATTTTATCATATATAAACGTTAATATAAATTTTTATTAATAAATGACTTTTATTATTATAAAATCTAATAAATATATTTAAATATATAAAATGACTATAGTTAAGTTATATAATAAACACGTATAAATTTTAGAAGTCATTTTGGGTCAAGTTGACTTTTGTTGACTTTTGCATATTAGTCTCGAGCATTAGGATTGTGGTACACTATGACTTGACCAAAAATTGTTAGACAAATATTGACCAACATATAAATATATATAATTAATATAGGTTCGTGAATCCGAGGCCAACCTCGCACTTGTTAAATGATGTTATATGTATTTTTACTACGAAATACAGTATGGTGAGTTTCATTTGCTCCCTTTTATATATATTTTTGGGACTGAGAATACATGCGCTGTTTTTATAAATATTTTACGAAATAGGCACAAGTACTAAAACTAATTCTACGTGGGTTTAAACCAGAAATATACCCTTAGCTTGGTAACATTAAACTACTTGTCTATGTACGGTAGGCGCGAATCCTAAAGATAGATCTATTGGGCCTGACAAACCTCATCCTGACTATGGGATGCTTTAGTACTTCGAGGTTATTTTAAACACACCTGATCTGGTGTACTTCAGAGGGTAAAACATGAATTTTAAGGCTTGTTACCAGGTGCCTACAACTTATAGAATACTTTTAAACACTTGCAAGTGTACGGATATTTATGGAAACTGAAATCTAGTGGTCTATTACTATTACGGAAATGATTGATTATGATAAACTAATGAACTCACCAACCTTTTAGTTGACACTTTAAAGCATATTTATTCTCAGGTATTAAAGAAATCTTCCGCTGTGCATTAGCTCATTTTAAGGATATTACATGGAGTCATTCATGACATACTTTGAAAGACGCTGCATTCGAGTCGTTGAGTTCATCAAGATTAATATTAAGTCAATTATAGTTAGATGTAATATGAAATGGTATGCATGCCGTCAATTTTTGATGTAAAGAAAGTTTGTCTTTTAAAAACGAATGCAATGTTTGTAAAACGTATCATATAGAGGTCAAATACCTCGCGATGTAATCAACTATTGTGAATCGTTTATAATGTATATGAACGGGTCCTTTCAGGTTGCATAGTATTTGTGAAGGATGTTATCCCACATAGGTGGGAGGAAAAAGTTGGAGGGGACTTGCTTGGTTGTAAAAGAGGGGTTAAGTCTTCATTCCAAATTGCACCAATCAATACACTTTAAGTATTTGATTATTTCTTTCTTTCTTACCCTTGTTTGAGAGTTGTATTAGTTAAATATTTTAGAGAGTGTAGTTGTCTTAAGAGAGTTGTCTATATCATTGTAACAATTTATGATATAGTGTATTTCTCTCTTTGGGGGCCGGAAGTTTTTCTCCTGTTTTGGAGTTTCCACGTTAAATCTTGTGTTGTGTATTGTTCTTATTTCTTTACTTTTATTGTTGGGCTGGGTGGTGGGAATTAGTGAGACCATAATTTCCCAACAACTGGTATCAGAGCGTCAGGTTTGACGGGGGGTCTCGGTTATAGGAGTCGGAGTATGCTCTGTGGTTGCCACGGGAGTGGATCGTCCACATCAGAAACGAGTTCTATTGATCGTATAAGGAATCTGGTTAGACAATATTTTTTCTGATTCGGAGTAAGTGGTGTCTAGAATTTGTAGTGGACCGGGTGTTGGATTTTCCAATTTAACGGATCCTGTGCGCCACTCCACTACATCTGTCGGCTAGTCGAAACGTGAGCAAAATCAGAGAAAGTATTGTTTATAGGATACGGATACGATGTTGAAGTTCAGTTCAATGAGGTTTGATGTTGAGAAATTTGATGGGAGGATCAATTTTGGCTTATGGCAGGTTCAAGTCAAGGATGTGTTGATTCAGTCTGGTTTACATAAGGCATAGAAGGGTAAACCCACCCTTGTTCCTGGAAGTGATTCTAGCAGTAAGTTCGATGAAGAAGAATGGGATGATATGGATTTGGGGGCAGCAAGTGCGATTCGTTTGTGTCTTACAAAGAACGTGCTTGCAAATGTGCACGGGTTATCAACGGCAAAGGAGCTTTGAGTTAAACTAGAGAGTTGTACCAGGGCAAGGGCATCTCAAATCGGTTATGCCTTAAAGAACAATTTCATACTCTGCGTATGGATGGGGGTTCAAAGATTTCAGATCATCTAAGTATTCTTAACGGTATTGTTTCAAAACTGGAGGCTATTGGAGTTAAAATGGATGATGAAGATAAAGCTTTGAGGTTGATATTATCTTTATCATCATCCTATGAGCACATGAAACCTATTCTAATGTACGGGAAAGAAAAGTTGAAGTTTGAAGATGTTACTAGCAAGCTCCTATCTGAGGAGAAAAGATTGGAAGGTAACGGAGTCTTGTCATTAGGAGCTACGGTACTGTTGTGTTCGGATAGGCAGAAGAGAAAATCTAGAAAGAATATGACATGCTGGAAGTGCGGGAAGACTGGGCATGTAAGGGTTAATTGTCCAGGTGGAGCTAATCCGCCAAATGACTCCAAAGATGCTAACATTGTCTCTGTCATTACGGAGAGTGATGAATTCTTCTGAAGTCACGTCATCCTCATGGTGTGTCCGCGCTACCATGGAAATGGATGTTCGTTAGCGGTTCCACAATTGCACATGGGCACTGGTTTGGCATTGGTGTAGGTTGTGTGGTGGAAACTGATGTTGTAGCTAATGAAACTTCCTGGGAAATCCATACAAGAAGTTGCACCATAACTGTTCAGCTGGTTATACAACATGTGCCGAGGTGAAATGCTTGGAATGTGATTTCTAAGTGTGATACTCTTTATGGTGGGGTATGATAATTCTATTTAGAGTTATGATTGTCTATTATGACAATGATTGTCAGGTCTTGACAACGTTCGATGAAGATGCAAGTTTTGTCTCTTGGGAGATAATGTAAACGGCATGAAGATGAGGATCTTGAAGTTGTCGTTGAGGAAGCATCTACATCGGTTATCCTTGCAATATGGAAGCATGGTTATCTTCTTCTATCCAAAAGGTGGAGGTTTGTTGGATATAGTTTTGGTTAGAAGAATTGGATATGGTTGCATAGTATTTTTGAAGGATGTTATCCCACATAGGTGGGAGGAAAAAGTTGGAGGGGACTTGCTTGGTTATAAAAGAGGGGTTAAGTCTTCATTCCAAATTGCACCAATCAATACACTTTAAGTATTTGATTATTTCTTTCTTTCTTACCCTTGTTTGAGAGTTGTATTAGTTAAATATTTTGGAGAGTGTAGTTGTCTTAAGAGAGTTGTCTATATCATTGTAACAATTTGTGATATAGTGTATTTCTCTCTTTGGGGGCCGGTGGTTTTTCTTCTGTTTTGAAGTTTTCACGTTAAATATTGTGTTGTGTATTGTTCTTATTTCTTTACTGTTATTGTTGGGCTGGGTGGTGGGAATTAGTTAGACCGTAATTTCCCAACACATTCCACCCCTAAGGAACAAGAAACCTATAGCTAAGCTCACCTGAAACAAAGTTCATATAACAACATAAAAAAACAGAGAAAAACTCAAATTAAGATACAGAAAGCATAACAAGTTACTTAGGAAATTACCTGAACTCAAATAAATATTAGTATGTAAAAGTGTTCATATCAGAAAACAACTATTATAACTATATTCATATAACATATGCTATCTGATGTATTGACAATCCTAATATCAGTTCAAAAATGAATGGTTAATGAACTTACAGCCATTTGTATGATACATCGATACTACAAACTAAAAGAAATACCTTCAAGTCTGACTCGGGCAGTGTCACGTAATGCGATTTCAGTGTTGGATAATGTGGCCTCAAAAATTTCTGTGGCTTTGGGACTGAATTCATAGAGCTTATTGCCGTTCGAATTTCTTGCCGGTTATCAAATAACGAATATTGTTAGTATCATACATAGCGTAAATTCCATCACGACTTCTTCCTTCAATCTTACGCGATTTTTGCCTAAACTTCGATGCATTACTGTCTATATTCAAGTTCAGCTTCGGAGTATTTGAAAAGCAAAACGATGCCGACACCGCATGTCATCAAAAAATCCCAATTAAAAGAATAGAAAAAACATTATCGATAGTAAACAAGAATGAACCACCAGATTACCTTACATCCCAATTACCTAAATATAGCATAGCAGTTACATTTCAATAATTTCAATTGCCTAAATAAGCATCTAATTTTTTCAACTCCAAAATTAAGTAATCCAATTCTTAGATATCATAAATATCCAAATCTAATTCAAAAACAACTAATTCAAATTGACAAATTGCATCACTAAATCTAATCATACAAAACTAAAACCCTAACAATATAGATATAAATACATATATAAGGTATAAACACAAATTTAGAACCCGTGTACGTATTATACCTGACCAGCTGAATAAGGTTTTAACACAAATTCACGATTTCATTAATATTTGATTGAATTACAATAATTGAGGAAATTACACTTTGAGAGAGAAAAGACCTAGAACACCTATGGATGATAGAAATTATGAACAAAAGGCTTGCCTATGCTATTGAGAAAATGTTATTTATATCCCTGTAACAACCCAACCCGTTATCCAACCAAATGCGCGGAATAATTTTTTATTTTTTTTATACAGATAGGGTGCGCGGCGCGCAACCCTCCTTGTGTGCGGCGCGCACAAGGCCATTCAGCTTCTGTCCGGATTTTACATTTTTGCGTTAAAGATCTATCACTTCCCGACACTTTTAGACGAAACGGTTTTCACAACATTTAATATTAGTTAAAACTAACACGTTTCAATAATAAAATGAGTTTTACGACACCGAGCCCACATCGGCCGTTTTACGACTTTCGTACAAGATATAAGTTTTCGACCACATGATTTTTAATACAAAATAAAGACCGAGCATGGCGATTCGGGATACGCTACCCAATCCTAATCAAATCCAAAAGCAAGTCTTCTAATCAAACTACGCGAGTCCACTAGTCCCCACGCTTACCCGAACCACCGCATCCATGCAAATCTAT
The DNA here is from genome assembly GCF_046630445.1 of Rutidosis leptorrhynchoides. Classification (NCBI taxonomy): domain Eukaryota; kingdom Viridiplantae; phylum Streptophyta; class Magnoliopsida; order Asterales; family Asteraceae; genus Rutidosis; species Rutidosis leptorrhynchoides. Next base: position 187,120,200 of record NC_092333.1, read on the forward strand.
AAAAATGTAAACAACGAGAGGGTAAGCTAACGCTTAGTGAGTGAGAACATACTACCTACATATATATGCATAAAATGGACACGCCACACAATAATAATCAAATAGCACATACCGGAGTCAAATGCATAAAGGTAAGCTAAACTAGGCATACCGTGCGAATGTTATACAACAAGCTAATACTCAACGATGCGCGAACACCAAACGATAAGAACAACGTCATCAAACTACACCCGGAGGTTTAGCTACGTAACAATTATATCAATCACGTATATATATATATTATATATATATATATATATATATATATATATATATATATATATATATATATATATATATATATATATAACCAACGAACCCACAACCCAAGGTTAACCACTTAACCTTAAACACCCGAAGGATGACCGTGCAACCCGGCCTTAGTGAATACGTACGACTCGATACTCACTACTTTCACTTCGTAGAATAACCGAGGATGGCCGTGCTAACCGAGCCTTAGTGAATACGTACAACCCGTTATTCACCACCTCAACCACGAATTCAACCCAAAGGACATTCGTACAACCCGAAGTATTGTGAATACGAATGACCCGTTATTCACGTCCCCAAACCATAACCCACGGTCTTAAGATTACTAAAATCCACGACCTCGGGGTTAATTAACCGAAATCAAATACCAAACGCGCATCCGTGCCAAATGGACCAGAACACAAGTCCATCAAATCCACCTATATGTGAAGTGAGCTCTATAACCGAGAACCACTTCACCCGACCCGCACCCATCCTACACATACTTATGCACATAGGATATTAAGACTCACCTTGTCGTCTTGATGAATGCTACCGAATAATCCGCAACTCGCCGATGGAATGTACCTATTCTAATATCACAATACAAGTAACACACTTAGAGTGAATTTACAACCCAACTCAAAACGACACTTAGTGCAATTTTGACCAATTGCACTTCCAAGCACAAAACGCCCCTAAACTAACCAATAATCACTAACACTAGTGACAATGGTCCTAATACGCCAATTAAACCCAAACACAAGTGTTAAACACTTAACATTCTCAAAATCACCCATAAACCCTAATTTTGACTTATTTCAAAATTAATCAACCAAATACCCCCAAATGGGTTCCAACACTTCCATAATCAATAAACCTAGTGATTAAACCCAATTACAAGTCCCAAATCATGGCCAAGTCGGTTTCCTACCCAAAACCCACCAACAACAATGATAAATCCGAGTACAAGCATCAATGAACTCACTTCAAGAGTTTAAATGGGTTTCTCAACAATTCAAGTTCAAACCCTAACTTTGAACATCAAATCAAACAATGAAATTCGCAGTTAGAACTTACCACAACAACCAAAACGTAGCTAGGAACGAGATGAACAACTTTAACACTTGAGCTTTTGATCAAACCAAGCTTCTTCTTCTCCAAATCCCCAATCCTCTCTCTTGAACTCTCCCTCTCTCTAGATAGTTGAGAGTGTTTGTGGATGTGAAATATGATCCAAATCTGCCAATATGTCCACAGATCCGGCCTCAAGTGAAAAGACCAAAATGCCCTTCATCAAACTCAAATTAGAAAATGACAAAAAACTGTCACAGGCAAGGTGCGCGGCGCGCTCACCTAAAGGTGCGCGGCGCGCACACTGGTCTGGGCAGTTTCTGATCTTTTAATTTACACTACTTTTCACGCCTTTATGTACGCCATTTATACTTTATGTACAACAAATATTAGGGTCTTACAACTCTCCCCCACTTAGAATCAATCACGTCTTCGTGATCCTCGTCACTTAACCAATCGTACCCACACTCTATGGTCTTCAAACATACGTTCCAAACCGACTTCTACCACAATTATCATAAACTCGAAGATTAAACCATTTACCAATTACACACGTGCTCGCATTTCGAGACATGCAATGTACACAACATCTGAAAACTACTACAAGAGTTTAGCTTACATGGGAACATTACACGTTCTCCCAATTCGTCTAGGCAATTCTTTACAATGAATCGCCCTTAACACTCAATCGTTGTCCGTGATTTATCAAATCCGCAAATTCGAGCACTAAAACTTGCTCAATCCCTCACATTGGGAATAACTCAACCAATCTCGCACCGAGATATCAATCCCTTAGCGTACCCTTACCAAGTACAATGCTAAAAACAACCAAGTCCCAACCTAAGGTCAACAACCAAACCAATGAAGACCGAATCAAGGCAAATCCTTACAGATAACACTTACCACTTAACATCCCTTGTAGTGCGCAATACGACCAATACGCAACTATCGTAACATCATAAGCAAACGGCTAAGACCGATATCGCCCAAAATGACTATGGCAACGCAAATCCCAAGGTGTACTAAGTCGACTATGGTCACACCCGTAACAACATGTGAGCGAAACACCGCTATCGCATCACTAACCACACAACATGGTCCTTACGACCCCACCATCGATGTATAAAACTACCGATAGTTCACACAACATGGTCCTTATGACCCCACCATCGGTGTATAAAACCACCAATAGTTCACACAACATGGCCCTTATGACCCCACCATTGGTGTATAAAACCACCAATAGTTCACACAACATGGCCGAAACAACCCGAGCCTAAACACATATGGAGGATAGTCGAAACAACCCGAACCTTAGTGAATTCGCAACAACCCGAAATTCACCAACCCAATCCATATTTCCCACAACGAAAAGACCACACAACCCGAGTCATCGTGAATACGCGCAAACCGATATTCACTACCTTCACCCCATAGTATAACCGAGGATGGCCGTACAACCCGAGCCTTAGTGAATCCGAACTACCCGACATTCACTACCTCAAACTATGAGTCCAACCAATAGGGATAATCGTACTACCCGAAATATTGTGAATACGAACAACTCGATATTCACGTCCCACAACACAACACATGAATGGTACTCCCATTCTCAATCGGTACTAGAATTTCCCGATAACGTCATACCATACCGATATAACACTACACCCATGATGAAGTTAGCGGACCGAATCAACGGCCATAACTCACCAATCACATACGCTCTTTTGGCCTCAAACAACGAGTAGTGCAACATCGTGCACTGCTACACTATAGTGAATCCTAACGGATCACACTAACCATTCACCACAAACGAAGCATATACGCATACGCGAACATCGCTATCACAATCGAGCAAGAACCACCAATATCGCACATAGGCACAAAACAATAATTCTCTGAAGAGAATCCGACACACACATCCCTTAACCGAGAGATTTCACCTTGCTCGCCAAATACGCCCATTATCTCTCAATGAGATTCACCACATTACCACCTCGGTGATAATTCAATTCCGAAACCATAAGTACGATTTAACCGAAATCGTACTCTACCACAAATCGACCAAATCTAGGTCCCGTCACCTTACACTAAAACCTCCTCGTGTGGGAGTGTGACTCCCCCACTCGAAACTACGTTCCATAACCGTCTCTTGTACAATCGTACCATGCTACCAAAGGTAGAGTTTACTAACAACTGGGTTCACACGACCCATTACCACATCTTGTTCCATCCTTGAGCATGCAAAGGATTTTTAACCAATCCTTAAACACTTCGAACATAAGTCACCACAATTTGCACAACTTTACTCTCGCAATCATCCAATTGCTATAGCTTGTCAAATTTCCACCTAGTCACTCATGTACCTAAGGGTTTCTTACCGGTACCCTAAGCACAAAGTAACCGTACTACCATCGGAGTCGAATACCACGCTAGTAGGTATGAAAGAGGCACCTAACACCGCGTCGCGTAGACTCCATTACCAACATACATCGAGATCAAACACTTAATCTTTAGGGTTGTATCCACCCATCGAACCTCATGGTTCCTCATCTTCAATACGAAAACAAGCACGCACTTAACGACCAAACACCAAACCCAATTCCCAAGGCTTGGTAGAAACATTTCCCAACACTAAGTAATGCTCGGTGGTACCAAGTCTTACTCCCTTCGCCCATTAATCAAAACGTCACGGTAGGGCAATTCCACTAGGAACGCCACCCATAACAAAATATGGACAATACAATGCTTTCAATCAAACTCGTACACAACGACACATAATAGATATCCAAAGGACATATTTATTAAAATGAAACGTACCTAACCGTCTCCTTACGGCATTTGCCGCCGCCAACTCGGGACAATTCGGCTTGCGATGTCCCTCTTTATGACAATAGTAGCACATTCTGTCATCACTTCTCGGCATTGTGCACTCCCATAACTTGTGGCCCCTAACACCACAATTAAAACATCTAGGCGCATGAGAACTCATCGTGCCTTTCTCCACATTACCCATACTCGTACTTGCACCCTTAGTTTTCTTACTTGGAGCACCATACGAATCAACTCTTCTCTTACTTGAAGGTTCACCAATCTTCGATCCCGAATACAACTCGAAACCCCTAGCCATGTTGAATAACTCCGCAAACAAGTTCACTTGACCAACGCTAATTTTGCACTGTAAATCATCATTCAAAGTTCGATAGAAATCTTCCATCAACATCCGATCGTTCCCAATATACTCCGGGCAAAAATGAGCCTTCTCCATAAAGGTCGTCTTGAGAGTATTCAAGTCCATCGATCCTTGTTGCAAATTTCGCAACTCACTACGCATTTTCGATAAATCGGCTGAAGTCCGGAACTCCTCAAAAATTCCTTCTTAAAATCGTCCTACGATAACACCATAAACGGCTCACCACCGACAAGATCAATCTTACCATCCAACCAATCCCTCGCCCTACCCCGCAACAAGCTAGTAGCGAGTCTCATCTTCTTCTCGGGAGGGCATTCAATAGTGCGAAAACACCCTTCGACATCAGAGATCCATGTTGTGGTAACCAAAGGATCTGGTTTCCCATCATACATCAGGGGTTTAGTCCTCATGAAGCTCTTAAGACAACGCTCCATTTACCCACTACTTTGAAGTTCGGAATACTTCCTATCCATTTCTTCTCGAAACGCACCCATTTGCTTCGCAACGGCGACCGCAACTCTAGCGTTAAACTCTTCGTCATTCGTCTCGATCTCGTTTCGCGTCGTCATTCTAAAGAATGCAAAACGATTAGTCCACAAACTTATAAAATCACACGCACAACACCGCCCCATCTTGCTCAACACTCATCGTACATCACTTGTTAGATACGATTTGCACCCGTAATAAGGTTTGCAAGTCCTTATTACGCATGATGTTATGCGAGGTGTATACGAAATAGTTATATTTTTATTGTGAAACACTATTAAATACGATACAATTTTACACAAGTTATTTATTTATTTATAGAGTGGATATACGTAAACCTTGCTACAACACTTATAGGCAATGTACCTAATCGTACAGTAGTGTAGTTTTTAGTAAGTCCGGTTCGTTCCGCAGGGAGCTAGCCAAGATTAATGCTATATTTTTAAAACTATATTTGTATCAATATATATATATATATATATATATATATATATATATATATATATATATATATATATATAGTATTATTATTATAAAAAGGGGGTTTTACCGTTTAGTGACCGGTTTGTCGATTTTATGTCGTAAGTCGCAATTAAAACCTAATGTAAAATATTAAATATGCAAATGACTTAATTTAAAGCGTAAAGTAAATGATGATAAATAAAAGTACGATAATTTAAAGTGCGATAAATAAAATGACGATAAATAAAATTGCGATAATTAAAAATACGATAATTAAAGGTGCGATTAGATATAAAATAAAGGAATTATGCTTATTTAAACTTCCGTAATCATGATGTTTGATGTGTTGATTTTAATTTATTACCATGGGTTAATTGTCCTTTGTCCTGGATTATTCAATATGTCCATACAGTTTTTGTCCATAACAGTCCATCAGTCATAAATATAAAGTGCGAGTGTCCTCGTCAAATTATCCTTATACCCGAAGTCAAATATTCCAACTAATTGAGGACTTAAACTGTAATAAGGTTTAATACATTGTTAATGAGTACACCAGGTTATCGACTGTGTGCAATCCAAGGTTTTAATACTTTATTAACAATTACACCAAGTGTCCTTGTATGTAATCCACCCCTGTTTTAATGAGTCCATTGACTATTAATCTATCCCCGTTTTCGGTTAAATGAACGATTATTAGTACTTATAAATATCCCGCCCATCGTGTCCGATCGAGTGTATATGGTTATTTATAGATATGTCAAATTGTAAATCTCTATATTAAATTAATGAACTATCATTCAGTTAAACAAATATAAAGCCCATTAATAGCCCATAGTCTAATTTCCACAAGTGTCGGTCTTTTGTCCAAACCCCAATTATGGTACAAAGCCCAATAACCCTGTCTTTAATATTTAGCCCAACATCACGATTACTTTGATTTAAATAAGCATAATAATAACTTAGCTACGAGACATTAATTTAAAAAGGTTGAACATAACTTACAATGAGTATTAATCGCGTAGTGTTACACGGACAAATTTTGACTTACAAACTTACAACATTCGCTACCATAACCTTATTATTATTAATCTTAAATTAAAATTAAATTTATAAATATATATATATATATATATATATATATATATATATATATATATATATATTTGAGAGATAGAGAGTAGATGAATATATATAAAAATTCGTCGAACAAACGCTTCAATTTATAGGACCTGACCTGCTACAGTAAGCCATGCGATCGCATGGATTTTAGGCAGGATGGCCACGCGATCGCATGGCAGCCTTTTCCTGCACACAATGATTCCAAAACGTGGGCTGCACGTATTTATTTAATATATAATATAATATATATAATTTTATATAATTAATTATATATTATATTATATTCTTGTGCATTGTTGACTTGTAATTTTAGCTCTGTTGCGTCACGCGTTGATAGTTGGTTCATGTCCAGGTTCTGGATTTTCGAACGTCCTTGCGTACAATTTAATATCTTGTACTTCACGTTTTGCGGCTTGTACTCTTGTAACTTTTAGACGTTTCTCATCAATAAATTGAACCACTTGGATTGTATTTTGTACTTTTTAGCTTTTGGTCATTTGCGTCTTCAATTCGTCGAATGTGTCTTTTGTTTTCACCTTTTATTATTTAAACGAATATCACTTGTAAATAGAACAATTGCTACCAAAAGCTTGTCTTACTTGAAGGATAATGCTATGAAATATATGTTTGTTTTTAGCATTATCAAATATTCCCACACTTGAGTATTGCTTGTCCTCAAGCAATATAGAACTTGAATATAACTTTACTAGAATCACTTCTTTATTCTTCACACTTTGTACATCAGTGATTTTAATATGGCGGTATGAACAATGATAGTAACGATGTGGTTTACAGTCCCACATGACTATAAAAATTTAGATCCTTTAGGAAATTGGATCTTTATGAAAACATTTGATCTTTTGAAAATTCAATCTAGCTTTTATCCTAGATAAGTTTTCCGGAATAACCCTTCACCGGTGTTTGCAAATTGTTTTTGTGGGTTTTGTGGGTTTCAGATTTGAAAATTTTAGCTCAAAACTTATGGTTTTGTGTCACCCACTTGCTAAACTTGTATTGGGAAAGCAACAAGTCCAGTATACTTGCTCCGTATATTACCTTTCGGTAAACTACCGTCCGATTGTAAAGGAAAGCGTTGAACAAGCAACTGTTAAGGCAATGTCCCGTGACATGCAGATAATTATGGTCTATATCGTGTCGGATGCAATTACTATCCTTTGTAGGAGCAATAGTAAAGATCACCCTATAGTTTTTCGATCTGGCACAAGGTCCTGTATTCGACCATGCTATGCAACCACCGTTTTTACGGTTGACACTCGATTTGGTTCAGGTGACCTAATGAATTCTAGGTGAATTCCTAGGATTTTACGTTCAATGGTAATGAACGCATTGAAAATAGGGTTTTTATAAAACAAATCGGTTTGTAATTTGATCAAAATATTTTCTCGTTCAAGCTCGAGTTTAGATATCATCGAATTCCATGAGTTTGAATTCTCAATCTTTAAGGTCAATCTCAAGGATTGAGTAATATCAGGCTTAAAAGCTGATTTTTGATCTTTAAGGAGATTATCCTTTCTAGGGATCTGATTCATTAGTCTTATAAGCTAATTTGCACGGTGCCCCCCATTGTACGAGATAGATCCTCTCATGGTTAGGATAAGTCTGACCACTTGGCGACCCTGTTTGATGCTGAGGTCCGTGGATTTCCAGCTGATTTTTGAGAAAACTTTTCAAGGTTTTTCGTAGACCCTACAACTGGTCTGGACGACAACTTTCTGACCTAAATCAAGAAGCGAGTGTCTTTTTCTTGGAAGACTTTACTTCCTTTTAAATTCCATTTATATTACAATAAACTGGGTAAAACTGATTAATATCGTCCAAAACAAAAGTATCTTTAATTATTTGTACAAAAATATGTGATATATGTTCTAAATAACTTGGTAAATTTTTTCCACACTTGGCTTTTATTTTCCTTTCTTTGCCTTTTTATTTTCCTATATTCCATTTTAAATGAATTCAAGCATTTTGGGTTGTTTCTCAATTTATGTCCTTTATGAGGTAACAATAATTTCGGTGTTAACACCTAGTTTTATCGTTCATAAATATGTATAAACATGATTTTGAGTTCATTTAGTTAAAAAAATTTTTTAAAATTTTTACTAGAAGTGGGTAGTCAGTATATAAGACTAGGGCTATTCTTTATTATCAGAGAGCACTAGATTCTAATACAACTACTGCGTTACTAGTATTATTGATAGTAACCAAGTATTTAAATTAAAATTTTAAAACCCGAAAGAATTTAACCCCTTCCCACACTTAAGATCTTGCAATGCCCTCATTTGCAAGAAATCAGTAGCAATTTAAATTATTGAGGGTGATTAGCGTAGAAAAATAATTAAATTTTACCAAAGTTTCCAAACATATTGTTGTATGCTTTGAATGATAAATGCTGCACTTCATTTGTTCATTCCGTCTATTGTTACATTACACTTGTTTTTCGTTTTATCGTCAAAATTAATAGCTTTTGCTGAACTTAATGCCAGTCTTTGAAAATGCGCTGTTTTACCCTGTTGTGTACATGAGATAAAATACATACAATACAAATATAAACATGCAAGGTAATTTGAAATGGGACTTAATATCCCACTTTCAAATAACAAAAATGAAATATTAGGATACAATAATAAAAATACATTATATAAAAGTATCAAAACGTTAAATGTTTAACATAAATAGATAAAAATAATAAAAGATAAGACATCACCAATGAAACACTATTGATTTGGATAGGGATTCTAATTCATATCGTCATTCAGGTTCCATAGTTGGTGATAGGTGTTCTGGTAGGCTTGGTTGGGGTCGTACAGGTCATAGGGTGGTCGCATGTTGGGCTGATGTGGTGGATAGTAAGCAGGTCGAGTCGGGATGTAGTTATTTGGTACCTGATATGATAGCTGGCTCATGATTTGGTGCTGATGAACTTGCCAGCTATAGTGTTGGCGTCGCCTGGAAGTCTCATACTCATTCGCGGCTTGCCACTGCTCATACCGACGATGCCTATCCTCATTAGTCATTTCTACCTCATCTATACGCTAGAAAACATCAGTAGCACTATCCCTAATGACATCCATAATGTCATCCGCTTTCTCCATCTCATCATCCGAACCCCTCTCTACCTGTGGATGGCGGCCCTGATATGGTATTGCCTGATTATGTCTCCTAGTCAATACCTTTGCACCTTGATAGACTTGCAAACCTAAAGTCTCGTCTTGTTCCCTAACCACCATCATTGGACCCCCTTGTTCCCTATCTACACTTAAATACTCTCCAATGAGAGTAACGAAAATACCTCCTCCTATTATTCCCCCTTCCTGTATACCTTCCACCATTTTGGACAGATAAAAACTAACACAGTAGGGGATATTAACAAAGCTTCTAGTGTCTCGAATGCACTTAAGGTAAAATAAATCATGTAAGGTCATTTTCTCCTTGTTTTTACCTCTTTGTGTAATCGAGTTTGCTAAGAATCTATGTATTATACGAAGCTCGGCTTTATTAATATCTAAATAGGAGTGTCTTCCTCCCCACGTAAAAACATTATAATTTGACATACGCCTCCAGATGGTGTTAGCGTCAAAATTTCTATCTACCCTCTCACCATGAAAAATCAAATTTGTACAATCAGGTGATAGTAATTCAGCGGGAGTGTAAATCTTTAAAGCCCTGGCCATGTCCAGCATGGACATCCTGTACATCCTACGGCCAAGTAAAAATCTAAGAAAACTCTTATCGTCTAACCTATCTACATCCTTATTAAAAGCTATAGTACTCATTAGCTCAACACACCACTCTTTATATACAGGCCTACGAGTGGTAAATAAACGTTTCCAATCGGAAAAAGAAGAGCTACCATACCTTTGGATTAGATGCTGCCTAACTGAGTTAGCTAGGTGGACCCTTTCCAAAGGCTCCCAATCTATTACCCTTGGTACTTCTACACTTTTGACCTAAAGCTTAAATTTGTTACTTTAGTACGTCGGGTAATCTCTCCAACTTCTATCAAATCTTAAATTGGGATGCAACTGTTCTTCATGAATTGTTGGGTGTTCTATTATATGGTGAACGGGAAATACTACGTAGGCAATAAAAAATTGTGGTTCTGGTTCATAGTATGGTACATGTTGATCATAATGTTGTTGTTGTTCAGGTTGTTGTTCCGGTTCGTGATATTGCATCTCTGACTGTGGTTCCGGATCAGGTTGCCTAGACGATGATGCACCGTCCGTATCTGTATTTCTCTGCAAAACACATTAAACACAAAATTTGTGCATTCAAATATGCATTAGTGTTAGCAAAACAACAAATTAAAACAATTACAATAACATGTTTAATCCATATTAAAGTTATACTCATTTTCATATTTTTATCAATTCTACACATTTTTCAAATAAGCATATATGAAAATGTTTACAAAGTTCATAAGCTTTTATCTCAAATAACATGTCAAAATAATCATTACTAGCAATTAAACAAGTTTCAAATGACATTTATATCAAATTAATCAAGTTCATGAATTTTAGACTTAAAAAGTCCACTTTAATTCTCAAAAATCATGTTTAGGATCAATGTTTGGATCAATTAGCAACCTAAACATGTTATACTACTTAATTTAGCACTAATTCATAACAAAAATCGGCCATAACCTGTTTATATCAAAAAGCCCCAAATTGCTCAAGAACACAAACCCTAGATTTCTAAAAATTTTGAAGTTTAAGGCTCCAAATCATATTAAATAGCATCAATCTAGGTTATACATGCATAATATACTAACAATTTAACTCTAATTACACTAGAAATTAACAAAATTAAATTAGGTAAACTTTAGCTCAAGAACACTAAAATTCGAATTTAAAGAGTTTTAGGGGTGAAATCTTTACCTTCCTGCCTCCCCATCTGAATATAGGCATGACTATAGCGGATTATTGCAACAAATTTGGTGAATTTTGGTGAAAATTGGCAATTTTTTGAGAGTGTTTTAGGATGTGTTCGTGTATGTGTGTGTAAATGTGGGAGACAGAGAACAGCTCAATAAGCTTTTGATCCTGACTAGTTTTCTGTCCCATGCGATCGCATGGATCCGTAGGGTATATCCTATGCGATCGCATGGGGTCCTGACTTTTTTTTTTAAACATTTGACTTATAAAAACAAAAATGAAATAAATTTGAAATTTTGTTTCCTTTTATATTGAGGGCGTTTCGGTACGTTGACCTAGTTTGTCCCTCGACAAAATTTAAAATTTGTCATTTTAAAGCGTTGTTTTAAAAGCAAAGATTTTTGGGTATTTTTTAAATGTTTTTGGCATACTTTAAATCAATAAGATTAAAAATAATGATAATACAATTTTTCGTCCCGCCCTCGGGTAAAGCAATTTCGGTTCAACGACCTAGTCTTCAACTCACGATGAATTTTAGAAATCATATTTTTAACTTAATGAAATAAAGTACATTTTTGTTTTTAAATTCACACCAAATTTAAAATGCATAAAATTAAAAATTTATATAAATATCATTAATATTTAAATATATTAATTTTACAAACTTATATTGAAAATATTAGTTTTTAAAATATTTACAAACTTAATTATATTGGTTTTAAAAATTTACAATAATAATTTAATATTAATATATCAATTTTAAAAACAAGGTAGAAATAAAATTAAAAATCTTTTTGGTCTTTTTTATCCCACTTTAATAAATCAAATATTATTAAAAATATACGCCCCTCTTTTGGGTAAAGTAATTTCTGCTATTTTACCTATTTTTACTCCTGACGAATTTTTGAAATATTTTGGATTGATTGATTAAAGATATTTATACCTTATGAATAAACGGTAAATTTCGTAGTGATGTAATAAATTTTTGTATGATATCAATAATTTCGGTTTCGCATACCTAATTTTATTGAATATTAATTTAATACTTTATAACGAACGATTCAACGTTTATTATCAAAAGGTTAAAAGCAATAAATAAAAATAAATAAAAACTGTACATACTTACCTGTGAGATAGAATTCTCAGAGACCCGCTTTAGCCGACTCATAGGAGAGTCGTGTGATTTGGTTCTCCATAGCTACATAAGCGTAACCTCGATTCTTCAATAACTTTTCTTCTAAACATATGAACGGTCCTTCTCTGCATAGAGTAACAAATTCGGAATTTGAATATGTTTGATTGTTCGAACATTTACCTTTGTGTGACCATTTTCCGCATTTATGACATCTTTCAAGATGTCGTGCTCTTCTTTTTGTTGCGAATTTTGATTTTCCTTTACCAAAATGTGTCTTATGATGATCTTTCATGAGTTCTTTTCTCACTTCGTCCATTTTGCCTCTTATGAATGATACCAGTTCACTGGGAAAAGTGTTATTATTACGTTTAGTAATCATAACGTGTAGTGGTAGACCATGGTTCAGAGCAAAGGAATTCTTCATCTTGTAAAACCTAAAAGAAATAAAAATTCAGAATAGAGGGAGAAGACTAGTTCTTTAGGGTCTGCTAGGGAAAGACCATTCGGATTCCATTCTCGAGAACTACACGAAAACAGAAAATCTAACTCTAACAGAAATTTATATTACCCTTAAAAGATTCGAATCTTCCCACACTTAGTTAGCTGTGGTGTCGAAATTGTGATTAACTTCATCTTCAACTTCCATTGGATTATCTATGTAATGTTTAACTCTATGACCATTAACCTTAAATTCAATCCCATTTGAATTTATTAACTCTACTGTTCCGTATGGGAAAACTCTTTTCACTATGAATGGTCCAGACCATCTTGATTTCAATTTTTCAGGAAATAGCTTGAATCGGGAATTGAAAAGAAGAACTCGGTCTCCTTCCTTGAATTCTTTTGAACTTCGAATTCTTTTATCATGCCATTTGCTCGTTCTTTCTTTATAGATTAATGAATTTTCATATGCTTCATGTCTTAATTCTTCTAATTCGTTTAGTTGACTTAACCGTAGACGTCCAGCTTCATATAAATCAAGATTACATGTGTTCAAAGCCCAAAATGCTTTGTGCTCAATTTCTACTGGAAGGTGACATGCTTTTCCGTAAACGAGTTTAAAAGGTGTGGATCCAATTGGAGTTTTGTAGGCTGTTCTAAAAGCCCAGAGTGCATCCTCTAATTTCATGGACCATTCCTTCAGATTTGATCCTACGATTTTCTCTAGAATATGTTTTAATGCTCGGTTGATATTTTCAACTTGTCCACTTGTTTGTGGATGATAAGCGGTTGAGATTTTATGAGTTACTCCATATCTTTTAAGAACTTTCTCAAGTTGATTATTACAAAAATGAGTACCCCGATCACTTATTAAAGCTTTCGGTGTTCCAAACCTAGCAAAAAGATGTTTTAAGAAGTTGACTACAACTCGTGCATCGTTAGTCGGGAGAGCTTGTGCTTCCGCCCATTTAGATACATAATCAATGGCAACGAGAATGTAGAGATTATTATGAGATTTTAGAAATGGACCCATAAAGTCAATACCCCAAACATCAAATACTTCACATACTTGAATGACATTTTGTGGCATTTCATCACGTTGACTTATTTTTCCGGCCCTTTGACATGCATCACAGGATTTACAAAGAAGGTGCGCGTCTTTGAAAATTGTAGGCCAATAAAATCCAGCATCGTAAACTTTCCTTGCTGTGAGTTAAGGCCCATAATGCCCTGCTGTTGGTCCTGTGTGACAATGGTTTAAGATTTGACTAGTTTCATCTCTGAATACGCATCGGCGTATTATTCCATCGGGACAAATTTTAAACAAATGTGGATCTTCCCAAAAATAGTGTTTTATATCACTAAAGAATTTCTTTTGTTTTTGGTACGACAACCCTTTTTCAAGAAATCCACATACTAAATAGTTTACATAGTCTGCAAACCATGGAATTTCATTATAATCGTTCTTCAAAAGATATTCATCAGAAAAGTTATCTTGTATGGCCGATTCATTTAGAACTTCTAATTCGGGATTTTCAAGATGAGAAAGATGATCAGCGGCGAGATTTTCCGCTCCCTTTTTGTCTCGAATTTCAATTTCGAACTCTTGTAAGAGTAAGATCCAACGGATTAATCGTGGTTTGGCATATTGTTTCGAAAATAGGTATCTAAGAGCATAATGGTCGGTTTAGACCACCGTTTGAGCTAGAACGAGATATGAACAAAAATTTTCAAAAGCAAAGACAATAGCAAGGAGTTCTTTTTCGGTAGTTATGTAATTTGTTTGTGCTCCTTGTAACGTCTTACTAGCGTAATTAATAGGTTGAAATCATTTTTCAATCCTTTGACCTAAAACGGCTCCCATTGCAAAATCACTTGCATCACACATAAGTTCAAACGGTAAATTCCAATTTGGAGTTATCATGGTCAGCGCATTAGTGAGTTTTTCTTTAAGAATATTAAAATATTTGATGCATTCATCTGAAAATATGAATGGAGCATCCTTTTCTAGGAGTTTATTCATAGGAGTGGCAATTTTAGAAAAATCTTTTATGAAACGTCGGTAAAAACCGGCATGCTCTAGAAAACTCCTAACTCCTCTAACATTGTTGGGATGTGGAAGTTTAACAATTACATCTATTTTAGCTCTATCCACTTCAATTCCTTCCTTTGAAATTTTATGACCAAGAACGATGCCTTCTCTAACCATGAAATGGCATTTCTCCCAATTAAGAACTAGATTTGATTGCTCGCATCTAATAAGCATTCGTTCAAGATTAACTAGACATGTTTTAAAAGTATCACCGAAGAATGAAAAGTCATCCATGAAAACTTCCATGCACTCTTCTATCATGTCGTGAAAAATCGCCATCATGCACCTTTGAAAGGTTGCAGGGGTGTTGCAAAGTCTAAATGGCATGCGTTTGTAAGCAAAAGTACCATAAAGGCACATGAACGTGGTTTTCTCTTGGTCCTCGGGTGCGATGGGAATTTGAAAGTATCCGGAGAAACCGTCAAGAAAACAATAGTAACTATTCCCGGCTAATCTTTCCAACATTTGATCAATGAAAGGTAAGGGAAAGTGATCTTTTTTGGTGGCGTCATTTAATTTTCTATAATCAATACAGATACGCCATCCTGTTACAATCATAGTAGGAATAAGCTCATCTTTTTCATTTTTGATGACAGTCATGCCACCCTTCTTAGGTACGCATTGAACTGGGCTTACCCATGGACTATCAGAGATTGGATAAATTAAACCTGCATCGAGCAGTTTAATAATTTCTTTCTTAACAACATCTTGCATATTAAGATTTAATCATCGCTGGCGTTGCACATACGTTTTATGTCCTTCTTCCATAAGGATTTTATGTGTGCAATATGAAGGACTTATGCCTTTAATGTCATGAATCTTTTATGCAATAGCTGGTTTATGAGCTTTTAGCACATTAATGAGTTGAGATTTTTCATTTTTCGTAAGAGAAGATGATATTATCACAGGTAATTTAGATTCACCATGTAAATAAGCGTATCCCAAATGGTTTGGAAGTGGCTTTAATTCTAATCTCGGTGGTTCTTCTATCGATGATTTGTATCGATATCTGTCTTCCTCTTTTAGCATTTGAAGTTCTTCTGTTGTTGGTTCATATTCATTAGCCATAAGTGTAGCTAACATTTCAGCTTCATCAATTGGTTCAGTTCCTTCTCCTAAAGAACATTCACCTATTCCTTTTAATTTTGGAAATCCCTCTAACAATTCTGCATGTGAATCTATAGTTTAAATATAATAACATGCATCATCTGCAGATTGCGGTTGTTGCATGGCTCTATCAACAGAAAAGGTAACACTGTCATCCTCTATACTTAGGGCCAGTTTCTTACTGAACACGTCTATTATTTCTTTAGCTGTGTTTAAGAATGGTCTTCCTAATATGAGAGGAACTCGAGAATCTTCTTTCATGTCCAGAATAACAAAATCTACTGGAAATACTAAAGTACCAACTTTAACTAGCATGTTTTCCATTATCCCTCTAGGATATTTTGCTGGTCGATCGGCTACTTGTATGCTTATTCTTGTTGGTTTCAATTCTCCGAGGTCTAGTTTAGCGTATAGTGAATACGACATTAAATTTATACTAGCACCTAAGTCTGCCAATGCTTCTATTGAACTAAGACTACCCAGAAAACATAGAATTGTGAAACTTCCTGGATCATAGAGTTTTTCTGGTAGTTTATTCAACAGTACTGAAGAATAATTAGCATTTATAGTAACAGTCGAGAGTTCTTCCATTTTCTTTCTATTTGTAATTAGATCTTTCAAGAATTTAGAATATCTAGGCATTCCTGAAATTACATCAATAAAAGAAAGATTGACATTTATTTGTTTAAATATATCCAAGAATTTAGATTGCTCGGCTTCAAGTCTTTCTTTTCTCATTTTACTTGGGTAAGGAAGCGGTGGTTGGTATGGTTTAACATAAGATTTAGCCTTAACTGTGTTATCTTCATTAACCTTTTCAACTACCGGTTCTGTTTCCTTTTCTTGCTCAGATTGTGGTTCTTGTGGAGTAGGAATAGAGTCATCAGAATTTACAGGCATTTCAGGTGGTTTAAGTGTAATACCATTTCTCGTGGTAATGGCTTTAGCTGTTTCATTTCGGGGGTTAGCATTTGTATCGCTAGGTAAACTTCCCAGTTTTCTTTCACCTATTAACCTTGCTAGGTTGCTTACTTCTTATTCCAGATTTTGAATAGAAGCTTGTTGATTTCTATATGCTTGAGCATTTTGTTCATTAGTTTGTTTCTGAGATGTGAAAAATTGAGTTTGAGATTCAACTAGCTTTGACATCATGTCTTCTAGATTTGGCTTTTTATCATCGGTTTGTGGTGGTTTAATTGAAAAAATAGGTCTTTGCTGGTTGTAAGTATTATTAGATACTTGCTGATTGCTAGGACCTTGTTGATTGTTGTATGGAACATTTCGGTTATAATTCTGGTTTTGATTGTAGTTTGGTCTTGGCGGTTGATAATTACCTTGATAATTAATTCCAGGCCTTTGGTTCATGTATGAAACATTCTCTCTTTGTTCCATTGTTTGTTCAATACTGAGACAATCTTTTGTCAAATGTGGTCCTTCACACCGCTCAAAACTAATTCGTATTGCGTGAATATCTTTAGTCATCTTTTCCATTCGTCTTTTGAAAGCATCTAACTTTGCAGAAATGGAATCAAAGTCATGGCTAGAATCGGCTCTAGCCGCTTTAGATGATCTAACGATATCTTTTTCTTGATGCCACTAATGTGAGTGGGAAGCAGTGTTATCAATAATTTTGTAAGCTTCAGTTGCAGTTTTCTTCAAAATGGAACCACCAGCTGCTATATCGATGTCTTTTCGTGTAGTAATGTCGCATCCTTGGTAGAATATTTGTACTATTTGTTAAGTGTCTAAACCATGTTGCGGACATCCTTTTAACAACTTTCCAAATCTTGTCCATGCCTCATATAATATTTCATTTGGCTTCTGTGTGAACGTAATAATTTCTCCTTGAAGTCTCACCACTTTAGATGCCGAAAAGAATTGTTTAAGAAAATTTTCAACTAAAACATCCCATGTATCAATCACCCCTTCAGGTAACGATTCTAACCAATCTTTGGCTTCTCCCTTTAAAGTCCAGGGAAATAACATGAGATAGATCTGTTCATCCTCAACTTCTCTGATCTTGAATAGAGTACAGATCCTATTAAAGGTACGAAGATGTTCATTTGGATCTTCCTTCGGCGCACCACTAAATTGTTATTGATTAGTTACCATGTGTAGGATTTGTCCTTTGATTTCATAATCTGGTGCATTAATGCCTGGTTGAGTAATTGCATGACCTTGGCCAGTGCGTTTAGCTCTCATTCGGTCTTCCATACTTAGATGTTCCAGATTTTCCATGATTGAAATTGTTGAATCTGAATCACTAGAGGATTCTGACTTAATGGTTTCTTCCTCGACAATCTCTGGATGAGTGATTTGTGGTTCAGGAGGAATGATTAGTGGTTCAGGATCTCTGAATTGTCCCTGAATATCCCCCGGATTCTCAATTGTGAGGTCGGGTTCAAAAAATGGATTATCGGAAATTTGAATTGGAGTACTTGGTTGACTAGATGACGATTCTAAAGAAAAATCAACGGCGACAATATTGGCTAGATGTCTTGATCGAGTTACAGGTGGTGAACGTATGAAAGGCGGTGAACGTTTTGCTCGGTGCATTCACTGAATATCCTATTAGTTATAAAAGATAAAAATTATATAAGTTATTAAATTAATAGACTTTTCTGATTTTGCCCACGTTTTGAAAATCCAATAGATGCAGCAGGTAGCCAGGACCCTTTAAATCGGAAGCCCACAACTCGCCACTAACAAATCCAACTATTACTACGAATCAGAAAATTTTGGATGTCTATCAATTTAACCACTTAAAATAATTTTTCGTCGAAGTTTAAAGAAGATAAAGAAAATTCTATGTCCTAAAAACTAGAGCGTCGAGAAATAAGAAAGAAAAAGAGTGCGTCGAAAAACGTTAAAAAATAAAAGGTCGAAAAATAATAATAAGAAAGTAAAGCGTCGAAACTCAAAAGTCTAAAAAATAAATATTAAAAGTTGCATCTAAAGGTATTAAAGCTTAAAATGAATTCTATATCCAAAACGGCAATAACTTAAAAAGTACTAAAATCTTAAAATGGCGTCGCAAAATTCTTAAGCACCTAAATCTTAGTCTAAAGAAAAAGTACTTAAGGGATTTTATGGCAAGGCCTGAAAATCTAGAGCTAATATGGCAAAATACTAAGTTTAAAACTAGTTACGACGAAAAAAATAATACAAATTAAGAATTAAACGATAAAAATACACAATTTATAACTAGAATGATTAAAATACAAATTTTATAAAAATATTTTTTTTTAAAAAAGTATTAATTTTATAATTTAATAAAACTAATTAAAACTTTAAATTAAACAAAACATAACTAATTAATATTTAAATAAAACCCTAATTATAAGTAATTAATAATAATAATAAATAATAACCTAACCCTAATTCGACAGACTGATATTTCAGACCTGTCACCTCACTCCATGAGATCGCATGGAGTGTAGGTTGTTATGCCATGCGGTCGCATGGCCCATAATTCCAGATCAGATTTCGGGCTGTTATCAGTTCGGCCCAACTTTAATTTATTTATTTATTTTTTTTATTTTTAATTAAAATAAAATATAAATAAAAATTATATATATTTTTTAAAATATTACTTATTAGTTTTTATAACTTAAAAAAATATAAAATTTTTAATTTAAATACTTAAAAATATAGAAATATATTTTTCTTTTTTATATTTTTATATTTTTTTTAAACTTGTATATTTTTTTTTTACAAAAAATAGCTTAAATTTTTTTTTTTTTATATATAGCGTTTGCTTTCGGGTCCCCGGCAGCGGCACCAAAAATACTTGATGTTATGCGAGGTATATACGAAATAGTTATATTTTTATTGCGAAATACTATTAAATACGATACAATTTTACACAAGTTATTTATTTATTTATAGAGTGGATATACCTAAACCTTGCTACAACACTTATCGGCAGTGTACCTAATCGTACAGTAGTGTAGTTTTTAGTAAGTCTGGTTCGTTCCGCAGGGAGCTGGCCAAGTTTAACGTTATATTTTTAAAACTATATTTGAATCAATATATATATATATATATATATATATATATATATATATATATATATATATATATATATATATATATATATATATAGTATTATTATTATAAAAAGGAGGTTTTACCGTTTAGCGACCGGTTTCTCAATTTTATATCTTAAGTCGCAATTAAAACCTAATGTAAAATATTAAATATACAAATGACTTAATTTAAAGCGTAAAGTAAATGACGATAAATAAAAGTGCGATAATTTAAAGTGCGATAAATAAAATGACGATAAATAAAATTGCGATAATTAAAAATACGATAATTAAAGGTGCGATGAGATATAAAATAAAGGAATTATGCTTATTTAAACTTCCGTAATCATGATGTTTGACGTGTTGATTTTAATTTATTACCATGGGTTAATTGTCCTTTGTCCTGGATTATTCAATATGTCCATACGGTTTTTGTCCATAACAGTCCATCAGTCATAAATATAAAGTGCGAGTGTCCTCGTCAAATTATCCTTATACCCGAAGTCAAATATTACAACTAATTGGGGACTTAAACTGTAATAAGGTTTAATACATTGTTAATGATTACACCAGATTATCGACTGTGTGCAATCCAAGGTTTTAATACTTTTTTAACAATTACACCTAGTGTCCTTGTATGTAATCCACCCCTATTTTAATGAGTCCATTGACTATTAATCCATCCCCGTGTCCGGTTAAATGAACGATTATTAGTACTTATAAATATCCCGCCCATCGTGTCCGATCGAGTGTATATGGTTATTTATAGATACGTCAAATTGTAAATTTCTATATTAAATTAACAAACTATCATTTAGTTAAACAAATATAAAGCCCATTAATAGCCCATAGTCTAATTTCCACAAGTGTCGGTCTTTTGTCCAAACCCCAATTATGGTACAAAGCCCAATAACCCCGTCTTTAATATTTAGCCCAACATCACGATTACTTTGATTTAAATAAGCATAATAATAACTTAGCTACGAGATATTAATTTAAAAAGGTTGAACATAACTTACAATGAGTATTAATTGCGTAGTGTTACACGGACAGAATTTCGACTTACAAACTTACAACATTCGCTACCATAACCTTATTATTATTAATCTTAAATTAAAATTATATATATATATATATATATATATATATATATATATATATATATATATATATATATATATATATATATATATATATATATATATATATATATATATATATATATATATATATATATATATATATATATATTGAGAGATAGAGAGTAGATGAATATATATAAAAATTCGTCGACCAAACGCTTCAATTTATAGGACCTGACCTGCTACAGCAAGCCATGCGATCGCATGGGTTTTAGGCAGGATGGCCATGCGATCGCATGACAGCTTTTTCCTGCACACAATGATACCAAAACGTGGGCTGCGCGTATTTATTTAATATATAATATAATATATATAATTTTATATAATTAATTATATATTATATTATATTCTTGTGCACTGTTGACTTGTAATTTTAGCTCCGTTGCATCGCGCATTGATAGTTGGTTCATGTCCCGGTTCCGGATTTTTGAACGTCCTTGCGTACAATTTAATATCTTGTACTTTGCGTTTTGCGGCTTGTACTCTTGTAACTTTTAGACGTTTCTCATCAATAAATTGAACCACTTGGATTGTATTTTGTACTTTTTAGCTTTTTGGTCATTTGCGTCTTCAATTCGTCGAATCTGTCTTTTGTCTTCACCTTTTATTATTTAAACGAATATCACTTATAAATAGAACAATTGCAACCAAAAGCTTGTCTTTCTTGAAGGATAGTGCTATGAAATATATGTTCGTTTTTAGCATTATCAACGCACACACGCCGTATCAACTCGTTAGTACAACGACCGCCTCGCTCGATGATATAACCAACACAAACATAAACAAAGCACAACGCACTAATATATTATCAGTATCCACTTATAAATATAAACGTTAGTCCACCTACAAATATGGCACTAACTATAACCCGTTCCGACCTGTAATCCTACAAGTCCCGCAACAAATAAGCACACACACAAAAGTCTAAGTCTAGGCACCTATCTCAAGTCACCTAAATCCCTTAGACCATGCTCTAATACCACTTGTAACAACCCAACCCGTTATCCAACCAAATGCGAGGAATAATTTTTTTATTTTTTTTATACAGATAGGGTGCGCGGCGCGCAACCCTCCTTGTGTGCAGCGCGCACAAGGCCATTCAGCTTCTGTCCGGATTTTACATTTTTTCGTTAAAGATCTATCACTTCCCGACACTTTTAGACGAAACGGTTTTCACAACATTTAATATTAGTTAAAACTAACACGTTCCAATAATAAAATGAGTTTTACGACACCGGGCCCACATCGGCCGTTTTACGACTTTCGTACAAGATACAAGTTTTCGACCACATGATTTTTAACACAAAATAAAGACCGAGCATGGCGATTGGGGATACGCTGACCAATCATAATCAAATCTAAAAGCAAGTTTTCTAATTAAACTACGCGAGTCCACTAGTCCCCACGCTTACCCGAGCCACCGCATCCATGCAAATCTATAAAAATGTAAACAACGAGAGGGTAAGCAAACGTTTAGTGAGTGAGAACATACTACCTACATATATATGCATAAAATGGACACGCCACACAATAATAATCGAATAGCACATACCGGAGTCAAATGCATAAAGGTAAGCTAAACTAGGCATACCGTACAAATGCTATACAACAAGCTAATACTCAACGATGCGCGAACACCAAACGATAAGAACAACGTCATCAAGCTACACCCGGAGGGTTAGCTACGTAACAATTATATCAATAATGTATATATATATATATATATATATATATATATATATATATATATATATATATATATATATATATATATATATATATAACCAACGAACCCACAACCCAAGGTTAACCACTTTACCTTAAACACCCGAAGGATGACCGTGCAACCCGGCCTTAGTGAATACGTACGACCTGATACTCACTACTTTCACTTCGTAGAATAACCGAGGATGGTCGTGATAACCGAGCCTTAGTGAATACGTACAACCCGTTATTCACCACCTCAACCACGAATTCAACCCAAAGGACAATCGTACAACCCAAAGTATTGTGAATACGAATGACCCGTTATTCACGTCCCCAAACCATAATCCACAGTCACAAGATTACTACAATCCACGACCTCGGGGTTAATCAACCGAAATCAAATACCAAACACACATCCGTGCCAATTGGACCTAAAACACAAGTCCATCAAATCCACCTATATGTGAAGTAAGCTCTATAACCGAGAACCACTTCACCCGACCCGCACCCATCCTACACATACATATGCACATAGGATATTAACACTCACCTTGTTGTCTTGATGAATGTTACTGAATAATCCGCAACTCGCCGATGGAATGTACCTATTCCAATATCACAATACAAGTAACACACTTAGAGTGGATTTACAACCCAACTCAAAATGACACTTAGTGCAATTTCGACCAATTGCACTTCCAAGCACAAAACGCCCCCAAACTAACCAATAATCACTAACACTAGTGACAATGGTCCTAATACGCCAATTAAACCCAAACACAAGTGTTAAACACTTAACATTCTCAAAATCACCCATAAACCCTAATTTTGACTTATTTCAAAATTAATCAACCAAATACCCCCAAATAGGTTCCAACACTTCCATAATCAATAAACCTAGTGATTAAACCCAATTACAAGTCCCAAATCATGGCCAAGTCGGTTTCCTACCCAAAACCCACCAACAACAATGATAAATCCGAGTACAAGCATCAATGAACTCACTTCAAGAGTTTAAATGGGTTTCTCAACAATTCAAGTTCAAACCCTAACTTTGAACATCAAATCAAACAATGAAATTCGGAGTTAGAACTTACCACAATAACCAAAACGTAGCTAGGAACGAGATGAACAACTTTAACACTTGAGCTTTTGATCAAACCAAGCTTCTTCTTCTCCAAATTC
Organism: Rutidosis leptorrhynchoides; assembly: GCF_046630445.1. Lineage (NCBI taxonomy): Eukaryota > Viridiplantae > Streptophyta > Magnoliopsida > Asterales > Asteraceae > Rutidosis > Rutidosis leptorrhynchoides. The sequence continues at coordinate 187,144,551 of NC_092333.1, forward strand.
CCAATTCTCTCTCTAGAACTCTCCCTCTCTCTAGATAGTTGAGAGTGTTTGTGGATGTGAAATATGATCCAAAGTTGGATCCAAATCTGCCAATATGTCCACAGATCCGGCCTCAAGTGAAAAGACCAAAATGCCCTTCATCAAACTTAAAATAGAAAAAGACAGAAAACTGTCGCTGGCAAGGTGCGCGGCGCGCTCACCTAAAGGTGCGCAGCGCGCACACTGGTCTGGGCAGTTTCTGATCTTTTAATTTACACTACGTTTCACGCCTTTTATGTACGCCATTTATACTTTATGTACAACAAATATTAGGGTCTTACAATCCCATACCATTTTCCCTTACATCACATGTTCGGGTCAAGCATTTTATTCAAGCGTACATAATTTATCGACTTAACATTCTCCCCCTTGATGTGCATTTTTGAAGTAAGACTTTCTTGACTTTGACATCTCGGAGATGTTCATTTAGCATCCTCCCTTTTGATGAATCTAAAATCTCGCACTTCTGGGATGAATCAACACGTTCCTGATGATATTCGAATCTTGCATAAAACTTCTTCTTTTGGAAGCTTCTTTTTATTTTTTATTTTTATTATTGAATGATTCTCCAAGCAACTAGATATATGTTGATTTAACATTATCCTTTTTGATGAATCTAGAATCTCGCACTTCAGGGTAAATCAACATGTTCTTGATGATATTCGAATCTTGCATAAAACTTCTTCTTTTGGAATTTCTTCTTTTTTTAATTAATTAATGATTCTCCAAAAAAAAGCTCCATGCAAGTTCTATGTCTTTGTTGACACTAAGAAATTCTTCTAGATGGAACATCTTAGATCAACTTTGGATATTTTTATGTTGATTACCTATATGAACTCTTGAAATCTGATTTGTTGAAGAGAGACAAAAGTAGATAGAAAAAGAGACAAAAGTAGATAGGAGCTTGTTGACTGATTTCTATTGGCTATCTTTTGCTCCTCCTAAAACGTCGCATCTTTGTTTTGCTCCCCCTTCATTGAACATTGGTTATTTCACTACTTTAGTAGATTTGTTGTGAAAGCGTGAGTACTGAGCAAGTAGAAAATTCTTAAAACTTGAATCTTGAGTAGTGAAATCTCTTAATCTCGAATCTTGAATTGAAATGTTCAAAAATCCTTCTTTGTAGTATCACACTTTTTTTTTGTCACATCAAAAGTTTACAATCGGTGTTGAACTTGAGCACATATCAACATAAATCATTCTTCCACACATGATGATTATGTGCATCATGATCGTAATTTTTAGTTGATTGAGACTAACATAATATCGAATATCTAATGTAGTGATCTTTTCTTTGTGATGATAATGAAATGAATAACACACTATGAGTGACCTGCAACTATTATGCAATTCAGATACTCTATCATGATATGAAAAATATGTCAAAAAAATATTTTTGTGTTTTTTTTTTTTTTTTTTTCATACATAAGTCCACATTATTTTTGTGAAAGAGTTGTCTTAATGAGTATCAGATCATAATTGACATATCGAGTTAAAATTTGTTGTTCATTTCCGACCATCCAGTCTAATTACATCATTATAAAATTAGTTATATCAACCCTCATTAAACCCTAACAGACTCATCTGTAAGACTTCGACACAATCAAATTGACATTAATTACTTGAACATTATAGAGAGATGATTTTTGAGATTATGCTATGTTCATTAATCTTTGAATCTTTTATCACTTATGATCGCACATTGTATTAGGTAACCAATTCATTATGATATTTGGAAACTTTTCGTTATCACTTTCCATGTACTTTCGAAGTAATTGAACAGGTAGGTTCTCAAGGCATTTTAAATAACACTGTCAACCTTTCGCTTCTATCATTGGTTTATTATTCTCAATCCAGTTGGCTCGAAAGATCTCAAAGTATGTTATATTATCCGAATAGGCGCATTTCTTACTGCGGGCATTGGTCTACAGTCAGAGCAGACATACCTGATGATTAGTTGTCACATGAAATGAATCACGGGGCCTACTACTTCTTTATTGTTCAAGTTATAGTTGGAAACGGAACTGAAAGATTAAAATTTCACTGATATGCATTTTTACAGTATATCTAGGTAAATATCTTTCTAACTTATACCCTTAATGGGTTCAATTATAAATCCAGACAACAAGAATTTTGATAGTTCAATATGAACGCCGTGATTAAAAATTCAAGCCAACGCGGGGGCGTCACACTAAGAATGATTTAAGTTCTTTATGGGCAAGCATACTTCATGAGTCAGCATACTTCAAATTTGAAACTTTAGGATTTTGCCATCATTGATACGCCAACATTTTGACTTTGATTTTCTATAGATATTCCATTGAATAGTTTAGCATATCATCGCCTTTTTGATTCATTGATTCGGAACAACATCATGATTGGAACTTCCATCATTTCTTTGTTGACATCATGCTTCGTTGTGTGTGTGCTCAAATCATTCGAAGGTGTTATCTCTTAAACATTTGAACGGTCGCAATAAAGAACATACTTTTTGACTTTAAGTGAGAAGGGACACTTACTTCGATATAAACTATTTTTCTCTGAATTGGGGGGTTTAATTTCGATTATTAAGTATGAAGGCCCGTGACAATGTGGTGTGCACCAACCAAATTGATAACACTTAACTTCTTAATATGATCTTTTGAATATCCTATCATAGTTATGACACTGAATGGTATAGCAAATTTTTAATTTTGCTTGGGGTATTCAAAACTGCCATTTTCTAATGATTATGAATTATAATAAGGGATACGCTCAATCAATTGTCTAGTTCCTCAACAATTATTACTAGATACAGTTTCAGATAAAATTTGGTGACTACCTTTGAACGCTATAATCCTTCCATGACTTCTGATTTTTAGACGATTCATTATTCTTAGTATGATTGTCTAATGCAAAGAAATCGTCAGTCACATCTACCAGTACATCATTTAACAGATATACATAAACGTTCAGTCCAGTCCTTACTAATTGATTATCAATTTTTAGTTAAGTAAAGTTCTCGTCATCTTTAAGATGCTTTAAACGCAACCTCCCAATTTCCAATTTTTTGATTTTTAGGAATTTTTTGGTGATACATTTTCTCACCCTAAAATACTAAAAAGAGAAATTCTTTTTGTCTTTTTATCATTTTAAGATGTAAAGGAGAAAATAACTAAAAGTAGCATGCATGAAATGATATGTAAAGACTTCGATGCAAGCATAAAAACTAAAAAACATAAACATGAATGCATCAGTTAATCCTTGGATGTCGTGCAATTTTACATGCAAAATGAAGAACAATGGCTATTTTGTGAGTACAACATACGAAACCACCTTAGACCTATCTACCATTCCATTTAGATCTATTAGACGCACAAACTTGGGATTATCAAAGGCTTTCGTATAGAGAACTGCCCTTTGATTATCATTATGTATCTGCCTGATGTCTATGAAATTCTTATCATGGCAGTGTCTAATGAATTGATACTTAACCCCTAAATGATGTTGTAAGACTTACACCTGCGAAAAAAACACTAAAGCACGAGTTTTGTACTGTTATGTGTACAAAGGCCATTATGCGTGAGGAATAAACAAAATATTTTTGGATTATCAATATGAAAAACAACAAATATTTTTGATTTTTTTACTAAATATGTACAAACGAATCCATGTGTAAACACAATCTAGTGGCTATTGGTTTTGTAGCATTATTTGTTAAGTCGATAAATGATGTACGTTTGACTAAAATGCTTGACCCGAGTATGTGATGTAAGAGAAAATTGTATGGGATATAAATACCATTTTCTCAATAGGATAGGCAAGCCTTTTGTTCATAATTCCTATCATCCTTAGGTGTTCTAGGTCTTTTATCTCTCAAAGTGTATTTTCCCCAATTATTGTAATTCGATCAAATCTCAATGAAATCATGAATTTGTCCTTAAATCTATGATTATCATGTGGTATCAGAGCTTAATCAAACTAGATTGAACGATCCACAACCAAAAAATTCGTGTTATTTTAGTTCTATTTAAGTCTCTGTTTCAGTTTCTCTAGTTCAAAATTAAAATCAATGTTTTAGTTCATCAATTCATGTGAAATCAAGTGTCGAAGATGTATTTGATCTTATAGAAACTACTGTAATTGAAATCATACAAAAACGTCAAAAAACGAATTCGAAATTTGCAAATTTCAGGTAAAAAATGTCAAACTATTTTTGGAATCATTTTGGTTGATTTACTGTGTTTTAGGAAAAAGTTATTACATAGAAGTGCTTAGAATCGATTACCCCCCCTTCTGAACGTTTTTTACATCCTAAATCGCATTTGTGAACTAGCGCCACCATAAACCACTGTAACAGAATTTACCGGCCACCGGAAACTACTTCTGATTCTTCATCCTCACCAAGAACTTCAGTTGATCGTTAGTCTCTTCTCTATGAGTCACTTGTCTCCGTAAAAAAAGTGGTGATCGTGAGACAATCGACCATCGAGCGTGTTATCTTAGATTGTCAACTGAGGGATTGTAATACCAATTTCTTTAATAAGTAACGTTATGTTCCCAAAATTTTGACCGATACACTCCTACTATCGACCGACAAAGACAATTGCATCAATTATTAGGAGTTTGTCGAGCTAATTGAACACTTTAAAGAAGTTACAGTTGAAAATTATTAAAAAAACATATAAAATAGAAAGCAAAAACTAAAGATTTCAGAAGGTATTTGATTTGGTTCAGTTGATTTCACGTTCGGTTGGCAACATAAGAGTCTCGGGTTACAAGCTTTACCAAAAAGGGGGTTTTGATTGTTTGGAATTGGGAAGAAGAATATTGTTCGTGATTTACTTTTGAAGAAGAAGACAGCAAAGTTTGGGTTTAAATGACTTAAGTTGATATATTTTTGAGAGAAACATAAGTTGCTCAATTGGTTAAGTGTGTAACATGTTAAGCACAAGGTCACGGGTTCAATACTAGTGAAATGACTCGAAACCATTTTCAATTAAAATCTAAAAATATTTCCATAGACGAATCACGCGCCGCACAATTTTCCTGCTCGTCACAATTTATAACTAATTTCAAAACATGAATCTTGCTCAGACCTTATCACCAACTCACGCCTAATTACGCCGCGCGCCAAAATTTGCGCGTCGCGATTTGTAGCTGAAATTTCAGTTAGGCCCTTTAGTCAAATTTGTACTAAACCAAGTTTTACCAAAAACATTTCAAAACTTAGTTTAGCACTTTTAATTATTCGTACATCCATAAAACCTGAAGATAACATGTTTAGACAACCAAATGTACCCATTCCATCATTTGGGACATCACGACCCGCTACAAGTTCAAAGTGGCAATTTCGACCCAAAATACAATTAATCATGACACAAATTGAGCATGACCGTCGGGACCATCTACCCATAAGCAAGTCTTCAACTTTCAAATACCCCTAAGCACGCAAGCTATTCTACGCCCTTACCTTATCCTTCAAAATGCTCGAATCTATAAAAAGATTAAATAACGTGGGGTAAACAATATGCTTAGTGAATGCAATAATTATATATATATATATATATATATATATATATATATATATATATATATATATATATATATATATATATATATATATATATATATATATATATATATATACACACACACACACGCGTAATTTACTTACTTGCAAACACCTACACAAATCAAGCACAACAACATAAAGAAGCTAGCAATACAAATAACATATAGCCACAATATAACATGCTAAAGTAAACAACACATAATATAGTTAACCATAACGCAGTAGTGTTATACATCATATGAAATAACACTACTCCCCCAAAGGTGGTATCGTACACGCGAACTAAAGTGATCGATAAATCGGGCACACCCTCCTTTCATGTGTACTCGAAGAAGAGTGAAATCCTTACAGATAGCACTCCCCACATATCACACCGCAAATGTGGCCGACGAAGAGTGATATCCTAACACTCGGATATCACTCACCACATTTTAAAACTTGGCCGACGAAGAGTGAGTTCCTCCCGTACGGATATCACTTACCACTTCGCCATATGTGGCTAACGAAAAGCGAAATCCTTACGTATGAATCACACTCGCCACTTCACCCGCAAGCCAACAAATTATATACACATACATATAATTATCCCACTCACCTTATTTATGATGAATGAACAAAATCTTGAGTTCCATAATCGTCAATGTAAATTGTAACGACCCTACTTTTTCCGTTATCTTTTGCCGTTAATTATTTAACGACCGTTAATTATTATTCTTGCCACGTCATTTCTATGACCTATATTATTATTTTTGTAATAATATATTAATTATTATGTGTTATATGAATATTTGTATTCATATCTTTAATTGTACGTTTCCACGTGTCGCGGATTTCTATCCGGCGAATCTTTTCGGTTTTCAAACCAACGGTCGAGCTTTTGAGATTTTTAAATTCTAATTATTTTAAATATGATATTTTAATGTCATATATTTATATATAGTGTTTATGTATATTTTTCGTCGCGTATTTGTTATCTCTCCGAATTTTCAATCGCGTAGTAGCGTTTTCGCATTTCGGGCTTCGTTTGGGCGTTCGGACCACAAGAGATTATCCACATGATCAAAGTGGGCCATGTGGGGCCCACCCCTTGCCAAATTCAGCCGAACATAGGCTTACACCCCTACCATTTCTCATTTTCCATTTTATTTCTAATTTACACTCCTAATTTTCACCTAAAACCTAATTTTGTGTTCTCTCCTCTCCCTCCTTTCTTTTTGGCCGAACCCTAGCACACTCCTATCATAATATTCGGCCAACATCATCAACCAATCAATTCTTCTTCATTTTTCAAGGCTAGAGACATATTCGGGTTGCTATTTTCGCGTTCTTTCATCCTCTTCTTCTCGATTCTTGATTAGGGTATATACATAAACCCTAGCTTTTTCATTTTCAATTAATTTTTCTGTATTTTGATGTTATATTGATAGTATGATAGTCACATATTATTGTATTGATGATCGTATGCATAGAATTACTCGTAAACATATGTTTTCGGTTTGATATAATTGGAACAGCAGCTTTTTCGTGTGTTTCTGCTATTGTGACTGATATAAAAGTTAAAATAAAGTATCTAGATGAGTTCCTCTCATCAAGACATTAATTTTAGACTCCGGATTCATGTCGTTTCGATTCCCGGAGCCCTAGATATGATCAAAGTGGTATTTTGTTAAGATTGAAATGTGATTTTGGTATGAACCAGGTTTGGTCCGACTTTGTGACCATAATTGGTGACTCTAGGGTGTGTTAGTGTGTTAGGACTGATGGTGGGATGAACTTTCATGTTCGGGTCATCTCAATCCGAGCCACGAATCACCCGTTGCGTCTAAAACACTATTTTGGTTGAATTGAAGTTCCAAGTAGTGAATTGGCTGTACATCACGACTTGTGGGATGTTCTTGGGGTGTTCTTGAGTGTACCAAAGTTTCGGGTGGTTTGCTTAGGCGGAGATATATGTAAGGCTCGCCGAAAACCGACACCCGGGGCTCAGGATACGACCCGATGAACTTTTGATTTAAAACTTGTGACTAATTATTAAACTTATGATATAAATAATGGATTTCATTATTATTTAATTACTTATGATAAAAAAAGTAATTATTATTATTTACAACTTATGATATATATTTATTATATCATTTAATTAATACTTATGATATAATTAACATTTTAATTAAACATATGATAAATGATACTTCATTATTAATGGAAAATACTTATGATAAGTATTAAACTTATATTATGAGATTACTATTATAAGACTTATAATAAGGATTAATTAATTATTTAATTATTCTAAGGCTTAGTTATTATTTAATTATAATTTAATTATTAAATACTTATGATTTAATAATTATAATTAGAAACTTATGATATGATTAATAATTCATTATTAATTAATAATACTTATGATATGATTTAAAATTTATTATTAATTAATAATACTTACATTATGACTAATATTTAATTAATTAATTAAATACTTATGTTATATTAATTATATCATTTAAACTTATCTAAACTTTAATAATTCATTTTTATTTAATTAAACTTATGTTATGACATAATTATACACTTTTGACTTTAATAAACATTATAACCTATGTTATTATTATAACTTACACTTTTCAAATTAATGTTGACTATGTTTGACCAAGGTTGACTTTTGAGTTGACTTTCGGTTGACTTTGACTTTCAGTTGACTTCTGTTGACTTTCTAAATAAGGAAACTTTCCTAACTTCAAAACTTTCTAAAAATAGAACTTTCTAAATTTGAAAACTTTCCAAAAATAGAAACTTTCCAAAAATAGAAACTTTCCAAAAATAGAAACTTTCCAAAAATATAAACTTTCCAAAAATAGAAACTTTCCTAAAATAGAAAACTTTCCAAAAATGGAAACCTGCTAAAAATAGAAACTTTCTAAAAATAGAAAGTGTGTGTCCGTATGCTGTTCCAGTCAAACCGATGCTTGCCGAGTGTTATTCTATGTCTACTTGCAACATGTACAATAGCTATCATACTAAGACTTGACCTAAGTTAGTTATTTATTTCGACCTGCTTTATTTATAGGTCGGCATTGTGATCTTTCTTGATCACTTTACTTTACTTGCTGTTCGCTTGTTTGTGAGATTTCTTCAGTTGCTATTTAAGGTGAGTTATAGTCCCATTTTTCTATTTAAATCTTTTGGGATGAGAATACATGCAATTTATTTTATATTTTGGACAAGTGGAAGTTGGTTTAAATTATTCATTGTGAGTTGAACAAAAATATTCCCTAGTCTGGTAACTGTAATCACTGGTTTCTACTGGTGAACGCGAATCCTATGGATAGATCTATCGGGTTTGACAACCCCATTTCGAGCTAGTCGCGCTAGCAATTTATAATCGAAATGTTTAGTACTTCGTATTTAGTTGAAGATACACTTGTTCGGTGTATATTATTTATTGTGTTTGGCAAGGGTAAATAAAGGGTTAAGTGGTTACCAGGTGGCTCACGGAAAATGGAATAATGTTTTATTATATGTTTTCTAGCATATAATTTGGTGGTTTAAAAGGAGTTTTATGTTTTCAAACATAAATTTTTATTGTTTAAATTAAATATTGTTGGCAATATTAAACCTATAATTCACTCAACATTTTTGTTGACAGTTACTCGCATGTTTTATTCTCAGGTTTATGATTGACTGCTTCCGCTGTGCTTAGAGGGTCTGCATATTTATGATGGCAGCTTTTGTTAAACATTAACTTGCATTCTATTTTGTTACATTAAAAAGTGGATGTTGTTGACTTTGTTTGGTCAACATTTGGTTAAAGTATTTATGTATAGTTTTTCTAAACTTATACAATTTAGTAGATTTTCTTTATAAGAAATCAATTTTAAATAAAGAATGCAAGGTTGTTTTATAAAATTCATATAGAGTTTCGATCAAGCTGTGGGACCAATTGACGGAGCCGTTAAGTGTTTTGACGGAGTCGTCACAGTTGGTATCAGAGCGTTGGTTGTAGGGAATTAGGCTGCATTGATGTCGTTACCCGGGTCAATAGGGTGCATTAGTGAGTCTAGTCTACAGCCCGGCCTATTATATATTATTATATGTGATTATTTGTGTCGTGTTGGTATGTATATTGTTATCATACATACATTTCTATTATGTTCTGAATCCGGGAGGAACTCCCATTCCGATTTAAACGTATTCTCCGACTCATGCGAGTTCATCTTTTAAAGGAACACCTCGGTTAGTGAAACCGAGGGGGTGTCATTCTTGACTTCTGGAATTTTCGACATTTCTATGTCATAATTAGTGTTTATTGATATAACGTTTAAGTTACATTACGTGTTCTAGAATTCTCGGCATTTCTATGTCATCTATTATGGTTATGTATATAACGTTTGAGTTATATTACGCGAGATGTCATTCTTGACTTCTAAATGCTCGGCATTTCAATGTCAGCTATTATGTTTAGGTATATAACATTTTTGTTATATTACGTGCATTTGTGCCGTTGTGCCTATGTGCTTTGGTTGTTGAAACGGAAAACGTCATTCTTACTTTTAGAGATTCTTGGTACTTCGAAGACATTTTTATGTCATCGTTACTCCTATTCATTACTTTCGATGTCTTTGTCTCTTGTGCTATCCTTAGCACATTGTTAAGAAATTGTTTTAGGGAAATTGTGTTGAAATTCGAGGTTGACCACGTGTCCTGACCTTATGTAGTGATATTGGAATGGAACTATGAGTTAGTGAAATATAATGGCGTCAGGCCAACGTGATTATATTACTTTAATTCATAAAAAGTCCCAATATTGTGACATGAGGAATAGAAAGCGAGTCAAAGAAAATTTGTACACCACTCATTCGGAAATTCTAACGTTATTACATGAGTAAGGAAGATACTCATTATCTTATTTGTTGATATGCGAGAGACTCATCTTAACCGAACTACCTACCCCATGTTTTATCATTTATAACTCGCTTGTTAGTGACAGCTTCGCACGTGAATAGTTTTGACCCAAGGACTTGTGTTCTGATAAAAGTCAAGACATTATTTAACTCATTGGTTTTCATGACCTCGTAGCATTTATTGAAGAGATGTCGCAAGACGATTCAAGTCCATCACCCGAGCTTTAACGATCTTACTTCAACTCGTAACCTCTGTGATGCGGATACCCTGCTTTTCATTAAAAATTTTACACATTTGTGTAATTGGGCGGTTCTCACGAGATTTATGGGCGAATAGAAGTAATGAAATACTTTGTCATGTATACTATTTATAAAATCATATATGTACGTATGAATTCAAATGGACAAATTTACCCTTACCTATTTTGGCTAGTATACACTAATTTATACCTTCAAAATTATTTTAAAACCACTCTTATTGAGTTGTCTAGTTAACTCAAATTGATTTACGTAAAATGGTACACGTTGTACATACTTCTAAATTTACTAAGAGCTTCGTTCCATTTATGGGGTTACATTAGACGTTTAAAGCTTTTTCAAAACTTCTTTGATTGATTACATTAGAATTTTCGCATTACTCTACAGAGTGTTTGGATCACATTTCTTCTCATCCTCCGTTTAAGGATGAAAATTTACCATTAAGTCCATTGATAGAAATTCTTACACCAGTTTGGATGCCGGTTTTATAAAATTTGTTGGAAAGTCTTTGCGCTCATAGAATTTTCCCTCTTATGGTTGGACATGGCCGAAACGCAGACCAATAAATCAAGTTTCTGGGGTACACTCGATGGTCACCTTATTGTAGAAAAGGCGCTAGGTGGGTTTCTACCCCAACTGTTGTTATAATGGGTATCATGGATATATATTACTCTAGACCATTTGAGGAGTTTCTACTCTCAATTTTCGCTGTCAACCGCAACACCCTCGTAAACATCAATCCTAGGATTCGATACTTTAGGGTGCACGAAATTATTTTTGGAGATTCATCTCACCTGGAGTTGGCCATTCTTTATAACCCATGATTCGCGTTCTTTTCATCCGCACATAAATTTAAGAATATGGATGAATCCTAGACTTCCTCACTCATTGTACAAGGAAGTTCACTCTCGTTGAATTATCACACCTTTCATACGTCTTCCTTTCGGAAATATAATGAAAATTTACTTTGGAGTCCATGATCCTCGTTAACTCCTTTGAGAGAATTGCCTTAAATATCTATGCCACCGATGTGACTACTCCATATTTATTTCTTCCTTCATTATTGCAACTTTATTTCATCCGTCCCAGTTCATCCCCTTGGGGAGCTCCCGTTTTGTTCGTTGAGAAGAAAGATGGTTCATTTCATTTGTGTATTGATTATCGTGAATTGAACGAGCTTACTGTTAAAAACCGTTACCCTCTTCCGAGAATTGATGATCTGTTCGATCAACTTCAAGGTTCGTCCGTTTATTATAAGATTGATCTTCGTTCCGGTTATCACCAATTACGCGCTAAAGAAACTGATATTCTGAAAACCGCTTTCTGCACCCGTTATAGTCACTTTGAATTTCTTGTTATGCCGTTCAGATTGACAAATGCACCTGTTGTGTTCATGGACCTCATGAACCGTGTGTGTAGACCCTATCTGGATAAATTCGTTACTGTTTTCATCGACCACATCCTTATTTATTCTAAGAGTGATGAAGGGCGAAGAACATTTGAAGTTAGTGCTTGATCTGTTGAGGAAAGAAGAGTTGTACGCTAAGTTCTCTAAGTGTGCTTTCTGGTTAAGAGAAGTTCAATTTCCTCGGACATATTGTTAGTAAATAGGGAATACAAGTTGATTCTGCTAAGATTGAGGCGATTGAAAAGTGGGAAGTTCCGAAAACTCCTACTCAGATTCGCTAGTTTCTAGGATTAGCAGGCTATTATAGAAGGTTCATTCAAGATTTTTCACGAGTAGCGAAACCTCTGACTGCTTTAACGCATAAGGGGAAGAAGTACGAGTGGAAGAGTGAACAAGAGTCTGCTTTCCAAACTCTGAAGAAGAAGTTAACTTCTGCACCGATATTATCACTACCTGAGGGTAATGATGATTTTGTTATCTATTGTGATGCTTCGTGTCAAGACTTTGGTTGTGTTTTGATGCAACGAAAGAAAGTTATTGCGTACGCATCACGTCAGTTGAAGATTCACGAGCAGAATTACGTAACCCATGATTTAGAGTTGAGAGCTGTTGTGTTTGCGCTTAAGATTTGCAGACATTATCTATATGGGGTCAAAGGTACATTGTACACTGATCACAAAAGTCTTCAACATATTCTTGATCATAAACAGTTAAATATGAGGCAACGAAGATGGGTTGAGACGTTAAATGATTATGATTGCGAACTTTTATATCATCCGGGAAAGGCCAATGATGTGGCTGATGCATTAAGTCGTAAAGAAAGGGCTGAACCTCGCAGGTTTAGGGCCTTGAATATGACAATTCAAACAAACCTCGCTAGGCAGATCCTTGAGGCACAATAAGAAGCCTTGAAGGAGGAAAATTTTGTAACGGGAAGGTCCGAGGCTTGAGTAAACAGTTAGAGGTACAAACCGATGGTACTCGGTATTTTGCGGGATGCCTTTGGGTTCCGAAGTTTGGTGATCTACGAAAACTTGTTTTAGACGAGGCTCATAAGTCTAGGTACTCTATTCATCCTGGTTCAGGAAAGATGTATCATGATCTTAAGGAGCTGTATTGGTGGCCTAATTTGAAAGCTGATGTGGCTACGTATGTGGCTAAGTGTTTGACCTGCGCTAAGGTTAAAGTTGAACATCAAAAACCGTCTGGACTTTTGGTGCAACCTGAAATTCCCGAGTGGAAGTGGGAAGGTATTAAGATGGACTTTATTACGAAGTTACCGAGAGTTGTGGGTGGTTATGATACCATTTGGGTGATTGTTACCGACTCGCCAAGTCAACTCTTTTCTTGCCAATTAAGGAAACATATTCAATGAAGAAGTTTACTCGTTTGTATTTGAAGGAGATTATTTCGAGACATGGTGTTCCCGTATCGATTATGTTGGACTGAGGCAGTCCTAACAATGTGCTCTAGGAACTAAATTGGATATGAGCACCGCTTATCATCCACAGACGGATGGTCAGAGTGAAAGGACCATTCAAACGTAGAAAACATGTTAAGAGCGTGTGTTATTGATTTTGGAAATGGGTGGGATAAATATTTGCCGCTGGATGAGTTTTCTTATAACAGCAGTTATCATGCAAGTATTAAAGCCGCACCATTTGAAGCTCTGTATGGTAGAAAGTGTAGGTCTCCTGTCTGTTGGAATGAGGTTGGGGATGCTCAACTCACATGACCAGAGATCATTCACGAGACTACCGAGAAGATTGCACAGATTAAGGAAAGATTGAGAACTGCCAGGAGTAGGCAAAAGAGTTATGCTGATAAGAGAAGGAACGATATCGACTTTCAGGTCGGTGATCGTGTTATGTTGAAAGCTTCACCTTGGAAGGGCGTGATACGTTTTGGTAAAAGGGGAAAGTTGAGTCCTCGTTTTGTTGGACCATTTGAGATTATTGAGAGAGTTGGACCCGTGGCTTATCGTTTGAAATTGCCACAAGAACTCAGTGCTGTTCATAAAGTTTTTTTTCATGTATCGAACTTAAAGAAGTGTTTGGCCGAAGCCGATAAGACTATTCCTCTGGAGGAACTTCATGTTGATAAGCAACTTCATTTTATTGAGGAACCTGTTGAAATTATGGACCGAGAGGTTAAGACTCTGAAGCAGAGTAGAATTCCTATTGTCCGGGTTATATAGAACGCCAGGCGCGGTCCCGAGTTCACTTGGGAGCGTGAAGATCAGATGAAGCAGAAGTAACCGTATTTGTTCCCAGATGCCGAGGAAACCCCTGCACCTGCTTAAATTTCGGGACGAAATTTCCGTAACGGGAAGGTACTGTAACGACCCTACTTTTTCCGTTATCTTTTGCCGTTAATTATTTAACGACCGTTAATTATTATTCTTGCCACGTCATTTCTATGACCTATATTATTATTTTTGTAATAATATATTAATTATTATGTGTTATATGAATATTTGTATTCATATCTTTAATTGTACGTTTCCACGTGTCGCGGATTTCTATCCGGCGAATCTTTTCGGTTTTCAAACCAACGGTCGAGCTTTTGAGATTTTTAAATTCTAATTATTTTAAATATGATATTTTAATGTCATATATTTATATATAGTGTTTATGTATATTTTTCGTCGCGTATTTGTTATCTCTCCGAATTTTCAATCGCGTAGTAGCGTTTTCGCATTTCGGGCTTCGTTTGGGCGTTCGGACCACAAGAGATTATCCACATGATCAAAGTGGGCCATGTGGGGCCCACCCCTTGCCAAATTCAGCCGAACATAGGCTTACACCCCCACCATTTCTCATTTTCCATTTTATTTCTAATTTACACTCCTAATTTTCACCTAAAACCTAATTTTGTGTTCTCTCCTCTCCCTCCTTTCTTTTTGGCCGAACCCTAGCACACTCCTATCATAATATTCGGCCAACATCATCAACCAATCAATTCTTCTTCATTTTTCAAGGCTAGAGACATATTCGGGTTGCTATTTTCGCGTTCTTTCATCCTCTTCTTCTCGATTCTTGATTAGGGTATATACATAAACCCTAGCTTTTTCATTTTCAATTAATTTTTCTGTATTTTGATGTTATATTGATAGTATGATAGTCACATATTATTGTATTGATGATCGTATGCATAGAATTACTCGTAAACATATGTTTTCGGTTTGATATAATTGGAACAGCAGCTTTTTCGTGTGTTTCTGCTATTGTGACTGATATAAAAGTTAAAATAAAGTATCTAGATGAGTTCCTCTCATCAAGACATTAATTTTAGACTCCGGATTCATGTCGTTTCGATTCCCGGAGCCCTAGATATGATCAAAGTGGTATTTTGTTAAGATTGAAATGTGATTTTGGTATGAACCAGGTTTGGTCCGACTTTGTGACCATAATTGGTGACTCTAGGGTGTGTTAGTGTGTTAGGACTGATGGTGGGATGAACTTTCATGTTCGGGTCATCTCAATCCGAGCCACGAATCACCCGTTGCGTCTAAAACACTATTTTGGTTGAATTGAAGTTCCAAGTAGTGAATTGGCTGTACATCACGACTTGTGGGATGTTCTTGGGGTGTTCTTGAGTGTACCAAAGTTTCGGGTGGTTTGCTTAGGCGGAGATATATGTAAGGCTCGCCGAAAACCGACACCCGGGGCTCAGGATACGACCCGATGAACTTTTGATTTAAAACTTGTGACTAATTATTAAACTTATGATATAAATAATGGATTTCATTATTATTTAATTACTTATGATAAAAAAAGTAATTATTATTATTTACAACTTATGATATATATTTATTATATCATTTAATTAATACTTATGATATAATTAACATTTTAATTAAACATATGATAAATGATACTTCATTATTAATGGAAAATACTTATGATAAGTATTAAACTTATATTATGAGATTACTATTATAAGACTTATAATAAGGATTAATTAATTATTTAATTATTCTAAGGCTTAGTTATTATTTAATTATAATTTAATTATTAAATACTTATGATTTAATAATTATAATTAGAAACTTATGATATGATTAATAATTCATTATTAATTAATAATACTTATGATATGATTTAAAATTTATTATTAATTAATAATACTTACATTATGACTAATATTTAATTAATTAATTAAATACTTATGTTATATTAATTATATCATTTAAACTTATCTAAACTTTAATAATTCATTTTTATTTAATTAAACTTATGTTATGACATAATTATACACTTTTGACTTTAATAAACATTATAACCTATGTTATTATTATAACTTACACTTTTCAAATTAATGTTGACTATGTTTGACCAAGGTTGACTTTTGAGTTGACTTTCGGTTGACTTTGACTTTCAGTTGACTTCTGTTGACTTTCTAAATAAGGAAACTTTCCTAACTTCAAAACTTTCTAAAAATAGAACTTTCTAAATTTGGAAACTTTCCAAAAATAGAAACTTTCCAAAAATAGAAACTTTCCAAAAATAGAAACTTTCCAAAAATAGAAACTTTCCTAAAATAGAAAACTTTCCAAAAATGGAAACCTGCTAAAAATAGAAACTTTCTAAAAATAGAAAGTGTGTGTCCGTATGCTGTTCCAGTCAAACCGATGCTTGCCGAGTGTTATTCTATGTCTACTTGCAACATGTACAATAGCTATCATACTAAGACTTGACCTAAGTTAGTTATTTATTTCGACCTGCTTTATTTATAGGTCGGCGTTGTGATCTTTCTTGATCACTTTACTTTACTTGCTGTTCGCTTGTTTGTGAGATTTCTTCAGTTGCTATTTAAGGTGAGTTATAGTCCCATTTTTCTATTTAAATCTTTTGGGATGAGAATACATGCAATTTATTTTATATTTTGGACAAGTGGAAGTTGGTTTAAATTATTCATTGTGAGTTGAACAAAAATATTCCCTAGTCTGGTAACTGTAATCACTGGTTTCTACTGGTGAACGCGAATCCTATGGATAGATCTATCGGGTTTGACAACCCCATTTCGAGCTAGTCGCGCTAGCAATTTATAATCGAAATGTTTAGTACTTCGTATTTAGTTGAAGATACACTTGTTCGGTGTATATTATTTATTGTGTTTGGCAAGGGTAAATAAAGGGTTAAGTGGTTACCAGGTGGCTCACGGAAAATGGAATAATGTTTTATTATATGTTTTCTAGCATATAATTTGGTGGTTTAAAAGGAGTTTTATGTTTTCAAACATAAATTTTTATTGTTTAAATTAAATATTGTTTGCAATATTAAACCTATAATTCACTCAACATTTTTGTTGACAGTTACTCGCATGTTTTATTCTCAGGTTTATGATTGACTGCTTCCGCTGTGCTTAGAGGGTCTGCATATTTATGATGGCAGCTTTTGTTAAACATTAACTTGCATTCTATTTTGTTACATTAAAAAGTGGATGTTGTTGACTTTGTTTGGTCAACATTTGGTTAAAGTATTTATGTATAGTTTTTCTAAACTTATACAATTTAGTAGATTTTCTTTATAAGAAATCAATTTTAAATAAAGAATGCAAGGTTGTTTTATAAAATTCATATAGAGTTTCGATCAAGCTGTGGGACCAAGTGACGGAGCCGTTAAGTGTTTTGACGGAGTCGTCACATAAATCACCTATTATATTAATAACAATTCAAGCTAAACTCACAATAAGTTCATTACCAAAAATCCACAAGTGCCATTTCGACACAAATTGCACTTAACTTCTCTTGACAGGTCAAAAGACAACCCAAAACACCCATAATCACTAGTAACAAGTGTTCTAATGATTATATTAGCACAAGTAAGATCTCAAACTAACAAGTCCGTCATCCAAACCTTAACCCACAACATTAGGGTTTTCACACCCCATATTAACACAGAAACCCCCAAATCCACAAGAAATGGGTTTATAGCTCAACTCTTACCCCAAACCCTATTTAACTCAAAGTTAAAGCATAACATTCGGATTTAGAATTTACCTCAAGTGTAGAACAAGACTAGGGAGCAGCTACTCTAAGGTTGGTCTTCAATTGGGTTCAAGAGATCACCATTTTCCCCAAAGTCAAACTTTCTCACTCTAGAATATGTGTTTGGTTTGAGATAGAAGTGAGCAACCGAATGTCCCAGATCAGATAACAAGACCCCAAATCATTCACATACAAAATTGCACAAAGGTCCCGATTTAAAATATTTACAAACAAGTGCCCCTTGCCTGGCAGCTCAATTGCACGACGTGCTAAATAATTGTACGATGCGCAGTTTTCCGTGCTCGTGAGGCAGGGGCCTACAATTCTCCTTTACTTAAACCTGGTTGCATCCCTACAATCCAAGCTGCATGCACCGAAGGAAGATATTTCAGTATAAACTCTTTCGTTTCCCATGTAAACTTCGAACTTCTTCGGTTTCGCCATTGCACCTTATAGGTTCTTACCCATTTATTTCGAATCTCTTTCACCTTTTCGTCCAAAATTGTCATTGGTTCCTCAACATACTATAGTTTATTATTGAGAGTAATTTTCTCCAATGACACCCACATCGAGTCATCCGCAAGGCACCTACGGAGATGGGAAGAATGATATGTGTTGTGTATCTCCACAAGTGTAGTGACCCGAACTTTTCCATGTTTATATATATTAATTGAGATTGATATTTACATGATTAAATGTTTCTAACATGTTAAGCAATCAAATTTGTTAAGACTTGATTAATTGAAATATGTTTCATATAGACAATTGACCACCCAAGTTAACCGGTGATTCACGAACATTAAAATTTGTAAAAACTATATGATGACATATATATGGATATATATATATATATATATATATATATATATATATATATATATATATATATATATATATATATATATATATATATATATATATATATATATATATATATATATATATATATATATATAGTTAACATGATACTATGATAAGTAAACATATCATTAAGTATATTAACAATGAACTACATATGTAAAAACAAGACTACTAACTTAATGATTTTTAAACGAGACATATATGTAACGAGTATCGTTGTAAAGACATTTAATGTATATATATATCATATTAAGAGATATTCATACATGATAATATCATGATAATATAATAATTTAAAATCTCATTTGATATTATAAACATTGAGTTAACAACATTTAACAAGATCGTTAACCTAAAGGTTTCAAAACAACACTTACATGTAATGACTAACGATGACTTAACGACTCAGTTAAAATGTATATACATGTAGTGTTTTAATATGTATTTATACACTTTTGAAAGACTTCAATACACTTATCAAAATACTTCTACTTAACAAAAATGTTTACAATTACATCCTCGTTCAGTTTCATCAACAATTCTACTCGTATGCACCCGTATTCGTACTCGTACAATACACAGCTTTTAGATGTATGTACTATTGCTATATACACTCCAATGATCAGCTCTTAGCAGCCTATGTGAGTCACCTAACACATGTGGGAACCATCATTTGGCAACTAGCATGAAATATCTCATAAAATTACAAAAATATGAGTAATCATTCATGACTTATTTACATGAAAACAAAATTACATATCCTTTATATCTAATCCATACACCAACGACCAAAAACACCTACAAACACTTTCATTCTTCAATTTTCTTCATCTAATTGATCTCTCTCAAGTTCTATCTTCAGGTTCTAAGTGTTCTTCATATATTCTACAAGTTCTAGTTACATAAAATCAAGAATACTTTCAAGTTTGCTAGCTCACTTCCAATCTTGTAAGGTGATCATCTGTGACGACCCGGAAATTTTTGACCAAATTTAAACTTTAATCTTTATATTATTCCGACACGATAAGCAAAGTTTGTTAAGTTAAATCTCAAGAATTTTAAACTGTGTTCATACATTCATTATAACCTCGACCAAATTCCGACGATTCACGAACCGTTATATATAAATAGATATGTATATGTATATATATATATATTATAACTTGAGAATATTAATAAAGTATTAAACGTATAATACCTTACACGAACGTATTTGTTTCAATATGATTTTCGATGAAATTAAAAAAAATATATTAAATGATTGAATTATCAGAAACATTGAATTATGATTATAAGTCTCTGTTGAGAGGTCCACTATGATTTGAGAAAATCTATTCCTCTTAACGATATTCAGAATAATTTGTAAAGCTATTTATAAATAAAAACAAAAAGTGTCATTTACTAAAGTTTGATAAAAGTTAGTGGAGAATTGGTTTCCATAATATTCTATTAATTTAGTTTCAAAAGTACAAAAAACGTTTTCAGTTTAAAAAGAACTTTATTATTAAAACATATATATCTTTTATAAATATCTAGAACCACTTTTGACAACTCATTACTTAACCAGTATGATAAAGATAACGATATTTATATTTTATTTTATTAAATATATATAACGATTTAAATTAATATTATATATACTTATACGCGTATTATACGTATATAGTTTTATACTTTTACTATACTTTAACTTTACCTTTACTTTACTTTTATTTTACTTTAACTTTAATAATTCACTTTAATAATTCACTTTAATAATTCATACTTTAATAATTCATTTTAATAATTCATACTTTAATAATTCACTTTAATAATTCAAAAATCTGTTATAAATAGAATTCAATAGGTTTCATTATTTCATAGAAACTTGAAAATATATTTCTCTAAACTCTCTCAATCGAATTACATATATATATTTTCTTTGTATTATTTCAAGATATTATTAGTATACATAAAATATTACGACGGAGTGCTGTCCGAGTGATTTCAAAATAGTTTTTTTGAATGAATCGAAGCTAAGGAAATTATGGGTTATAGCTATGGAGGTGATGAGTATGGTTCATGGGTATGCTCTTGAGGTCAATCTAGTGTTTATCATCTCCGTTGCGTCTACGTACTTTCCTACAATATTGAATCTCAATATTGATACGTGAGCACTCATAACTTAACTTTTATATATTAATAGTGTATCCCTGACTAGTGCTCGAGTATATAGGATTATGCATGCTTGTACATTCGATATTGTCCTTAGATAGGTTTGTTGAATCCTGAATTAGATACATATGCTACTGAGATAGGGTATATGATATGCATATCATTGGAAAGCTAGCGAAAAATTAAGAACTTTTCATTTAGATATCGAATGGTTTCGATGAACGGATTAGAAGTTATAGTCAACTGAATTTTAGTATTATTGTTAAAATGATTATTATTACTATCGTCGTTATTATTTTAATAGAAATATCATTGTTATTATAAAATATCATTATTACTATTATATTAGTATTATCATTTTATCATAATACCATTTTTAGTAAATATAAATATTGTTATTTTTTTATAGAATAATAATAATTATTATTACAAAATAATACAACTTTTACTTATTATTATTATGATCAATATTATTTTATCAAATAAATAGGGGATATAAAGATATTTTTCACCACGCGTAATATAATTACATTAATAATACTTACCACTATAGTTTTACGATATTAAGTGAACTTTATAAATTTTACTACTTAAGATATATAAAAGTATATTCTATCATATAAAAACGTTAATATAAATTTTTATTAATAAATGACTTTTATTATTATAAAATCTAATAAATATATTTAAATATATAAAACGACTATAGTTAAGTTATATAATAAACACGTATAAATTTTAGAAGTCATTTTGGGTCAAGTTGACTTTTGTTGACTTTTGTATATTAGTCTCGAGCATTAGGATTGTGGTACACTATGACTTGACCAAAAATTGTTAGACAAATATTGACCAACATATAAATATATATAATTAATATAGGTTCGTGAATCCGAGGCCAACCTTGCACTTGTTAAATGACGTTATATGTATTTTTACTACGAAATACAGTATGGTGAGTTTCATTTGCTCCCTTTTTAATTGCTTTGCAATATATATTTTTGGGCTGAGAATACATGCGTTGTTTTATAAATGTTTTACGAAATAGGCACAAGTACTAAAACTAATTCTACGTGGGTTTAAACCAGAAATATACCCTTAGCTTGGTAACATTAAACTACTTGTCTATGTACGGTAGGCGCGAATCCTAAAGATAGATCTATTGGGCCTGACAAACCCCATCCTGACTATGGGATGCTTTAGTACTTCGAAGTTATTTTAAACACACCTGATCTGGTGTACTTCAGAGGGTAAAACATGAACGTTAAGGCTTGTTACCGGGTGCCTACAACTTATAGAATACTTTTATACACTTGCGAGTGTACATATATTTATAAACGGAAATCTTGTGGTCTATTAACATATTGAAATGATTGTTATGATAAACCTATGAACTCACCAACCTTTTGGTTGACACTTTAAAGCATGTTTATTCTCAGGTATTAAAGAAATCTTCCACTGTGCATTAGCTCATTTTAAGGATATTACTTGGAGTCATTCATGGCATACTTTGAAAGACGTTGCATTCGAGTCGTTGAGTTCATCAAGATTAATATTAAGTCAATTATAGTTGGATGTAATATGAAATGGTATGCATGCCGTCAATTTTTGATGTAAAGAAAGTTTGTCTTTTAAAAACGAATGCAATGTTTGTAAAACGTATCATATAGAGGTCAAATACCTCGCGATGTAATCAACTATTGTGAATCGTTTATAATGTATATGAACGGGTCCTTTCAGTTGGTATCAGAGCGGTGGTCTTAGTGAACCAGGTCTGCATTAGTGTGTCTAACTGATAGTCGTTAGGATGCATTAGTGAGTCTGGACTTCGACCGTGTCTGCATGTCAAAAGTTTTGCTCATCATTTTTGTCGGAAATTATCTGCTTATCATTCTTAGTCTAGATACATCTTATTGCATTGATTACATGAATAGTGTATAGACAAAATTCATATCTTAGCATATCTGCTAATTCATATCTTAGCGTATCTGTTACTGTAAACTTTGCCTGACATATTCCGTAAATTCCTTCGTAATCTATGAAACCTTTTGCTCTATATAATTAGAATACCACCTGATAGCCGAAAAATCATTTCATATCGAAAAAATTCTTTATTCAATCGTACGAAATGGAATTCGTCATTAGTTCAAGTCCCTCGGATTCCGAAATTGAATCCCACTCAAGTTCCGAAAGCAGTGTGACCGGAATGGATCAACCAATTAGTCATCATCTATTCTGGATGAATTGGAGATGGGTTCGTAGCCTCCTTAATCATTGGAGACAAGAAGAAGGTGATCCCTTCCATCCACCACATTGCCTTCTTGGCGAAGAACCTGAAGCACTTACCGGCGAACCTATTCGAAACACCATTTTCTCTCTCATTTCTAGAGTATCTCGTCATGATTATATACTACACCAAATTCTAGATCTTATTTATCCGCTCGTCCGAACCGACAATCACCCCGGTGTAATAGAAGAAGTCAACGAGTTTCGCGCTCGGGTAGTGGCTTTGGAGAATATGGTGCAAAGGTTACAAACACCAGCAGCAGCACCAACAACATAACCAGTACCACCATCAACAACATCAACAGTACCATTACCACCACCAACAACAACCGCATCGTAAACCTCAACTTCACAATCTGTCCCATGAGCATCGACGTCATACGCCCTGTAGATACTAAGGAATACCACAACGATGAAGTATTGATTCATAACTTCATTGGGAAAACATTCTATGACGATTATGTAATTTCTAAAGTTTAGAAATTATCTATCCTAGCCTTAACCATAAATTAAGTGAGTTTAATTTAATATTAACTCATTAAATCAATATTACATCTGAAGATATATACACATATATTTCCATAAAGACTGTAATAAAATTCTTTTGTACAAAATATTAATTGTGACAATTTTTTTTAACGGGTAGGTAATACCCGAGAGATATATAAATTCACAATTAATATGTTACATTCTTCGAATCTGATTTAGCAAATCATCCATTATACTCCCTACTTTCACAACAATATACATTCTTTTATAGAAATCAAAATAACCATACTCATTCAAATTCAATTACATATTCTGATTTTGAAATCGCAAAATTTAATTCGAGATATAGCCAAAAATCATCACTCTTAAATCCTTACATCTTTCAAAGCTATACTTTGACTTTAAAACTGTGTTAGAACATCATAGGTATATTAACGATTACAATCTGTGTCCAAACCCTTCGAAATTCCTGAAGACGCTTCAAATAATGAACAATCGAGATGATGATCCAACCACATGTTACCCACAGTATACACCTGAAAAACTCTCGAAACTAAAGTCATAGTTTAACACGTATCCATGTCAGACTCTTTGGCATTTATTAGCAAAAATGACTTTTCAATTCCTTACCAAAGTAGACAGTTGTGTCATAGCTCCACAAGTCAACTTCGACTTTTCAATTAAAACGGTCTTATTATAATCTCGATATATACGATGCCCTTTCGCCATCGTTACCGGAGAACCGTTTATGTCCCATCACATTAGCAATAAACTTACCAACAATTTCACTGATCTTTGATTTTCAGAAAAATCGATATATTCATTAGAACCCTATCATATACTCATCCGCACTTTGTAACAAGAATTGCCATACCAATTATTGAGAATCAATATTCAGTATTTTGAAATCTTGCAGCATGTCTACATCAACAGTTATATATACATATAACATCTACCTCCAAGACTTACATACTTCGAATGTGAAGTTTCTGAAAAACGCCTAAACTGCGAACTAGTTCTCAAAATTTTAAAAAATGCTGATGAAGCAGCAGAAACTGTCAACGATCTTAACAGTAAAAAGTTTGATGATAAAAAATAGTGTGTTGGCAAAACTCAGAAAAAGAGAAGGTTTGGAACTGGAAAATGGATTGAGCAAAGTATGAAGGAGGCTGTGGACAAATCATAAAGACTAAACCTGCCTTCAAAGAATCTAAATGATTCAGTATCATCATTATCAAATACCTTGCTCCTGACTCTAAACCCTTGTGGATAATATTCTTCATCATCCTCTTATCTTAAATATTCTAAGATATCATCATATCTTTCATTATAAATATCCTCCATATTTTTGAAGATATTTTCATAACTATTGTTAACTGAAATCTTTTATCTCATCGTGACATCAGTGATATATTATAAAGGAAACTGTATTAGTTTCTAAATTCTGAAAAATTCAAATTTAAATTAAGAATGTTTTTGAAGTAGTGTTGGGAACTGAAGCATGAGTTAGTATAATATAATGACACTTGATCAACGTGATTATATTACAGTAAGTCATGCTGAGTTTCTAATGGAATGTGATGATTCACAGATTATAACGTCATCATGTGCCATGTTACACGACTCTTACATTCTACCTAATCTCCAAACATATCGAGAACATATTCTTTCTGATAATTCTATCTTTTCTCTTGAATTTTGGTAATTTGACAAATCAAGATCGTGCCATTTCAATTTTACTCTTAGAACATTAACTATGTTCATTCCGAAATTCATATCTACGAAATCTGGACCATTATATACGGTGCTTAATCGCAAGAAGAGGAAATGAAAGAATGAAGCTCTGAAATAGAAATGGGAGTATAAATCGCAGCAAATAGAATGGAGCATTAACTGTAGATGACAATGATTATAGAAGACAGAAGCAGGGACTTGGAAATATAAGGGAAGATATAAAGCCCAATGACAACCCGAAAATTATAAACCATATATATCGATGCATATAGCAGTATAAAGACACGGGAGAACTAAAAACACTATAAAACCAAGAGTATAGTAGAAGTAAATAGATTCTTCCGGCGGCAGATGAAAAAGAAGAACGACAGATATGAAAGTGAGGAGTATATCAAGAATCAGCACTGGATGGAGCATATTGACAAATACTTTAAAATATGAGTTGAGGGAGAAAGAATAGAAGGTGTAAGGAAACGAAGATGGTGGATTTATAGTGAAGTACCAGACAGAACAATCAGGACAGATCATCGCATTTAACCAAAGAGGATTCTAATTTCCTTAATTATCGAAGAACCCAAATCTTATGACGAAGATTTCCTATAAATCTGAAAATCAACCGTGACTACGTCACTGGTTAAAACGAATCTGCATTTATTCATTTCACTCTTTTGTGATAGCTTCACTTATACTCTTCGCGTAATCAAATTATTTTATCTATATTACTCAATGATTATAAAACTCTATTTATCAACTCATTTTCGTCATGAAAACATTTTTATGGTTAGCCATGACGATCTCGATCAAATTTCGGGGACGAAATTTCTTTAACGGGTAGGTACTGTGACGACCCGGATATTTTTGACCAAATTTAAACTTTAATCTTTATATTATTCCGACACGATAAGCAAAGTTTGTTAAGTTAAATCTCAAGAATTTTAAACTGTGTTCATACATTCATTATAACCTCGACCAAATTCCGACGATTCACGAACCGTTATATATAAATAGATATGTATATGTATATATATATATTATAACTTGAAAATATTAATAAAGTATTAAACGTATAATACCTTACACGAACGTATTTGTTTCAATATGATTTTCGATGAAATTAAAAAAAATATATTAAATGATTGAATTATCAGAAACAATGAATTATGATTACAAGTCTCTGTTGAGAGGTCCACTATGATTTGAGAAAATCTATTCCTCTTAACGATATTCAGAATAATTTGTAAAGCTATTTATAAATAAAAACAAAAAGTGTCATTTACGAAAGTTAGACAAAAGTTAGTGGAGAATTGGTTTCCATAATATTCTATTAATTTAGTTTCAAAAGTACAAAAAACGTTTTCAGTTTAAAAAGAACTTTATTATTAAAACATATATATCTTTTATAAATATCTAGAACCACTTTTGACAACTCATTACTTAACCAGTATGATAAAGATAACGATATTTATATTTTATTTTATTAAATATATATAACGATTTAAATTAATATTATATATACTTATACGCGTATTATACGTATATAGTTTTATACTTTTACTATACTTTAACTTTACCTTTACTTTACTTTTATTTTACTTTAACTTTAATAATTCATACTTTAATAATTCACTTTAATAATTCATACTTTAATAATTCACTTTAATAATTCACTTTAATAATTCATACTTTAATAATTCACTTTAATAATTCATACTTTAATAATTCATTTTAATAATTCATACTTTAATAATTCACTTTAATAATTCAAAAATCTGTTATAAATAGAATTCAATAGGTTTCATTATTTCATAGAAACTTGAAAATATATTTCTCTAAACTCTCTCAATCGAATTACATATATATATTTTCTTTGTATTATTTCAAGATATTATTAGTATACATAAAATATTACGACGGAGTGCTGTCCGAGTGATTTCAAAATAGTTTTTTTGAATGAGTCGACGCTAAGGAAATTATGGGTTATAGCTATGGAGGTGATGGGTATGGTTCATGGGTATGCTCTTGAGGTCAATCTAGTGTTTATCATCTCCGTTGCATCTACGTACTTTCCTACAATATTGAATCTCAATATTGATACGTGAGCACTCATAACTTAACTTTTATATATTAATAGTGTATCCCTGACTAGTGCTCGAGTATATAGGATTATGCATGCTTGTACATTCGATATTGTCCTTAGATAGGTTTGTTGAATCCTGAATTAGATACATATGCTACTGAGATAGGGTATATGATATGCATATCATTGGAAAGCTAGCGAAAAATTAAGAACTTTTCATTTAGATATCGAATGGTTTCGATGAACGGATTAGAAGTTATAGTCAACTGAATTTTAGTATTATTGTTAAAATGATTATTATTACTATCGTCGTTATTATTTTAATAGAAATATCATTGTTATTATAAAATATCATTATTACTATTATATTAGTATTATCATTTTATCATAATACCATTTTTAGTAAATATAAATATTGTTATTTTTTTATAGAATAATAATAATTATTATTACAAAATAATACAACTTTTACTTATTATTATTATGATCAATATTATTTTATCAAATAAATAGGGGATATAAAGATATTTTTCACCACGCGTAATATAATTACATTAATAATACTTACCACTATAGTTTTACGATATTAAGTGAACTTTATAAATTTTACTACTTAAGATATATAAAAGTATATTCTATCATATAAAAACGTTAATATAAATTTTTATTAATAAATGACTTTTATTATTATAAAATCTAATAAATATATTTAAATATATAAAACGACTATAGTTAAGTTATATAATAAACACGTATAAATTTTAGAAGTCATTTTGGGTCAAGTTGACTTTTGTTGACTTTTGCATATTAGTCTCGAGCATTAGGATTGTGGTACACTATGACTTGACCAAAAATTGTTAGACAAATATTGACCAACATATAAATATATATAATTAATATAGGTTCGTGAATCCGAGGCCAACCTTGCACTTGTTAAATGACGTTATATGTATTTTTACTACGAAATACAGTATGGTGAGTTTCATTTGCTCCCTTTTTAATTGCTTTTGCAATATATATTTTTGGGCTGAGAATACATGCGTTGTTTTATAAATGTTTTACGAAATAGGCACAAGTACTAAAACTAATTCTACGTGGGTTTAAACCAGAAATATACCCTTAGCTTGGTAACATTAAACTACTTGTCTATGTACGGTAGGCGCGAATACTAAAGATAGATCTATTGGGCCTGACAAACCCCATCCTGACTATGGGATGCTTTAGTACTTCGAAGTTATTTTAAACACACCTGATCTGGTGTACTTCAGAGGGTAAAACATGAACGTTAAGGCTTGTTACCGGGCGCCTACAACTTATAGAATACTTTTATACACTTGCGAGTGTACATATATTTATAAACGGAAATCTTGTGGTCTATTAATATATTGAAATGATTGTTATGATAAACCTATGAACTCACCAACCTTTTGGTTGACACTTTAAAGCATGTTTATTCTCAGGTATTAAAGAAATCTTCCGCTGTGCATTAGCTCATTTTAAGGATATTACTTGGAGTCATTCATGGCATACTTTGAAAGACGTTGCATTCGAGTCGTTGAGTTCATCAAGATTAATATTAAGTCAATTATAGTTGGATGTAATATGAAATGGTATGCATGCCGTCAATTTTTGATGTAAAGAAAGTTTGTCTTTTAAAAACGAATGCAATGTTTGTAAAACGTATCATATAGAGGTCAAATACCTTGCGATGTAATCAACTATTGTGAATCGTTTATAATGTATATGAACGGGTCCTTTCATCATCCAACCTTAAGAAATCTTTGTTTCTTACAGTAGGTTATCATTCTAATACAAGGTAATAATCATATTCAAACTTTGGTTCAATTTCTATAACTATAACAATCTTATTTCAAGTGATGATCTTACTTGAACTTGTTTTCGTGTCATGATTCTGCTTCAAGAACTTCGAGCCATCCAAGGATCCGTTGAAGCTAGATCCATTTTTCTATTTTCCAGTAGGTTTATCCAAGGAACTTAAGGTAGTAATGATGTTCATAACATCATTCGATTCATACATATAAAGCTATCTTATTCGAAGCTTTAAACTTGTAATCACTAGAACATAGTTTAGTTAATTCTAAACTTGTTCGCAAACAAAAGTTAATCCTTCTAACTTGACTTTTAAAATCAACTAAACACATGTTCTATATCTATATGATATGCTAACTTAATGATTTAAAACCTGGAGACACGAAAAATACCGTAAAACCGGATTTACGCCGTCGTAGTAACACCGCGGGCTGTTTTGGGTTAGTTAATTAAAAACTATGATAAACTTTGATTTAAAAGTTGTTATTCTGAGAAAATGATTTTTATTATGAACATGAAACTATATCCAAAAATTATAGTTAAACTCAAAGTGGAAGTATGTTTTCTAAAATGGTCATCTAGACGTCGTTCTTTCGACTGAAATGACTACCTTTACAAAAACGACTTGTAACTTAATTTTCTGACTATAAACCTATACTTTTTCTGTTTAGATTCATAAAATAGAGTTCAATATGAAACCATAGCAATTTGATTCACTCAAAACGGATTTAAAATGAAGAAGTTATGGGTAAAACAAGATTGGATAATTTTTCTCATTTTAGCTACGTGAAAATTGGTAACAAATCTATTCCAACCATAACTTAATCAACTTGTATTGTATATTATGTAATCTTGAGATACCATAGACACGTATACAATGTTTCGACCTATCATGTCGACACATCTATATATATTTCGGAACAACCATAGACACTCTATATGTGAATGTTGGAGTTAGCTATACAGGGTTGAGGTTGATTCCAAAATATATATAGTTTGAGTTGTGATCAATACTGAGATACGTATACACTAGGTCGTGGATTGATTCAAGATAATATTTATCAATTTATTTCTGTACATCTAACTGTGGACAACTAGTTGTAGGTTACTAACGAGGACAGCTGACTTAATAAACTTAAAACATCAAAATATATTAAAAGTGTTGTAAATATATTTTGAACATACTTTGATATATATGTATATATTGTTATAGGTTCGTGAATCAACCAGTGGCCAATTCTTACTTCTCGACGAAGTAAAAATCTGTGAAAGTGTGTTATAGTCCCACTTTTAAAATCTAATATTTTTGGGATGAGAATACATGCAGGTTTTATAAATGATTTACAAAATAGACACAAGTACGTGAAACTACATTCTATGGTTGAATTATCGAAATCGAATATGCCCCTTTTTATTAAGTCTGGTAATCTAAGAATTAGAGAACAGACACCCTAATTGACGCGAATCCTAAAGATAGATCTATCGGGCCCAACAATCCCCATCCAAAGTACCGGATGCTTTAGTACTTCGAAATTTATATCATATCCGAAGGTTGTCCCGGAATGATGGGGATATTCTTATATATGCATCTTGTTAATGTCGATTACCAGGTGTTCACCATATGAATGACTTTTATCTCTATGTATGGGATGTGTATTGAAATATGAAATCTTGTGGTCTATTATTATGATTTGATATATATATAGGTTAAACCTATAACTCACCAACATTTTTGTTGACGTTTTAAGCATGTTTATTCTCAGGTGATTATTAAGAGCTTCCGATGTCGCATACTTAAATAAGGACGAGATTTGGAGTCCATGCTTGTATGATATTGTGTAAAAACTGCATTCAAGAAACTTATTTTGTTGTAACATATTTCTATTGTAAACCATTATGTAATGGTCGTGTGTAAACAGGATATTTTAGATTATCATTATTTGATAATCTACGTAAAGCTTTTTAAACCTTTATTGATGAAATAAAGGTTATGGTTTGTTTTAAAATGAATGCAGTCTTTGAAAAACGTCTCATATAGAGGTCAAAACCTCGCAACGAAATCAATTAATATGGAACGTTTTTAATCAATAAGAACGGGACATTTCAACAAGCTCTTCGGGTAACTCTAAATGATATGCCACTTCACCAATACGAGACAAAATTTTAAATGGTCCAATAAAGCAAGGAGGAAGTTTTCCTCTTTTTCGAAACCGAATTATACCATTCCTTGGTGAAACCTTAAGCATCACCATATCACCTTGTTGGAATTCAATCGGTCATCTACATTTATCCTCATAAGATTTTTTTGTCAATCTTGTGCCGCTTTAAGAAGGGCACAGATCATCTCAATCTTCTGAATTGTCTCTAGAACCACATCAGTACCTCCGATTTCTCTTTGCCCCACCTCACCTCAACAATCGGGTTTCTGCAATTCCTACCATATAGCATCTCGTAGGGTGGCATCTCCATACTAGTGTGATAACTATTGTTGTACGAGAATTCCACCAAGAGTAATGCTCATCCCAATTACTTACAAAATCAATGACGTGAGCCCACAACATATCCTCCAAATTTTGAATGGTCCGTTCGCTTTGACCATTCGTTTGAGGATGACAAACGGTGCTCAAATTTAATTACGTACCCATTTGCTCATGGAACTTTTCCCAAAATCCGAAAGTAAATCGTGTATCCCGATCTGAAATAATCGACGGTGGAACCCCATGTCTTGATATAACGTCCTTGATAAACAATCTTGCCAACCTATCTGACGAAATTGCCTCCCGGATAGGAAGAAACAACTTGCTTATCGTCAATCGATCAACGATCTCCCAAATAGTGTCGTATTGGGTTCTCTTCGTCTTTGGCAATTTTGTGATAAATCCATGGTAAGATGCTCCCATTTCCACTTGTTAATTTCTAGAATTTGCAACATTCCATGTGGCTTTTAGTGCTCGACCTTAACTTGCAAACACGTAACACATTGCTCAACATACTTAACAACGTCCCGTTTCATGCCAGGCCACCAATATTCCTGCTTTAAATTGAGATACATCTTTGTCACCCCTGGTAGATGGAATATTTTGAATTATGTACTTCGTCAAGTAGCACTTGTCGGTATCCACCCATTTTTGGTATCCACACTCTTCCATGAAAAGACTACAACTCGTGTGGGCCTAATACAATAGACATTGTTTGCCCATGAATTCTCTCTTAAAACTTATTATTAACGAAAGCTTCAATTTAAATCTCACCATGCTTTACGAGAAAATCGTTAGTAATAGTCATACGTAATGATTCCACTCGTATCCCCGTGTATTGATTCTTTCTACTCAACACGTCCGCAACAACATTAGCTTTACCTTGATGGTAAAGTATTTCACAGTCATAGTCTTTCAACAAATCCAACCACCAACGCTTTTGGTTGTTCAATTCCCGTTAATTAAAGAGATATTTCAAGCTCTTATGATCAGTATAAATCGCACATTTAATACATTCAAAATAGTGACGCCAAATTTTCAAGGCATGAACCACCGCTGCCAACTCAAGATCATGGGTTAGATTGTTCTTCTCGTG
Organism: Rutidosis leptorrhynchoides; assembly: GCF_046630445.1. Classification (NCBI taxonomy): domain Eukaryota; kingdom Viridiplantae; phylum Streptophyta; class Magnoliopsida; order Asterales; family Asteraceae; genus Rutidosis; species Rutidosis leptorrhynchoides. Next base: position 187,177,704 of record NC_092333.1, read on the forward strand.
CTCTTTTAGTTGTCTCGAGGTATAAGCAATGACTTTACCTCTTTGCATAAGAGTAAAACTAAGCCCATTAATTAAGTCATCACAATACACCGTCATATATTCGACGCCATACGGTAACACCAATACTGGAGCTTGACTCAACTTTTGCTTCAACAATTGAAAAGCAACTTCTTGTTCAATACCCCAATTAAATTTAACTTTTTCCTCGTCAACTTTGACAAAGGAGAAGAAATCTTGGAAAAATCTTGAATAAACCGACGATAGTATCCGGCCAATCCGAGAAAACTCCAGACTTTCATAGGCAGATTCGGTTGCTCCTAATTCTCTATCGCTTTAATTTTCACCGGATCCACTTGAATCCCCTCTTTATTAACGATACGACCAAGGAATTGTACTTTCCTTAGCCAAAATTCGCATTTCAAGAACATGGCATACAACTTCTCTTTCTGTAACGTTTTCAACACTTTACGCCATGATGTTCTGATGAAACATGACTAGAAACTTCGAAATCAACATGTTTAATTCACACAAAGGTGGAATTAGTGAATCAAACCATTCTAGTGAATATTGTGCTTTTTGGGATTAATTTAGTCAAACCATAACAATGGATGTGTGATTAGATTAACACCTAGAGCTATTATTCACCTCTTGAGTGATTTGGGTTGAGAGAGAATCGGATGAGGCTACCAGATCTGAGTGATGTATGTGTAATGAGAGGCTTAACCTAAAATGAAGAACATAACTCTTAAATACCCCTGTTGTTGAGTCAATCATGCGAGTCAGGCGTCACTCGTAGGAGTGGGCTGCCTCAGCCGTACGGGTGATCACTCACTCGTGTATGTATACTCAGATTAGATTTGTGACTCAGCTCAGCTCAACCGTGCGTATGAGCTTGTCATCCGTCTGACTGAGTATAAATAGTCCAACTTCTATATCGCGTTCCAGCAGTACATGTAACTACATATAAACACAGATAGGATAATAACGAGCGATCATGGTAGCCCATAACTGAAGTACCAATCACAAACGTATGATAGATATCTAGGGACTTACAGAAAATGCATCAACAACTCCCCTAGGACCTAGAACATTGATTACAATAAAGTAAACGTTCATAAAATACATATAAGTCCAAAACTAACATCAGTTTAACATCAAATACCTATCCAGATTCTCTCTCTCGCATAAAAACATTAAAAACAAAATACAAACTAGCAACACAGTATCTGACAGGATTCAGTTGGCCTGAGATTGGTTTGAGCTTTGAGCATCACTTTCTCTGTTGAGGTAGGCATAGTAGACATCGATCACATGTTGATATCTCAAAGCTTCCTACTTTTTATCATCTTTGAATGTAATGTGATGGCGGTGAAGTGTCTCCACATCAAATCTCGACAAGTTTCTTAGCCACATAGGATCCAGAATCCTCACATTGTTAAACTGTATGCTTCCATATACTTTCTCTATTTCATAAAGAATCACTGCTTCCTCCGACAATTCGTCATAGAACCACCATCTGAAGTTTTTACATATATCCTTGGGTAAGGGCATCAACAGAGATTGTTTCATGTACTTGGCTGGACGGAACTTAACAACACGAACAGGTCCACCTTTTGAATTTAACTTTGTTGGGTGTATGGAAAACCTGGCGGCTGTTGACTTAAAGATATCCCATTTCCCTGTCTTGTACTCATATCTGAGTTTTCTCTGAAACAACCTAGAAAGGTCACTATCTTCAGCATTCAACATCTTCAGCTTCGCAAGTTGCATGATCTCAAAGTAAGGTAGAGTTTTGAAGTGACTCGGTCTTGCCATATAATTAACTCCTCATTCCCTCTTGATTGCAAAACAATTTATCTCCTTGAAGTAACCCCAGCTCAAAATTTTACCCTTGGAATACTTCTTGGTTCTCTTTCCCTTTTCATAGAAACTGACAAACTTTGGCTCGAGTTCTGGCTTATTCATCTGATCAGGGTTAACAACGTTCTGTTTCCACCAACTCTGACGTATCTCGTCTTCTTCAACGTTTCTGTTAACTTTAACCTTATTACGTTCGAACCACTTATTAATCTCATTCCATACCTCATCTTTAACTTGCTCAGCTCGGAGTTTCTTCTTCTTCAACTCAATCTTTTTTCTTTTTTTCTCAAAGAGCAGTTTCTCATGTCGGATTCTCCTATTCCTTTCCAATAACACATCAACTTCCTTGATTTGCTCCTTGTATACCTTCCTCGCCTCTTCTAATTCATTCAACCTCTTTGTTTTCACCTCACTACTCAAATTGAAAAAGTCAATTAAAGTATTGAGTGACGGATTCGAGTAGGGCTCGAGCGAAGGCATAACAATGTCAACTTCTTCTTCTTTTTCTTCTTCATTCTCAAATTCTGTCACCAATTCATCCTCGGACTCAATTATTACATCCTCTTTCACATTATCTTTACCAACAGCATCTTCACTCTTTTCATCCGCAACCAAATTATCAAAATCACTTAAGTTAATATTTTGGATTGATTCGGGAGTGACATTAGAAGCTGGCTCTTCTTGTGGAGCCTTGACTTTAGCTTCAACTGTCTCTGCATCCTCTGTATCGTTTTCACTGTCGTATGCCAGAGCAGCAAGTTGTTCCACTGGGAAATCACTTGGTGGAACTTCCCCCTTTTCTGCATCATTAAAAACATTTGAATAATTCATATAATATTCAGTAGTAAAGACCTCACCATATTCATTAAAGCTTCGAATAGGTATCACTAACGGATATTCAAAAGAGGGTCCTCCAGTGCCAGCATCTTCTTCATCATCTTTTTCATCATCACCTCCTAAATCAGAGGAATATTCACCTCCATCCGTTATCAACTTGGTTTTACCAGAGGTAATTTGTTTGAGCTTAACGTTCATCTCCTTTCACTCTTAATAGCCACAATCTTTTTCTTTAACTTCTCCATCTTTCCCTTCTGACAGTTCATTCGATTCCACAACCTTTCGTTTTATTCCACTAACGACTCAATCTTTGCTTCACTAACCTTCTTCTCTTCGATGGCTTGATTCTCCAGATTAGTAATCTTAGTGATCAACGACAACAGAAGATTTTGCTGTGTCTTGAATTCTGATGACGTGACCTGAGGTGTTGTGGTGGAAGGTCTCGGTGAGGTAACATCAGCTCTAGCGTCCTTCATGAAATCGGAAGGTTGTCTCTGAGCTTGTTGTTTAGAACCTCCCTGAGATGACCTCTGAGATGAGTCATAATTGTGTTTGGTTCTCCTCTCCTTCTTCTTTGGCTGTTCGGAAGTCATCGGTCCTTTACCTTTCCTCTTCCTTTGAATAAACTAACATCCTCCTCAGTTGCTTCATCATCATCACCATCATTAACATCAACATTATCATCATTTCCTCTTTGAGCTTCAGCAGTTGCTCTTTGATTATCATCTCCACCTTCCTCCTCATCAGTAACTTCATATTTAGAGTCGGAATCGTCATTTCTCCAAGCATTATCAGCTGGACATCGATAATTCTCCTTGATGAGATGGCAAACAAGCTTTCTGTTAAAATCAGGTTTCAAATCCTCGTTTATTGTTTCCTCCATTCTCCGAAAAGTTATTGGATTCATTGGTTTAAGATGAATTATATCCTCTTCAAGCTTTGGTAGATCTGGTGCAGCGTCAATGATAATCAACTGAAGAAAACGGGCGTAGATGAGATATCTCTGTGTAGAACTGAAAAGATTTGCTTTGAAGTAATAGAAGACGAATCCTAAGAAATCATACGGAGCCCTAGGACAAGTGCCACAAACATACTCTTGAAGCCAGCTTTACGTCCACTCAAGCAGTGCATTATCACATGAGCAAGATATCGAAACTGTGGAGGTAGAAGAGTCTTCATCAGTTCAGATTTACCAGAAATATAACCAGAATATGCACATCTCTTGAAGCATCTGTGAATTCTTTCTCGACTGATCATCATATGGGAGAAGTTATCATCATTAAAACTTAAAATCCTCCTTATCACAGTCTTAGAAACAATGATCTCATGCCCTTGAACTGTACTGACCAGCTTAGTCTCAGCTTCTGACACATCAAGTGCTGCATTTCTCCAGAATTCCCTTTGGTGGCTGTAGTAAGTAGTGCATCGAGTAGAAATAGCAGTATGGATCCTTGATCGCTTTAGAAAAGCTATAATATCTTTAAAGTGTTCACCCCTCTTGAGAGTAGTGTCATAGAGGGCGACTTGATTGTTGAGCTCACCCTTCTCTAGAATAATCTCTTGTTGAGCAGGTGGATTAACGGGATTCACTTGAGGATTTACTTGCTCCCCCTGAGCTTCTTGGTTTACAACCGAAACATTAACTTGTTGTTCAGCCATAGGTAAAATCTTAACAAACTGAAACATCAACAGAAATGTTAGAAATACAACTCACATATCATAAGACATCAAAGCATTTGCAACAAAGTGTCATAACTCATTAAACAGGACAAAAATGCGCGAGTGATACTGTCACACGTGCGGCTGAGAGATCAGTTGTGCGAGTAACATGGTCACTAGTGTCACTGTTGACATGTTTGAATAGTAATATGGTTTCAGACAAGGTACACGGTTGAGGCAACATTTATAAGCGAGTGAGTCAATCGTGTAATAACTCGTGCGGTTAATCACACGTGTCAGCTCTGTCAAGCGAGTGAGCAGTCAAATGAAATCAAATGAGTGGGCTCAAAGGTTCTCACGGTTAAGCCTTAACCGCGTACTGACTCGTGCGAGTCATGTCCCACGCGTGCGAGTGAGATCACTCGTGCATGTCTGATGAAACCGATATTAAATGCAATATTTAAATCGACGGGATTACATGTTTGTGTGTTTTATGGACCAATTTACATCACAATAGCAACATTAGGTATCATTTAACTCAAAACAATAGCAAATAGTCATCAAAACACACAGCAATTTAACAAAATTCGACTTATAAACCCCTAGGGTTTCGACACATTCAAACAATAAATTAACCTACTAAACATTGATGAAATTGTACCTATTTGGTGGCGCTGAGGTTGGCTTAATATGCTTAACAAATGCTGCGGTGGAAAACTCGATTGGTGAAGATCGATTTTAGAGAGAAAAAGTGGTTAAGGGTGCACAAGTGTGAGCTTCTGTGCTCAGCACCCTCTATTTATACTCTCGTGCTCAACCGTACGGTTGAGCACCCGGTTCACCATTAACCGCGCGTCCCATAGTCACTCGTACGTGTGACCCAGAAGTTAAATGGATAAATTTAGAACAGGTTCATCCGTACGATTAACCTCAATCGTGTGGTTACGCGTACGGTTCACACATCAATCGTGCGAGTGAGCCACTTAGGCAATTTCAAATTTTCACAAACTTAGAATTTCGACTCGTTTGGCAATCTTAGAGCTAACTAGCACTTTCAATTTGAGTCATAAATCACTAATCCATCAAGTAATGATCATTAACACTTAGGCAGATGAAAAATCCTAACCAAAACGAGGTTATTACTCTAAACATTCTGTTTCACATGAGTAAGTCCTATAGTGTAATGTCATCTTAAGTTCACTAACACCTTAAATCATTTAAAGTCCTTCAAACAATCGCAAGCTCTACAAACTTCTATTTTATGTATTTGGTGGCCAAACATATCTTAATCTTGACAAGGTTCTTTCAGATGTCATTGTGCATTCAGAGGATAATCAAAAAATAAAGAGAAGATAAAATCTTTATAAGTTTTCTGAGATATAATATCATGCAATTAAAAATATGCAAATGAAAGACATTCTATCATGAAATGCGATAACATGCAAACCAAAATCTTTTTGTTGTTTTACAGTTTTCAAAGTGAATTATCTTACAAACAGATAAGCCAAACATACTAATCCACATTCTTTTTGTGAGCAAGATGATTAACAATTTTAAAAATGGATCGGAACTGACATATTGAAACGATTTATGTTGTTCATTCCTAATTATCCAGTCTATGTCTATTATCATGCAATTACTGATATCAATCCTCATTAAACATGAACATAATCATTCCGGACACTTTGACAATCATGTTGGCATTAATTGCTTGAACATTATAGAGCAATGACTTTTGAGATCACGCTAAGTTCATTAATCCTTGATTCTTTCATCACTTATGATTGTGCATTTTTATTAGGTTGTCAATTCATTACACGTAACTTTCCGTTATCTCTATCCATGTATTTCAATCAAATTGAACATGATGGTTCTCATGTCATTTTGAATAACCCTATCAGCCTTTGGTCAGCAGATCTTAGAATATATTGGATTATCCGAATAGGCGCATTATTTACCGCGGGGATTGGTCTACAGTTAAGGCAGGCTTGCCTGATGACCAGTCGTCACACGAAATAAATCTCAAGGCCCTTAACTTCTTTATGTTCAAGTTGACATGGAAAACGGAATCGAAAGATAAACTTTCATCTATATATTATTTAGAGTATATCCAGGTAAGTATCTTCCTAACTTACAGTCTTAATAGGTATAACTCAAAATTGCAGACGATAAGAATCTTGATAGTTCAGTGTGAACGTCGTTATTAAACAATTCAAGCTGCGCGGGGGCGTCACACTAAGAATGATCTGAGTTCTTTATGAGCACATCATGAATCAGCATTCTTCATACTTTCAGGACTTTCCCATCTTGATACGCCAATTATTTTTGACTTTAATTTCTTTTGATATTTTTATTTCAGCATATCACCGTCTTTTGATATATTGATTTTGAACGCCACCATGAATGGATTTTCCATTTTTATGCATGAACTCATGTTTCTTTGTTGTGTGCTCAGATCACTCGAAGGTGTTCTCCCTTAAATGCTTGAATGGTCCACAATAAGGAATTATACTTTTCGACCTTAAGCGAGAAGGGACACTTACTTCGACATAAACTAATTTTCTCTGATATTTTCGGGGTTTAGTTTCGATTATTAAGTCTTAGGCCCGTGACAACGTGGTATGCACCAGCCAAATAGATAATCCTCAACCTTAAATCCACCCCCAACCTTTTCTAGTGATTATCAATTATGATAGGGGATACCCTCAACCGACTGTTGAGTTCCTCAACAATTATCATTAGATACAGTTTCGGAGATAATTAGGTGACTACCTTCAAACGCTACAGATCGTTCATGACTTCTGAATCTTAGATGATCGTTATTCTTATTATGATTATCTAATGCCAAGAATTCATAAGTCACATCTATCAGTACATCACATAACAGATAAACATAAACATTCAAATCAGTCCTTGCTAATCAAATATATCAATTCTCAGTACAGTAATTTCTTCATCTCCCACAAATTAATCAAAACAAGCTCATTTTTGGAATTTTCAATTTTTTAGGGTTTTCTGATGAGGCATATTACACTTTTTAGGTATATTCTGTTGAAACATATACTCCCCCTAAAACACTAAAACATAAAATCTTTTTGTCTTTTAGCATTTTAAACAAAGAAAATAGAAAATAGCTACAGACTAGCATGCAATCATGAAAGAAATCATGCAAGGAAATGCACACAGAAGTCAAAAATATGCAGTACAGATAATAAGAAACTAAAATCTATATGTCATGCATCCTACATGCAAAGTCTAAAAGTTTGATTAAACCTCACAATCAACATCCAAAATTACTTTGTCTCGATCAACAATGCCATTCATCTCTAAAAGTAGCAGGAATCTAGGTTTATCAAAAGCCTTAGTAAAAAGGTCAGCCCTCTGGTCCTTAGTACCTATTCTCTTAACCTCAATTATCTTTTTCTCATGGCAATCCATAAGAAAATGATACTTAACACCTATGTGTTTAGTCTTAGAGTGTTGCACAGGATTCTTAGTAATTGCAATAGCAGCAGTATTATCAATATAAAGAGGAGAGAAAGAGATTCTTAGCCTGTAATCGCGAAGTTGTTGTTGAATCCAAATAACTTGAGAACAGCAACTTGCAGCAACAATATATTCAGCTTCACACATGGAAAGTGCAACTGCAGTTTGTTTCTTGTATTGCCAGGTCACAGTCTTTCGCCTAGAAATTGACATCCTCCTGATGTAGATTTGTTGTTGATTTTTTAACCTGCATATTCCGAATCACTATATGCTACAAGATCAAACTTGTCTTCGTTCGAGTACCAGATGCCGAGATTTGGAGAATGTAACAGATAACGTAGAATTCTTTTAGCAGCTGTAAGATGAACTGTATTCGGATTAACTTAATAACGAGCACACAGGCATGTTGCGAACATAATATCTGGCATAGATGCAGTGAGATACATGAGCGATCCGATGATTGCTCGATAGTATGTATGATCAACAGGCTCCGCTTCAAAGTCTAACGAAATACCGTGATTCACAGCTAGTGGGGTCAACGCAGGATGTTCTTGAGTCATACCGAAATGTTCGAGTATATCATTTACATACTTTGCTTGATGAAGAAAATTTCCATTATCAGTCTGTTCGACTTGCAAACTAAGAAAGTAGTGTAAAAGACCCAATTTGCTCATTTCGAATTTGTCCTTTATCACCTGCTCAAACTCATCAACGAGTTCCTGTTAGTAGCACCGAAAATAATGTCATCCACATAAATCTGAACTAAGATAATATCATCATCTTTAACTTTCGTGAACAAAGTACAATCTACGATGCCCATTTGATAACCATTTTCAATCAGATAACTTGACAGACATCCATACCAAGCACGTGGGGCTTGATGTAAACCATATAGGGCTCTCCGTAAACGGTAAACTTTGTCAGGATGAAGATGATCTTCAAAACCCTGTGGTTGACTGACATATACTCTTTCATTAAGCTTTCCATAAAGAAATTCACTCTTGACATCCATTTGAAACAGTTTAAACTTCATAAATGATGCGAAAGTCAAGAAAATGCGAATAGCTTCCAATCTGGCAACAGGAGCAAAAACTTCATCATAATCGAATTCAGGATCTTGCTGATAACCTTTAGCGACTAATCTTGCTTTGTTACGGATAACATTACCATGTTCGTCAAACTTGCATTTCCAAACCCATTTGAGATCAATTACTTTAGCTCCATGTGGTTTAGTAATTAGCTTCCAAATATCCAAACGATGGAATTGATGAATCTCTTCTGGCATTGCCATGACCCAATCAACATGCCTCAAGGCTTTTTTTGTTGTCTTTGGCTCTATTCTAGAAATATGACATGAGTACTCGTAGTATGCAGCAACAGCTGTCATATGAGTATCAACTTGACCATCAAACTGAACTTGCCTTCTTGTTCTAACATATGCATTTGGATCTCCAATAATATTCTCTCTAGGATGAGCAGCTGTAGTTCTGAGAACTGGATGTGCAGGAACAGGTATCTCATGATGTAGATTTGTAGTATCACCAATATCTTCAGGATTATCAGAACTTTCACTTGAAATATCAGATCCGCAGGTATCATACACTGGATCAATGTCTTGATCTGAATCTTGAACTGGTTCATCGATAGTGGGTAATGGAGTTGGAGTTGGAGTAGCTGCAGATACTTCTGGTTCATTCTGCAAATCAAACAGCATTTGTAACTCAATTTCATTCTTCGTCTAATTTGGAGCAAGATTGAATGAGTCAATCAGCTCATCATAGTTATAAATCCAAGGATAACTCTTAGGAGCACTCTTCGTATGATTCCTTTGGATGTCGACTTCAGGCCATTCTTCAACACATCTTGTTTCATTGTTGAAAACTCGCTTGTTAGGAGAACTATACCCGAGAAATACTCCAGTAACCACTTTAGAATCAAACTTACTTCCTGGTTTTCTTTTCAAGATGGTACACGGTGCACCAAATGGTTTTAGATGCTTTAAAGATGGGTTTCTCCCATGCAATAACTCATAGCAAGTTTTACCCAGTCATTTAACAGTCAGAACTCGATTCATAGTGTAACACGCATTAGCAACAGCTTCACTCCAAAAATGAATAGGTAACGATGAATCTTCCAGCATTGTTCTAGATGTTTCGATCAATACCCTATTCTTTCTTTCAGCAACACCATTCATCTGAGGACAGTATGCAGAACTGAACTGCATATTGATACCTTTTTCAATACAAAAACCTGCAAGATACTGATTCTTGAATTCTGTACCATTGTCACAACGAATCTTTCTTACCTTTAGATTAAAACCTGTCTCTAATCGATTGATTAGCACTTTCAAATTCTCAAAAGTATCGGACTTCTCTTTCAAAAACATTACCTAAGAAAATCTTGAATAATCATCAGTCACAACCAGACAGTACTTACTTCCATCAATGCTTTCAAAACAAATTGGACCGAAAGGATCCATATGTAACAATTCAAGCGGAGCAGAGATTGGATTATACTTCACCAGCTTATGAGCTTTCTTGCTCTGCTTACCCTTCTTACACGGAACACATGTTCCTGGAATCTGAAAAGATCGAAGATCAACACCTTCTACAAGATTGTTGTGGACAAGGTGATTCATTTTCCGAAAACTTAAATGACCCATACGTTTGTGCCATGTAATAGAATCTTGTTCATTCGCTTTAGAAACAAAAGCTTGATGATGTTCAGCAGTTGAAGTAGCAACATTCATATCTAGCATGTACAAATTAGCTTATCTAGGAGCCTTCATCAAAATCATTTATGGAGGAATCACAAACTCTGGTTTCAAAATGTTGCTGAAGTCATCATCAAACGCTCCCTTGAAAGATTTTTCACAGATTTGTGAAACCGACAACAAATTTTTTGCAAGCTCTTGACAATATTTCACTTTGTCGAAACTAACTTTCTCATTCTTCAATAAACTTTGAGCTGAAATGTGACCTCCTTTATCTCCGACAAATGCAACATAACCTCCTTTAATTAGGTGTACATCCGAAAGAAGAGATAGATGTCCAGTCATATGCCTCGAAGCGCCGCTATCCACTATCCAGGTATTGTTTGCAGGTACCCTGGCTCCCTGTATATCACATTAAGAATATTAATTGATAATGGGAACCCATGCCCGGATGACAGTAGGTTGTCCATTAACACCCATAGCTTGAAATTCCATCCATTTCCCGTTTGAGTCCGGTGGAATCTCATCATTAGAAACCATAAACTTAGACAGTTTAGAAGTAGCAATATTGCTCTTCTGGTTTTTCACATTTTGCTCATCTTCGGAGCGACTCATTTGTGGTCTGTTACGAGAAAAGTATTTTCGACGACTAGCTTTTTGTGAGGGTGATCGTGCCTTTGGTTCAAAAGGATTTTACAGATTATGAAACCCTGTCACATTTTCCTCAAAACTTCTCTTTGGAATTTTACTTTTCACAGGTGACAAAGATCTATTTAAATTCTTTCTCTTAGGATCTCCATAAACAACATTTGTCTTAAACCTCTTATCATGATGTTCATTACTTACTGGTGAGTTTGTTCTATGAGCATAAGATGATCTAAAAATATCATGTGACAAGTCAATCTTATGTCTAGTGGAACTAACTCTTCTAGGACAATAAGCAGCAATGTGTCCAAAGACAGCACAATTAAAACATTGAAGAAACTCTCTGTGTCCTCTAAATTAATACACGTTATTAGAATTTGAAGATGAAGGATCTTGTTTTCTTACGAACACAGGAGAATCATTTGGTTTATCTTTTGAAACAGGCTTAGGGGTAACAGGAGGAACAGGTATGTTAGCAAATCTAGAATTTCTTAAAATTTTAACAGGACCTTTTGGTGTTCTAACCCTACTTGTCTTAGAGTTATCTCCTAAACCAGTTTTCCTATCTTCCTCATGATCTAGAGCACCTTCAGCAGTATCATCAGAAGTTGTATTCTTAGTTGAGCTACATTTTTTATTCTTTTCAACGTAATCTTCATAACTAGGATGAATACAGTCTTCTGGTCGACCGTCAACTACGTTTTCATTAACAAATATGTTCTGAAAAGGAGGAGATGCAGACTTATATCTAATGCCCTTGCCATTGGTGTAATTAATTTCCACCATTAATGCATTCCACTGTGACGCACTTGCCCAACATTTCATTTTAATTGAAATTGCTTCTAAATCAGCTTTAACGCATTCATTTTCTTTCTTTAGTTCATTGATTGTATCAACACGATTTATTAAAGCTTGATTTATGTCAAAGTTATAACATTTAAGATCGTGAAGTTGTTTTTTGTAAACTTTGATCTGCCCTTTCAACTCGTTTTCAACCTTAGTGGTAACATGGTCTGCGTGCCATTTTTCTTTCATCTCCACATAAGCCTTTGTTAAATTATCTATGGTTATTTTATATTCAACGCATTTAACACATTCATTATCAGTAGATGGATCAGAAGATACCTGTTGAGCGTTATTTGATGAAGAAGTCTCAGCCATAAATGCAAAGTAATTTGTCTTCTTCCCATCATCGAGCTCATCTTCTGATTCTGATGAATTTGTAAGACACTCTGATGTATCAGCATCTTTTCCTAAATGAATCTGTTCTAGTCTGTCCCAAATATCCTTAGCTTTTGTTAACTCGGTGACCTTCTCAAGATCACTTTTTGATAAGCACATCTTTAGTAAATCTACTGCTTTCTTGTTCAGTGCATCAAAATCAATTTGATCAAGTCCATTATGATCAGCTTTAACTTCAACTTCTAAATCAGAAATTTCATCTGAATCATTATCTTCTGAATTTACACTCTCAAGATCTAAACCTTCACCCATGAGAACTAACATTTCCAACTCTTCTGCAATCATTTTACCCCATTCGTCTAGTTCCTTGTCAGCATCAACCAATGTTTCTTCATGTTGATCAGCTTCTAGACTGTCTTCAAACACTGAGGTATCACCATATCTATCCTTCCAACTGTTGTAGTAGTAGTCCTCTGACGATGTTGGTGAAACACTTCCAGATGCAGGTGTGCGAGGAACTGAATCACGTGCCTTCTTAAATTTGTCTTTGACCAGTTTCTGAATCTTCTCCTTTCGAATGGTTTGAGATAATTCTTCAGCTCTTTTAGCACGAGCAGTCAGCTTCTCAACTAAATTTCGATTAGTGACACAAACTTCTTCAATTTCGGTGATCTTCGCCATGTTAGCTTTAGGTTGTTGATCATCTACATTCAATTTGATAGACCAATCATCATCATCTCTATGAATGACAACCAAAGCTTTGTTAGGAGTCTCAGCTGCTTCTGGTTCATTTATTTTATCAGTAATGTAAATCTCATGCTTAGTTGTTTGACTCTGAGAATTGTAGTTCTTATTCTTGAAAGGATTACGATTACCCTGCTTCTTCTGTTTTGTGCACTGTCTTGAAAAATCACCTAATTCTCCACAATTGTAACAAGTAATAGTATTCATATCAAATCCCAGTTTTGTATCTTTGGTCAGACTGATCGGTTTTTCAGTTCGCTCTTCGTAATCTCTTGCTCTTCTCACAAGATTTGCCATACCCCACATAATATCCATATTTTCTGCTTCATCTTTATCAAGTTGATGATAATCTTCAGTTGTTAGATGAATGTTACCCACACGACCATCAAGATAACTATCATAGGAATTAACAAGGCTTGATAGTAAAGCTATATCTTCGCTAATCTTTTCTTTCCCTACTTTCCTGATGTTCTCGATCTTAAGTGCAGATAGAACATCTGATGTAGTCGGTGTAGATGACTCTGTAGTATTGGAAGTAGGCTGTGATTTAGTATTGAGAGAACATGGTAAAACTTGTGGTGGATATGAAGGTTGTTGAATAGGTGTACTGCTAACATTCAAACCATACATATTCTGATTGTTTGTAGCAAAAGCTGTTTGAAATGGTGCATGAGCTGATTTTGGTGGTGTATAACCATTTGTACAATATATTTTGGTGTCTTGAACTTGTTTAGACCTCTTAACTTTGTTTAAAAACTCTAACTCTTCTTCTTGAAGTCTTGCGATAAACGAGTTCACTGTAGCAGTAGCAAGTTCTCCACTGGTTTTCATAGTTAATACGAAACCATTCCATTCTAATGGTAATGCTCCAACTAGACATGTTACTTTGTCTTTCTCAGCAATGGTTACATCATGCTTGTGTAGTTCAACTAGCAAATGACGATATCTTTCAGCCAATTCTGTAATAGATTCTCCGACTTACCAGTGAAAATGATCAAACTCAGCTTTCAACTCTAAACCTTTTCTAGTTCTGTAAGATGTATTTCCTTCATTGAAAGTACGAAGTGCTTCCCATATCTTGAATGAGTTATCATGGCACAGAAATTGATGGAAAATCGGACCATCAAGGGCACTTGTCAAGTTACAGTACATCTTCTTCTCCAATTTATACTCTTCACGTTCTTCCGAAGGCATATTATGTAACGTGTACAATTCATTTGTAACTGGTGAACGTGGCCATTGAAATTCGGTTTCAATGTACTTCCAAAGCTTCGTGTCCTGACCATCAGACCAAATCTTAAATCTCGACTTCCAAGTAGAATAATTATCCATATTCATTAACTTCGGATATTTCGTACCACTTCCGGATTCACTCTCAGCAAGGAGTAATCGTTGAGTCATATTCGTAATACTCTAAACTAACGGTGCAGTAACGCGTAATCGTTTGAATTAAACATCTTGAAAATTTTACCAAAAGGTAAACCGTGCAGTTCAGGATATCAACCGTACGAGTGACTATCTCAAACGTACGTGTTACAACCTCAAGCGTACGTGTCACTACTTAAACAAAAGAACCAATCACTAAGTCTCAGACGTGCGAGTAAGGATCAACCGTGTGATTACTTATACGTGTCACAGTCAACCGTATGATCACTCGTGTGATCAGACTGTAGTCACTTAACCTAACAAGGTTATGCTAAACTGTATGTGTGAGTTCACGAGTGATGTCAACCGCTCTGTCAACCGCACGAGTGAGAAAATTTCACTGCCCCACTTGTGTGGGTTGCTGTTCAACCTAATTCACTCTAAAACCCTAGAAATTGATGTTAAACCTCAATTTCTTCGTCCACGGGCTGGATTATCACTAAACTAACATAAACACACTCTCTAATCACAATTACACACGTAAAAATGATTCCTTTTTGATCAAAATCACTCTAAACTCAAAAATCCAAAATAACAAACTCTTTAATCACCAAAAATCACTAGATGATGTTGAAATCACAACCAATGCTCTGATACCAATGATGAAACGTGACTAGGAACTTCGAAATCAACAGGTTTAATTCACACAAAGGTGGAATTAGTGAATCAAACCATTCTAGTGAATATTGTGCTTTTTGGGATTAATTTAGTCAAACCACAACAATGGATGTGTGATTAGATTAACACCTAGAGCTATTATTCACCTCTTGAGTGATTTGGGTTGAGAGAGAATCGGATGAGGCTACCAGATCTGAGTGATGTGTGTGTAATGAGAGGCTTAACCTAAAACGAAGAACATAACACTTAAACACCTCTTCTGTTGAGTCAACCGTGCGAGTCAGGCGTCACTCGTACGAGTGGGCTGCCTCAGCCGTACGGGTGATCACTCACTCGTGTATGTATACTCAGATTAGATTTGTGAATCAGCTCAGCTCAACTGTGCATATGAGCTTGTCATCCGTACGAGTGAGCCTTCACTCGTATGTCTGACTGAGTCTAAAATAGTCAAACTTCCATATCGTGTTTCTGCAGTACCTGTAACCACATATAAACACAGATAGGATAATAATAAGCGATCATGGTAGCCCATAAATGAAGTACTAATCACAAACATAGGATAGATGTCTAGGGACTTACAGAAAATGCATCAACATGTTCATGTTCCTTCATACTCTTAGAATAAATGAGTATGTCTTTGATGAACACAATTACCAATTTATCCAACACGGGTTGGCACACCCGATTCATAAGATCCATGAATGCCGCAAGAACATTCGTAAGACCACAGGGCATTACCACAAACTCGTAATGACTATAACGCGTTCAAAATTTTGTTTTCTCAGTATCTCCATAATGGACCCGAACTTGATGATAGCCAGATCGCAAATCGATTTTAGAAAAACAACAACCCATTTTTAATTGATCAAACAAGTCGTCAATAAAAGGCAATGGATAACGATTCTTGATCTTCACTTTATTTAACTCCTGGTAATTGATGCACATTCGCATACTACCGTCTTTCTTCTTCACGTACAAAACCGGAGCACCCCAAGGTGAGGTACTCGGTCGGTCCCTTCTCTAACAACTCTTGAGTTTGATTCAACAATTCCCGCATTTATGTTAGTGCTAAACGATAAGGCATCTTAGCAATGGGTGTAGACCCCGGAACTAATTCAATGCGGAATTCAACTCGCCTTTCCAAAGGAACACCCGACAACTCATCCGAAAATAAATCTTCAAATTCATTCACCACCGGGATACTTCTAATGGATGGGGCCTCTTCTCGGGTATCAACCACATGTGCCAGAAAATCCATACATCCACTACTAAGAAGTCAACCTACCCGAGCATAAGTTCATATATGCCCAAGTCGTCTATGTTTTTCACCATAAATAATTAACTCTCCCCCACTTGGGACTTTACGCGCACGAATTTCTCATGGCATGTAATATCGGCTTTATATCGATCAAGTCAATCCATGCCAATGTTGACATCAAATTCACCCAAGGTAATGAGCATTAAATCGATCTTGGAATTTTCGTTTCCAAACACAATATCACAATTTTTATACACCTTGACCACCGTCGAGAATCTACCATCCACTCTTTCTACCTCCAACGTAGAGTCTAAATTAGCTAATGGTGTATTCAACTTAGCTGCATATTTTAAATAAACAAAGGACATGCTAGCACCACAATAAAAAAGCACCTACGCAGGATTAGTGTTAACCATGAATGTAACTGAGGCAACTTCACTCGTCAACATATAGTTACGACCTCTTACAGCACCCACCGCCATTTCTAACTTCTTTGCTTTCTCTTTCTTTCTTTCTTCTACTGACAACTCGGGACACACTAATTTTCTATGCCCTCGTTTCAGAAATTATAACACGTGATCTTACTAGAAGGTTGATTCGTAGAATCACGAGACAAGTGACCCCGTTGTCCACAGTTAAAACACGTAGGAACATAACCTCCGAAACCACCTTTCTTCACACTACCAACACTTTCTGTTGCACTCTTGGTCTTCTTGATTTAAGCACTGGTATGCTCAAACTTCCTTTTACTTGAAGTTTGATCCACTTCTTTAGAGCATGTGACTCAAAACCCTTGGCCACTTCAAACAACCTAGTGAAAGAGTCCACGGGGCTAAGGCTAATCTTCTCATGCAAATTATCATTCAAGGCTCCACAAAAGTTATCAATTAACAACCGATCATTCACGGCGTATTCGGGGCAAAATCGTGCCTTTGCCAAGAAAGTAGTCTTGAGAGTATTTAGGTCCATTGACCCTTGTTGCATATTGCATAACTCATTTCTCAACCTTTTAAGGTTGGCTTGAGTTCGAAATTCCTTGAAAAAAATCCTTTTTAAAATCTTGCCAAGATAACCCAATGGTTTTCTCTTCACCAAACATATCATCCAAGCAAGTTTTAGCGGCTCCCCTCAACATACTTTATCAAGCCTTGTCCTTTTATCGGGTGCACACTCACTAGTTCGAAAACACCCCTAAATATTTGACACCTACCTTGTGCTTTTTAACGGTGTGGGTTGCCTTCATAGGTAGGAGGTTTATAAAATATAAAGTTCTTGTAACTAAACTTTCTCTTGTTAGCGTTGTCTTGAACCGTGATCATGATGATCCTCTTCATCACCGCCTTCGACTTAAGATTTAGGAAACCTTGCCTCAAAGTCGGCCTTACCGGCTGCATATATTTGTTCCTTAATTGTACCTGCAATCTCATCATTGAATCATTCACTGAAAGCTTCCTTAACCTTGTTAGTGAAAACTTCGGAGTAGTTTTCCAATGCAGACTTAATCTTGTCAGTCTATTCCTCACACCCCATATGAACACAAAAACCCCCTAATTTACAAGAAATGGGTTTATAGCTTAACTCTTACCACAAACCATAGTCAACCCGGAATTAAATCATAAAATTCGGATATAGGTTTTACCTCAAGTGTAGAACAAGACTAGAGAGCAGCTACTGTAATGTTAGTCTGAATTTAGGTTCAAGAGATCACCTTCTTCCCCACTATCAAGCTTTCTCACAGTAAACTCTCTTTCTCAATCTACAATATATCTTTGGTTTGAGATAGAAGTGAGGAATTGAATGTTCCAGATCAGATAACAAGACCCCAACTAATTCACATTTGCACAAAGGTCCCGAATTTAAAATATTTACAAACAAGTCCCCCTTGCTTGTCAGAACAATTGCGCGACACGTAAAATAATTGCATGACCCGCAGTTTGTCGTGAACGAGAGGCGAGGTCTTACAACTAGGCCACAACATTTTATTTTTGCAATCATCATTGAAGTTCTAATAGGCTACCAAGTGTGTAATCCTAATGTTTGACTGGCCCAAATATAGCTAAGTTTGGTTAAACACCATTTCAGGCCAAATATAATTTGAATTCCAATTTTACAAAGTGTTAATAAATCATTAACAAACGGTTAATAGTGTTAACTGCTCCAGCTAATTTTTGTAACAGACTTTATCAAGGATTCATACCAGTTCATAGAATTCGAAGACTTTTGTGTTGTTAAGATGACAACACAAGACGCGTTACCCTTGGGTTTGGATACCTGTCCTCCACTTCTATACCGAGGAAATTTGAAGTCTAATTTTTCAAATTGTTCACAAATCATCAAGAAATAGTTAATAGTGTTTAACCACTTCAGTTAATTTTTGTAACGGAATTTCTCAAGAATTCGTACCAGTTCATAGAATTTGAAGACTTTTGAGTTGTTAAGATGACGACAAAAGACACGTTAGCCTTGGGTTCGGATACCTGTCCTCCGCCTTTATACCGAGAAAATTCTCTCACTGGAAAAATCGATTTTTGGACTTTATCGATCATCATGATTTATGTGACGAGATCATCGATTCTCTCAACCATGGGCTGGTAAACGACACTCAACCCAATAGTACAAATCCATTGACCCGAAGTCAAATGGATGCACAAAAAATATTAAACAAAAGGGGGCAAATTATCAAGGTCATATTTACTCATGGAACTTCCAGATGACCACCAGGGAAAGTTATATGGGAGGAGATCAATCGTCAATTAAAGGGTTCAGAAACTGCTCAAAACACTCGAATGGCAAATACTTTGAGCAAATATGAAACATTTAATCAGCTTGGGGGAGACTTGCTTGAATATATATACAAAAGATTTTGCAATTTTAATAGTGATCTACGAAAGAACAAAGTTGAGAAAACAAAAATGGAGCTTAACATCAAGTTTTTAGATAACATGCAACGTGTTTGTTCAAAATATGTTGTGAATATCAAGCAAAATAGGAACATAGCAATTGTGGATATTCATGACATTGTTGAAACTCTTGCTCTTAATCAACCTGAGGTGTCGGCGAAGTTGAAGAAGAAATTAAAGAAAACTCTACCTTCCATGGATAATTTGGCTCTAGTAGCTTATCGTACACACATCAAACATATACATATCACATATATGTATATTGTTGATGTACGTACGAGTTACTGTTTGTATTGACATGAAAGTGAAAAACAACGAAAGTGAAACACCGTCTTCACTAGGGTTGAATCGTTTTACTGTGAATGCTATGGAAGCCACTTCACGAGACGTTAATGTCAAGATTCCTAAATCTGATGGGGTGTCATTATGATTTGAACCGATTATTGGATTTTGAGATCATGCATAGTTCAAGTAAGTGAGAGTCTTGTTATCATGATTAAAGCCCATGATTGCTTTGAAGAAGAACATTCACAAGTAGTTTGATCGATCTTTCTAATAAAATGAGAGTGATACTTCGACAATGACTTCTATACACTCAGTATGGGACTCGGATTTCACATTATGACTTCTATACATGTACGGATATAGGTTTCAAATTTTAAAGAAAGAATTGCTTATTCGAATGGGAGCTAGAGACTCAAAGGAGTTCCTTACATTGTTGTGACTACCCGAGGGAGACAACAATATCATATGGGGAGTTAAAATGAATTATGCTACCAAAACCACTAGCCATTGATTCGGATCATGCTACTAAATCAATAGCTAATGATCGAGTTTGTGATGTGAGCCCATGTTCTTTGTGAGGGGAGCTTTGCAAGTTTCGAAACAACTTCTCAAATAAAAGAAAATTCTATTGTTTCACAACGGGTATCTAGGGGGAAGGTGGTTTTCTAGCAATCTATGGTGATGAAGTTAGTGATGTGATGTACAAAGACCATTGAAGATCAAGATTCGAGATCTACTTCGATGTCGCATGCAAGATTTGTGAGGGGAGCTAGTCAGCGATATCAAGTTTCTTTTTATGTAATTTTATATGTGTCTCCTATGGAGTATTCGTTTGAAAACATATTTACCTCATGAGGGGAGATTGTTAGGATACCGAGAATGAGTCAATAATGTTCCCAAGAGGTCTTATAGATGAGGGATATATATAGGATCCCAAGGCTCCCTAGTTTAGTGTTAATAGTCATTGCATTGTAAAGAGGTCAAGAGAGTTGTGGAATAGAAATCCTAATTTCTCTCATCACTCTCTCTGTCTTCATGGCTATTCATCCATATTCATCGTGTTCATATGTTTCTAGGGTCTTATCAATAGTCTATGTCATTGTATACCAAACTATTATTATACTCGTCATTATTACGATAACATGTATCTTTATATATACATATGATTATTATATGTGTTGTTATAATAATTATACTTTATCGTTATCGTATTCTGATTAGTAATATCCCCGTAACATTTGCCCCATAAGCTGCAGAATATTACACTATTTATCAATTTATAAAATCTTTATACATTTTCGACATTAAAACTATAAAATATCTTCAAACTCTCAGGATTTACTTTATTTATATTTTATCTTGGTAAACTAAAATACTAGTTTATGGATTAACCTTTTGCAACTATTTATGTGGTTAACGCTTTAATTAAACTTAAATGTCAAACTTTAATAAACTCGTTAATTATCTTTGTTAACATCTCCGGTGAGATTGAAGTGATTATACGTGATTAATAATTACATAAATGCATGGATGGTTGTAGTGGTTGAGACAAGCTGCTTGATTGAAAAGAAGGTTTTTAGTTGTCGTTAGTAGGTCCATAAAAAGGGTTCAAACATTACACTCGATTAAATCCAACGTCTACTAAAGAACTTTACAACGGCTGTTAAATATATTTTAAAGTTATCCATGTGTTTTATTAAATTTACTAAAACCTTGTCGTTAAGAAAAACTGTAATATTAAATGAACCACCATATTATTTGGATAGCCTAAATAAAGGCTGACAATATTCTCTGTTGGAGGGTGTGATGCCGACCCTATAGTCACAATCACCCTTAGCTTAAATATTACTAGTGACAACCTTGATTGGAACTGAACCAATTAATAAGGGCTTTTAGTTTACAACATGTTTTAATAAACAATTTAAGAATTCTCCTTCGTTTGACTATATAAATCCATGAAACATATTCTATAAAAGTTTGATAGATATAACTATCATTATATATATATATATATATATATATATATATATATATATATATATATATATATATGTGTGTGTGTGTGTGTGTGTGTGTGTGTGTGTGTGTGCGCGCGCGCGCGTGCGCGTGTGTGCTTGTGTAGAATAAGTATCACTTCATATAAATATTAAGTATGAATATTATAAAAGCCAATAAAAATAAACATTCAACCTATTGTTAGCTATAAAACCGAAAAGTGTTGACATAAATATAATAAAACATTAAATCAAATCTAAAATCAGGACAACTCTATGAAACGACTCCCAACCCGATTTAACAATTAACTTGTAGAAATTTGACACACATTTTTATTATTTTTTTATATTTTACATTGGCATTAACCAAAACGACACAAGGTTTAATACATTACTTGTTCCAATGTTGCCACAATTATCAAAATACAAGAAGTTAATATTTACATCATCGGGTACGCAAGACCCATAAGTTTAACCAAATGTTTAATCAAAACGACCCAATAGTGAGCATGACCATCGGGACCATTACCAAAAAGCGCCTTCTAAAGTCCGCCACAAGCAAGCTAGGCCAAACTCTTACCCATGTCCTTCGAAGTGCCACAATCTAAAATAGTAAACAACGAAGGAGTAAGCTACAATGCTTAGTGAGTGCAATACTTATATGCATACATACATAAAACCCTTACTTGTACCACTTACACAAATATCCGCAGAAAAGCTAGCATCACAAGCAATATAAATCCAAAACAACACATTATGCTACAACAAATAACACTACCAAACAAGTGCACATGGCCGCGAAGGCACCTTCCGGATGGCACCGCCAAGTACACGCGAACGTGGTCGCCGAAGAGTGTAATCGTTGAGTGACACTCACCACATCCCTAAACAATGTGTGGCCGCCGAATAGTGAATAACACTCACCACAACTACATTCATAAATGTGGTCGCGAAGAGTGAAACCTTATGGGTAACACTCACCACCTAGCATCAAATGGCCACGAAGAGTGAACCTTAGAATCGGTGTCACTCGCCACAACGCAATACAAGCAAACAATCTATATATACACATATATAAATACTCCACTCACCTTGAACAACTAGATGAGTTAATAACCAAGTTAAGACTTCAAGATTGCTCTAAAAGTGATTTACCTAGCATAATTCACAACATCAAGCTATAAACACTAGTAGCTTGACCCATAAATTCCCAAGTGCTAATTTGATCCAAATTGCACCCAAACTACCTACTAGGTCAAATAAGACCCTAATACCTCCAAATCACTAATAGCTAGTGGTTTGGTCCCAAACTCATCAAAATACAACATATGGTCAAGTGGTAGGAGAACTTCAAGACATAATTCGACTAAATGACCCATTTCGACCCAAATCAGGTTTGCACCCAAAATCAACCTCCAAAGACACCCATTTGGGTTCCATTCACCAAAAAAATCAATAATACTTGTTATTATGCCCAATTTGCAAGTATACACATGACCAAAACATTTTCTAACCCAAAACCCGCCAACAAGGGTCAATCAACACTCGCACTAGCTTCAAACACCCATTTGTGAGCTACATGAGTTATATCAAGAGCATGCAATCTCAAACCCTAACCTCAAATTGAATGAAAATCGGAGTTAGGACTTACCACCAGTATCACCACGTAGCTAGAAGCAAGATGAACAATATTAACTCTTGCACTGTGGAGAGATTCACCCTCTTTCACCTCTAATCTAAGCTTTCTCACACTAGGAAATGGGTTTCTCACTCTAGAATGTTTGAGAGTATTTGGTTGAGTTGAAAATGAAATTAGAATGGAACTAGAACTAATCCATTTGCTATAAGGCCATCTATGTGTGAAAAGACCAACTTGCCCCCACTTAAACTTAAATTTAGTGGCACTTTTGAATGCATCCTGGATTTAGTGGCACTTTTCAGCTCTGTAGTGGCACTTTTACCGACGACATTTAAAACGTCATTACTCACCTAAAATATGGGGTGTTACAACTCTCCCCCACTTGGACCCGATCGCGTCCCCGCGATCCACACAGCATGTAACAAAGGTAAATGCTCCATCACAAATTCCTCGGACTCCCAAGTACACTCGGAACCCTTTCGGTGATGCCATTGCACCTTATAAGTGTGAATTCTTTTATTCCAAATCTCTTTAACCTTTTCATCAAGAATAGAAAACGGCTCTTCCACATACTCTAGTTTGTTATTTAGAGTAATTGCGTTCAACGGTACCCCACATCGAGTCACTCACAAGACACTTGCGAAGCTAGGAAACATGGAATGTGTCATGGGTTCCCGCAAGCTCTTCGGGTAACTGCAAATGATAAGTAACTTCACCAACATGTGCCAACACTTTAAAAGGTCCAATAAACTGAGGAGCAAGTTTTCCCCGCTTTCGGAACCTATTTACAGCCTTTCATGGCGACACCTTAAGCATCACCATATCACCTTCATTAAATTCAATCGGTCGCCTACGCTTATCCGCATACGACTTTTGTAGATCTTGTTTAGCCTTGAGGCGAGCAAGAATCACATCAATCTTTTGGTTCATCTCAAGAACCACTTCGGTACCACCAACTTCCTTTTGACCCACCTCACCCTAACAAATTGGGGTTCGGCACCTTCGCCCATAAAGCATCTCATATGGTGGCATCCCACTACTAGCATGGTAGCTATTATTGTACATGAACTCCACCAATGGCAAACGCTCATCCCAATTTCTACCAAAGTCAATCACACATGCCTGAAGCATATCTTCCAAGGTTTGGATGGTCCTTTCGCTTTGACCATCCATTTGAGGATGAAAAGCGGTGCTCAATTTCACTTGAATACCCATTTCGGTATACAACTTACCCCAAAATCAAGAAGTAAAATGCATATCTCGATCGGCACAATAGATACTGGTACCCCGTATCTCGAAATCACCTCTTTAATGAACAACCTTGCCAACATCTCTGACGAAATTGCCCTACGTATAGGAAGAAACAAGGCACTCTTTGTCAACCGATCAACGATTACCCAAATTTTATTATATTGGGTTCTCACCATTTTTGACAACTTGGTAATAAAATCCATGGTAAGATGTTCCCACTTCCACTTCGGGATCTCTAACGGTTTCACCATACCATAAGGCTTTTGACACTCGGCCTTAACTTGCAAGCAAGTAACACATTGATCAGCATACTTAAGCACATCACGCTTCATACCGGGTCACCAATACTCTTTTTCAAATCAAAGTACATCTTTGTAGCACTGGATGAATAGAATATTTCGATTTGTGCGTCTCATCGAGTAGCATCGCATGGTGAACACCTGATAGGTCAGATCATAGTGAGAATTGAAGATGTGATAAGATTGAGTGAGACTCGGTAAGGTAAGAACAGACTCGGTATTTGAGAGAATCGGTAAATTTACATTCCACAGCTTCTTAAACTAGTTTACTATGCAATGGCTATCTAATTAGGAATACTAAGGTTCCTTATATAGCCCTCTTCTAAGGAACCATCATTTAGGCTTGTTTCACATTAATACTATACATACTTCGGCATCCTAACAATCTCCCCCTTAGTGTTAAATGTGAAAATTACAATGTAATCCTATTTTGTTATCTTGAGAGGTCCAAATGTAGCTTTCCATCTTGTACCAGTGGGGTCACAAAATTCAACTTGATTATCTGAAATCTTCTTTGAAGGCTTCCAGACTCCCCATACTTTTCTTGAATCTCCCTCATGTAATGGACATTCATCCATTTCTTTGAAGTACCTTCTTTTCCTTTGGCCACAAAGAATCTCAAATTGTATAGTTCGGATCCGGAGTTTTCGACGATCTCCGATGTGCTTAATGAACTCTCCAAGACCCATTTTCGTGTCAATGTCATCAAACTTGCTTTGACAAAACTTGAGATACTTCACTGTAGCCTTGAGTGTACCATCTGAATATTTATTTAGCTCTTTCATTAGTATGAACACCTTTTCTTTCTAAGAATTAACAAATACAAACCCTTCGGGTTCTAACTGTATTTGAAACATTCCCATGTCCTCCAGTCCCTCTAGAAAATTGATCCGGATATGTAATTCAAATCTTCTTCCTTTTAGCTTCGAGACTGATTTAAAAGTCCTCACGTCTCATCAGTTCAATTGTATCCATCATGTATCTCTTTACAACTTCCAAAGCTTGAGTTTTAGCATAAGGTCAAGTTGTGAGAATACTGAGGTAGTTGTAGATGTGAATGATGTCAAGCATATCTGATGTTATGCGAGGTGTATATAAAATAGCTTTATATTTTACTAGGAAAAACTATTAAATACGATACAATTTTACACAAGATATTTATTTATTTATTTATAGAATGGATATACTTAAACCTTGCTACAACACTTATAGGCAGTGTACCTAATCGTACAGTAGTGTAGTTTTTAGTAAGTCCGGTTCGTTCCACAGGGAAATCTTTAAACAAAGCTCAACGCTATATTAGTTTACTTTTATAAAAATACAAATATATATATAAGTAATATTATTATTATAAAGGGGGGTTTTTACCGTTTAATGACCGGTTTGTCGATTTTAAGACTTTAGTCGCAGTTAAAACCTAATGTAAAATATAAAATAAATACAAGACTTAAATTAAAGCGTAAAGTAAATAACGATAATGAAATTGCGAATAATAAAAGTGCGATAAAATAAAATTGCGATAATTAAAAAGTACGATAATTAAAAGTGCGATTAAATAACAATAAATAAAAGTGCGATAATTAGAAGTGCAATTAAATATAAAATAAAGGAAATTAAATATGAAATAAAAGAATTATGCTTATTTAAACTTCCGTAATCATGATGTTTGACGTGTTGATTTTAGTTTTATGCACATGGGTTAATTGTCCTTTGTCCTGGATTATTCAATATGTCCGTCTGGTTTTTGTCCATAACAGTCCATCAGTCATAAATATAAAGTGCGAGTGTCCTCATCAAATTATTATTATACCTGAAGTTAAATATTCCAACTAATTGGGGATTCGAATTGTAACAAGGTTTTAATACTTTGTTTAATGAATACACCAGGTTATCGACTGCGTGTAAACCAAGGTTTTACTACTTTGTTAACAATTACACCAATTACCCTTGAATGTAATTTCACCCCTGTTTTAATTATTCTAGTGGCTATTAATCCATTCCCGTGTCCGGTTAAATGAACGATTATTCGTACATATAAATACCCCGCCCATCGTGTCCGATCGAGTGTATATGGTAATTTATAGGGACGCCCAATTGTAAATCTTTATATTAACATTAACAAACTTTCATTTAGTTAAACAAATATAAAGCCCATTAATAGCCCATAGTCTAATTTCCACAAGTGTCGTTCTTTTATCCAAACCCCAATTATGGTACAAAGCCCAATTACCCAATTTTAGTAATTAGCCCAACATCATGATTACTTCGTTTTAAATAAGCATAATAATAACTTAGCTACGAGACATTAATATAAAAAGGTTGAACATAACTTACAATGATTAAAAATAGCGTAGCGTTACACGGACAGAATTTCGACTTACACCCTTACAATATTCGCTAACATACCCTTATTATTAGAATTATAATTAAAATTAAAATATAAATTATAAATATAAATATAAATTTTACGTATGAATGAGGAAGAAAAAGATGATGATTTTGATCAGAATTCGGTTGGCTTTATAGGCAGTTTTCAATTTTGGGGCTCCGCGACTCGAGGCAAAAGCCTCTTCAAACTCCGCGAGTCGCGGAGGTTACTTTTACAGCTCAGTCCTTGGAGTTTTTCTCTGCCGACGGTTTTTTATTTATAAATATAATATATATATAATTAATATAATTAATTATATATTATATTATATTTATATACATAGTTAACTTGTAATTTTTAGTCCGTTGCGTCGAGCGTTAAGAGTTGACTCTGGTCCCGGTTCCGGATTTTCGAACGTCCTCGCGTACAATTTAATATCTTGTACTTTGCGTTTTGAATCTTGTACTTTTGTAATTTCGAGACGTTTCTTATCAATAATTGGAACCTTTTTGATTTTCTTTTGTACTTTTGAGCTTTTTGGTCGTTTGCGTCTTCAATTCGTCGAATCTGTCTTTTGTCTTCACCTTTTATTATTTAAACGAATATCACTTGTAAATAGAACAATTGCAACTAAAAGCTTGTCTTTCTTGAGGAATAATGCTATGAAATATATGTTCGTTTTTAGCATTATCAAATATTCCCACACTTGAGTATTGCTTGTCCTCAAGCAATATCGTCTTGAAATACAAGAATCACTTCTTTATTCTTCACACTTTGTACATCAGTGATTTCTATACGGCGGTATAAACAATGGTAGTAACGATATGGTTTACAGTCCCACATGACTATAAAAATTTAGATCCATTAAGGAAATTGGATCTTTATGAAAACATTTGATCTTTTGAAAATTAAATCTAGTTTTTACCCTAGATAAGTTTTCCGGGATAACCCTTTACCGGTATTTGCAAAATATTTTTGTGGGTTTGGTGGGTTTCGGATTTGAAAATTTTAGCTCAAAACTTATGGTTTTGTGTCACCCACTTGCTAACCTTGTATTTGGAAAGCTACACGTCCAGTTTACTTGTCCCGTATATTACCTTTCGGCAAACTACCGTCCGGTTGTAAAGGAAAGCGTTGAACAAGCAACTGTTAAGGCAATGTCCCGTGACATGCTTTTGATTATGGTCTATAACGTGTCGGACGCAATTACTATCCTTGGTAGGAGTAATAGTAAAGCTCACCCTTATAATTTTTCGGTATGGCACAAGGTCATGTCTTTGACCATTATGCAACCACCGTTCTTACGGTTGACACCCGATTTAGTTCAGGTGACCTAATGAATTCCAGGTGAATTCCTAGGATTTTACGTTCAATGGTAATGAACGCATTGAAAATAGGGTTTTCAGAAAACAAATCGGTTTGTAATTTTGATCAAAATATTTTCTCGTTTAAGCTCGAGTTTAGATATCATTGAATTTCATGAGTTTGAATTCTCAATCTTTAAGGTCAATCTCTAGGATTGAGTAATATCAGTCTTAAAAGCTGATTTTTAATCTTTAAGGAGATTATCCTTTCTGGGGATCTGATTCATTAGTCTTATCCAGCTAATTTGCATGGTGCCCCCCCATTGTACGAGATAAATCCTTCTCATGGTTAGGATAAATCTGACCACTTGGCGACCCTGTTTAATGCTGAGGTCCGTGGATTTCCTGCTGATTTTAGAGATGACTTTTCTAGATTTTTCGTCAACCTACAGCTGGTCTGGACGACAACTTCATGACCTAAATCAAGAAGCGCGTTTCTTTTTCGGAAGACTTTACTTCCTTTTAATGATGGAATTGATTCATCGTGTAGATCCATCTCTTCTTTTCTTTCATCGGGTAAAATAGTTTAATTTAGTCCAAAGCAAAAGTATTTTCAGTTATTTGTTACAGATATATGTGACATATGTTTAAGATAACTTGGTAAATTTTCCCACACTTGGCTTTTATTTTCCTTTTTATCGTCCTCTATTCCATTTTAAATGAATTTTGACATTTTAGTTTGTTTCTTAATTTATGTTCTTTCTGAGATAACAATAATTTCGGTGTTAAAACCTAGTTTTATCGTTCATAAATATGTATAAACATGATTTGAATTCATTTAATTGAAAAATTTTACTAGAATTGGGTAGTCAGTATATAAGACTAGGGCTGTTCTTTTTTATCAGAGAGCACTAGATTCTAATACAACTACTGCTTTACTAGTATTTTTAATGGTAACCAAGTGTATAAAGTAAAAATTTTTAAAATCCGAAAGAATTTAACCCCTTCCCACACTTAAGATCTTGCAATGCCCTCATTTGCAAGAAATCAGGAATAATTTAAATTATTGAGGGTGATTTGTGTGAAAATGATTAAATTTTTACCAAAGTTTCCAAATATATTGGCGTTTGTTTGCTGAATGATAAATGGTGCACATCATTTGTTCATTCCGTCTTGTTGTTATTTCGCATATATTTTGCATCTTGTCGTCAAAATTAGTTGCTTTTGCTGAACTTAATGCCAGTCTTTGAAAATGCGTTGTTTTACCCTGTTGTGTACATAAGATAAACTGCAAACATATATACATATTTTTGAAGTTTGGTTTATTACCCCACATTCAAAAATTATTAAAATCTAAGAATAAAAGTTAGATAATTATAAAAATGATTACAATATTAACAAAAATATTAAATGTATCAATAATTACAAATTACAAAATAAAAATAATAATAAGTAAACTAAGGATGATATTGGTACCAATAGGGGTTCCAGGCATAACCATAAGTGCTATAGAATGCTTCGGCAGGGTCATACATAGGATATGGTGGCTGCATCTCTATCGACCAAGGAGGGAAGATGGGTTTCGGTGTAGGAATATAGTTTCTACCTATATGTTGGCAATGAGCTATGATTTGGTTCTGATGAACTTGCCAATCTTCAAATGCTCTCTGTCTAGCATTTTCGTATTCCTGAGAAGCTATAAACCTATGCATTTCTTGCATCTCATTCCCCCCTCCTACATTACCTTGTTGCTGGTTTCTCTCCACCTGTGGATGTCTACCATGGTATCGTACTGCGGCGTTATTTCGCCTCTTCAAAACTTTCGCACCATGGTATACATTTAAACCTATAGTATCGCGGGGTTCCGGCTCTTCTAGTAATAATCCCCCCCGACTTATATCCACACCGAGATATTCACCAATCAAAGTAATAAAAATACCACCTCCTATTATGCTATGTGGTCGCATCCCCCGAACCATAGCTGATAAATAATAACCCACACAATATGGTATACTTACAGCGCTTTGTGGGTCTCGAATACACATATGGTAAAACAAATCCTGTTCATTTACTTTTTCTTTGTTCTTACCCCTTTGTGTAATCGAATTAGCTAAAAACCTATGTATCACTCTTAATTCGGCTCTATCTATATCCAAATAAGAGTAATTTCCCCCTTTGAAACGGTGATGGCTTGTCATTTGACTCCACACACCGTGTGTATCAAAATTCTCATCTATCTTTCTACCGTTTAGTATCAATCCTCTACAATCGGCAGACGCTAACTCCTCAGGCGTATATATACGTAAAGCCTGAGCCATGTCCAGTAAAGACATGTGGCGCATCGAACCGCCTAACAAAAATCTAATAAAAGAATGATCGGTTAAACTAGCTACCCGATCATTCAACTCTATACTACATAACAATTCTTCACACCATACTTTATATACAGGTCTACGTATGGTGAATAAACATATCCAGTCATTAAAAGAAGAATTACCATACCTCTGTACAAGTAATTCCCTAATTGGCCCGGCCAATTCTACAGCTTCTAAGGGTCCCCATTCTATGACCCTCGGTACCTCAACAACCTTAGAGTGAAGAGTATGCAAACCCCGTTGATATTTTGGATAATCTATCCAAAGTCTGTCAAATCTCAGGTTCGGGTGCAATTCTTCCAAGTGCATATCGGAAAAGGTCATGACTGGATGAGGTACATCCTGCTTGTAGTAGTTATCCACCTCCTGTTGTTCCAAATTCTCTGCAGGAGCATTTCGGGCTTGGGATGAAGATTCACCCCTTTCATTCTGCAAAACACATCAAACACAATTTTTGTGCATCCAAATATGCATTAGTGTCAGCAAAATCATCAATCAAAATTATTACAATGACATTATCAATTTATATCAAACTTAAGCTTATTTTCACATTTTTATCAAATCTACACTTTTTCAAATAAGCATATACGAAAATTTTCGCCAAGTTCATAAGCATTCAACTCAAATAACATGTCAAAATAATCATTACTAGCAATCAAACAAGTCTCAAATGGCATTATCTTTCAAAAATCAAGTTCATGAATTTTGGGCTTGAAAAAGTCCACTTTAATTCTCAAAATCATGTTTAGGCTCAAAGTTTGGATCATTTAACTACCTAGACATGTTACACTACTCAATTTAGCAACAATTCATGACAAAAATCGGCCATAACCTGTTTATATCAAAAAGCCCCAAATTGCTCAAGAACACAAACCCTAGATTACTCAAAATTTGAAGTTTAAGGCTTCTAATCATGTTAAACAGCATCAATCTAGGTTATACAAGCATAATACATAAACAATTTAAGTCTAATTACACTAAAAAGCATCAAAATCAAATTGGGGAAAAAATAGCTCAAGAACACCAAATTTCGGATTAAATGGTGTTTAGGTGTAGAAATTTACCGTTTTTCTTGAGTAATTCTTAGATAGCATCCTTCTCAACATGATTTTAGCAAAAGATTTGGTGATTAACGGTTAAAAATTGTGATTTTGGGGTGTATTTTTCGGGTTTTTCGCTGTTATTTTTCGCAGTGTTTTTGTGTGGGGGAGTGAACTGATCGTTCAGCTCTTTATATTTTTTTTCTGATTTTCGTTCCCTCCGCGAGTCGCGGTGAAACCCCCTTTAAACTCCGCGACTCGCGGAGTTTGTTTTTTTTTTTTTTTTTTTTTTATAATCATTAACTTTTGAAAACAATTAAAAAATTAATTTTAAAATTTTGTTTCCCTTGTTATTTAGGACGAGGTCATTTCGGATCGATGTCCTAGTCCGTCCTTCGACAAAATTTTAAAATTTGTCTTTTTGTAGCGATTGTTTTAAAAGCTAAGATTTTTTTTTTTTGGTTTTTTCAATGTTTTTGGCATACTTTAATTCAATAAGATTAAAAATAATGATAATAAAAGTTCTCGTCCCTCCCTCGGGTAAAGCAATTTCGGTTCAAAGGCCTAGTCTTCAACTTACGACGAATTTTAAAAATCATATTCTTAACTTAATGAGATAAAGTAAATTTTTGTTTTTAAATTCACACAACATAAATATAAAATTCAAAATTAAAAATTAAAAATTAAAAATTCACACCAAACTTAATTTAAAAATTCATAAATTCATATCAAACTTATATTAATTTTTCAAATATTTACAATTTTAAATATATTGTTTTTACAAAGTTTTTCAATATTAATTTAAGATTTAAATATTAATTTTAAAAATATGGTAAAAATAAAATTAAAAATCTTTTTGTCTTTTTATCCCACTTTAATCAATCAAATATTATCAAAAATATGCGCCCCTCTTTTCGGTAAAGTAATTTCGGTTCCAAGACCTAATTTAACTCATGACGAATTTTTGAAATATTTTGGGTTGATTGTTTAAAGATATTTATATCTTAAGAATAAACGTTAAATTTCGCAGTGATGTAATAAATTTTTGAATGATATCAATAATTTCGGTCGCCAAACCTAATTTTATTTAATACCAATTTAATACTTTTTAGCGAACAAATTAGCGTTTATTATCAAAAGGTTAAAAATAAAAATAAAAATAAAAACTGTACAGACATACCTGTGAAATAGATTTCTTAGTTATATGATCTATCCCATTCATAAGATAGTCGGTTTAATTGGTTTTCCATGGCTACATAGGCATAACCTCGAGCATTCAGTATCTTTTCTTCTAAACATATGAACGGTCCGTCTCTGCATAAAGTAACAAATTCGGTATTTGAATAGGTTTGATTATTTGAACATTTACCTCCATGTGACCATTTTCCGCATTTGTGACATCGTTCTAGGTGTCGTGCTCTTCTTTTCGCTGCAGATTTTGATTTTCCTTTACCAAATTGTAACTTATTATCTTCGCATCTGGATTCTTTTCTAACTCCGTCCATTCTTTCTCTGATTACTGATACTATTTCACTCGGTAGTATGTCATTATTACGTTTAGTGATCAAAGCGTGTAGCATTAGACCATGGTTTAGTTCACAGGCAGTCTTCATTTCGTAAAAACCTAAAAAAATAAAAATTCAGAATGGGGGGAGAAGACTAGTTCTTTAGGGTCTGCTAGGGAAAGACCATTCGGGTTCCATTTTCGAGAACTACACGAAAACAGACAATCTAACTCTAACAGAAATACATATTATCCTTTAAAGACTTGATTCTCCCCACAATTAGTTAGCTGTGGTGTCGAAATTGTGATTAACTTCGTTGTCGACTTCCATCGGACCATGTATGTAATGTTTAACTCTGTGACCATTAACTTTAAATTCCATCCCATTTGAATTTATTAATTCTATCGTTCCGTATGGGAAAACTCTTTTGACTATGAATGGTCCAGACCATCTTGATTTCAATTTTCCAGGAAATAGCTTGAATCGTGAATTGAAAAGAAGAACTCTGTCTCCTTCTTTAAATTCTTTTGAACTTCTGATCCTTTTATCATGCCATTTCTTCGTTCTTTCTTTATAGATTAACGAATTTTCGTATGCTTCATGTCTTAATTCTTCTAATTCATTTAGTTGACTTAATCGTAGACGTCCGGCTTCATGTAAATCAAGATTACATGTTTTCAAAGCCCAAAATGCTTTGTGTTCAATTTCTATTGGAAGATGACATGCTTTTCCATAAACAAGTCTAAAAGGTGTGGTTCCAATTGGAGTTTTGTAGGCTGTTCTAAAAGCCCAGAGTGCATCCTCCAATTTAATGGACCATTCCTTCGAATTTGATCCTACGGTTTTCTCTAGAATACGTTTTAAAGCTCGGTTGGTATTTTCAACTTGTCCACTTGTTTGTGGATGATATGCGGTGGAGATTTTATGAGTTACTCCATATCTTTTAAGAACTTTCTCAAGTTGATTATTACAGAAATGAGTACCCCGATCACTTATTAAAGCTTTCGGTGTTCCAAACCTTGCAAAAAGACGTTTTAAAAAGTTGACTACAACTCGTGCATCGTTAGTTGGGAGAGCTTGTGCTTCCACCCATTTAGATACATAATCAATGGCTACGAGTATATATAGATTATTATGAGATTTTGGAAATGGACCCATAAAGTCAATACCCCAAATGTCAAATACTTCACATACTTGGATGACATTTTGTGGCATTTCATCACGTTGACTTATTTTTCCGGCCCTTTGACATGCATCACAAGATTTGCAAAGAAGGTGTGCGTCTTTGTAAATTGTAGGCCAATAGAATCCAGCTTCATAAACTTTTCTTGCTGTTAGTTGAGGCCCATAATGCCCTCCTGTTGGTCCTGTGTGACAATGGTTTAAAATTTTAATAGCTTCATCTCCAAATACACATCGGCGTATTATTCCATCGGGACAACTTTTAAACAGATGTGGATCTTCCCAGAAATAGTGTTTTATATCACTGAAGAATTTCTTTCGTCTTTGGTACGATAATCCTTTTTCAAGGAATCCACAAACTAAGTAGTTTGCATAGTCTGCAAACCATGGGATTTCTTTATAATCTATCTTCAATAGATATTCATCAGGAAAGTTGTCTTGTATGGCTGATTCATTTAGAACTTCTAATTCGGGATTTTCAAGACGAGAAAGATGATCAGCGGCGAGATTTTCTGCTCCTCTTTTATCTCGGATTTCAATATCAAACTCTTGTAAGAGTAAGATCCAACGGATTAATCTTGGTTTAGCATCTTGTTTTGAAAATAGGTATCTAAGAGCAGAATGGTCGGTATAGACCACCGTTTTTGCTAGAACGAGATATGATCGAAAATTGTCAAAAGCAAAGACAATAGCAAGGAGTTCTTTTTCAGTAGTTGTATAGTTCGTTTGTGCT
This sequence comes from Rutidosis leptorrhynchoides, assembly GCF_046630445.1. Taxonomy (NCBI): domain Eukaryota; kingdom Viridiplantae; phylum Streptophyta; class Magnoliopsida; order Asterales; family Asteraceae; genus Rutidosis; species Rutidosis leptorrhynchoides. The sequence goes on from NC_092333.1 coordinate 187,213,006, forward strand.
CCTTGTAATGTCTTACTAGCATAATATATAGGTTGAAATCATTTTTCAATCCTTTGTCCTAAAACGGCTCCCATTGCAAAATCACTTGCATCGCACATTAGTTCAAATGGTAGATTCCAATTTGGTGTTATCATGATCGGCGCATTAGTGAGTTTTTCTTTAAGAATATTAAAAGATTTGATACATTCATCTGAAAAGATGAATGGAGCATCCTTTTCTAGGAGTTTATTCATAGGAGTGGCAATTTTAGAAAAATCTTTTATGAAACGTCGGTAAAAACCGGCATGCCCTAGAAAACTCCTAACTCCTCTAACATTTGTGGGATGTGGAAGTTTAGCAATTACATCTACTTTAGCTCTATCCACTTCAATTCCTTCTTTTGAAATTTTATGTCCAAGAACGATGCCTTCTTTAACCATGAAATGGCATTTCTCCCAATTAAGTACTAGATTTGATTTTTCGCATCTAATTAGCATTCGTTCCAGATTAACTAGACATGATTTAAATGTATCACCGAAGACTGAAAAGTCATCCATGAATACTTCCATGCATTCTTCTATCATGTCGTGAAAAATCGCCATCATACACCTTTGAAAGGTTGCAGGGGCGTTACAAAGTCCAAATGGCATGCGTTTGTAAGCAAAAGTACCATAAGGGCACGTGAATGTGGTTTTCTCTTGATCTTCGGGTGCTATAGGAATTTGAAAATATCCGGAAAATCCATCTAGAAAACAATAGTAACTATTTTCGGCTAATCTTTCCAACATTTGATCTATGAAAGGTAAGGGAAAGTGATCTTTTCTGGTGGCGTCATTTAATTTTCTATAATCAATACATACACGCCATCCTGTTACAGTCCTAGTAGGAATAAGCTCATTTTTCTCATTTGTAATGACAGTCATGCCACCCTTCTTAGGTACGCATTGAACTGGGCTTACCCATGGACTATCAGAGATTGGATATATCAAACCTGCATCTAGCAGTTTAATAATCTCTTTCTTAACTACATCTTGCATATTAGGATTTAGTCTTCGTTGGCGTTGCACATACGTTTTATGACCTTCTTCCATAAGGATTTTATGTGTGCAATACGAAGGACTTATTCCTTTAATATCATGAATCTTCCATGCAATGGCTGGTTTATGAGCTTTCAACACAGAAATGAGTTGTGATTTCTCATTTTCAGTAAGAGAAGACGATATTATTACAGGTAATTCAGATTCACCATGTAAATAAGCGTATTCCAAATGGTTTGGAAGTGGCTTTAACTCTAATTTCGGAGGTTCTTCTATCGATGATTTATATCGATATCTGTCTTCTTCTTTTAGCATTTGAATTTCTTCTGTTGTTGGTTCATATCCATTAGCTATAAGTGTAGCTAACATTTCAGCTTCATCAATTGGTTCATTACCTTCTCCTAAAGAACATTCTCCTGTTCCTTGTAATTCTGGAAATTCTTCTAATAATTCTGCATGTGCATCTATAGTTTGAATATAATAACATGTATCATCTGCAGATTGTGGTTGTTGCATTGCTCTATCAACTGAAAAGGTAACACTCTCATCCTCTATACTTAGGGTCAGTTTCTTACCGAACACGTCTATCATTGCTTTAGCCGTGTTTAAGAATGGTCTTCCTAATATGAGAGGAACTTGAGAATCTTCTTCCATGTCCAAAACAACAAAATCTACTGGAAATACTAAAGTACCAACTTTAACTAGCATGTTCTCCATTATCCCTCTAGGATATTTTATTGATCTATCGGCTAGTTGTATGCTTATTCTGGTTGGTTTTAATTCTCCAAGGTCTAGTTTAGCGTATAGTGAATACGGCATTAGATTTATACTAGCACCTAAGTCTGCCAATGCTTCTATTGAACTAAGACTACCCAGAAAACATGGAATTGTGAAACTTCCTGGATCAGATAGTTTTTCTGGTATCTTATTCAACAGCACTGCTGAACAATTAGCATTCATAGTAACAGTCGAGAGTTCTTCCATTTTCTTTCTATTTGAGATTAGATCTTTCAAGAATTTAGCATATCTTGGCATTCCTGAAATCACATCAATGAAAGGAAGATTTACATTTATCTGTTTAAACATATCCAAGAATTTGGATTGCTCGGCTTCAAGTTTTTCTTTCTTCATTTTACTCGGGTAAGGAAGTAGTGGTTGGTATAGTTTAACATAAGGTTTATCCTTAACTGTGTTATCTTCATTAACCTTTTCAACTACCGGTTCTTTTTCCTTATCTTGATCAGGTTGTGGTTCTTGTGGAGTAGGAATAGTTTCATCAGAAGTTACAGGTATTTCAGGTGGTTTAAGTGTTGTACCACTTCTTGTGGTAATAGCTTTAGCTGTTTCATTCCGGGGGTTAGCATTTGTATCACTAGGTAGACTTCCCGGTTTTCTTTCACCTATTAACCTTGCTAGGTTACTTACTTCTTGTTCCAGATTTTGAATAGAAGCTTGTTGATTTCTAAATGCTTGAGCATTTTGTTCATTGGTTTGTTTTTGAGATGTGAAAAACTGTGTTTGAGTTTCAACTAGCTTCGTCATCATATCTTCTTAATTCGGCTTTTTATCATCGGTTTGTTGTGGTGGTTTGTTTTGAAAATTCGGTCTTTGCTGATTGTAAGTATTATTGGATACTTGTTGATTGCTAGGACCTTGTTGGTTGTTGTATGGAATATTTCGGTTATAATTCTGGTTTTGATTGTAAATCGGTCTTGGCGGTTGATAATTATTCTGATAATTATTTCCAGGCCTTTGGTTTATGTATGAAATATTCTCTCTTTGTTCCATTGTTAATTCAAAACTGAGACAATCTTTTGTCAAATGTGGTCCTCCACACTGCTCACAACTAATTCGTATTGAGTGAATATCCTTAGTCATCTTTTCCATTCGTCTCTCTACAGCATCTATCTTTGCGGAAATGGAATCTAAGTCATGGCTAGAATCGGCTCTAGCTGCTTTAGATGATCTAATGATATCTTTTTCTTGGTGCCACTCATGTGAGTGGGAAGCAGTGTTATCAATAATTTTGTAAGCATCAGTTTCGGTTTTCTTCATAATAGAACCACCAGCTGCTATATCTATGTCTTTTCTTGTAGTGATGTCGCATCCTCGGTAGAATATTTGTACTATTTGACAGGTGTCTAAACCATGTTGCGGACATCCTCTTAATAACTTTCCATATCTTGTCCACGCCTCATATAGAGTTTCATTTGGTTTCTGTGTGAACGTAACAATTTCTGCTTGAAGTCTTACGGCTTTAGATGCAGGAAAGAATTGTTTAAGAAATTTGTCAATTAAAACATCCCATGTATCAATCGCCCCTTCAGGTAACGATTCCAACCAATCTTTGGCTTCTCCCTTTAAAGTCCAGGGAAATAACATGAGATATATCTGTTCATCCTCCACTTCTCGGATTTTAAATAGTGTGCAGATCCTATTAAAGGTACGTAGATGTTCATTTGGATCTTCCTTCGGCGCACCACTAAATTGGCATTGATTAGTCACCATGTGTAGAATTTGTCCTTTGATTTCATAATCTGGCGCATTAATGTCTGGATGAGTAATTGCGTGACCTTGGCCAGTGCGTTTAGCTCTCATTCGGTCTTCCATACTTAGAGGTTCTAGATTCTCCATAATTGAATTTGTTGAATCGGAATCACTAGAGGATTCAGATTTAATGGTTCGTTCCTCAACAATCTCTGTTTGAATGATTGGTGGCTCCGGAGGAAAGTTTAGTGGTTCAGGATCTATGAACCGTTCCTGAATATTTTCCGGATTCTCAATTGTGATGTTGGGTTCAAAAAATGGATTATCGGAAATTTGAACTGAAGTACTTGGTCGACTGGATGACGATTCTAAAGAAAAATCAACGGCGGTTATATTTGCTAAATGTCTTGATCTAGTTACAGGTGGTGAACGTACAAAAGGTGATGAACGTCTTGCTCGGTGCATTCACTGAATATCCTATTAGTTTTTAAAAGGAAAGAAAAATTATAATAAGTTATCCAATCAATAGACTTTTCTGATTTTGCCCACGTTTCGAATAGCCAAAAGATGCAGCAGAGGGGCAGGATTCGTTTGGTCTCAATATAATTGAGGACTGTTTGGCTCCAATAACCCGGTCCACGTACAAATCCAACTATTACTACGAACCAGAAAATTTTGATGTCTATTAATTTAACCACTTAAAATAAATTTTCGTAATTTTAAGAAAATTTAGATAAGAAGTAGAAAAAATTCTAAGTCCTAAAAACTAGAATGGCGAGAAATAAGAGAGAAAAAGAGTTCGTCGAAAAAGGTCGAAAAAGAAAAAATGGTTGAAAAATAAAAGGTGACGGAAAAATAAAAGAAACTTATAAAAACTTAAAAATACTTGACTAACCTAACCTTATTACTACAACTAACTTAAAATTATAATCGCAAATTGATATTGAAAGGACCCGTTCATATACATTATAAACGATTCACAATAGTTGATTACATCGCGAGGTATTTGACCTCTATATGATACGTTTTACAAACATTGCATTCGTTTTTAAAAGACAAACTTTCTTTACATCAAAAATTGACGGCATGCATACCATTTCATATTACATCCAACTATAATTGACTTAATATTAATCTTGATGAACTCAACGACTCGAATATAACGTCTTTCAAAGTATGCCATGAATGACTCCAAGTAATATCCTTAAAATGAGCTAATGCACAGCGGAAGATTTCTTTAATACCTGAGAATAAACATGCTTTAAAGTGTCAACTAAAAGGTTGGTGAGTTCATAGGTTTATCATAACAATCATTTCAATATATTAATAGACCACAAGATTTCCGTTTATAAATATATGTACACTCGCAAGTGTATAAAAGTATTCTATAAGTTGTAGGCACCTGGTAACAAGCCTTAACGTTCATGTTTTACCCTCTGAAGTACACCAGATCAGGTGTGTTTAAAATAATCTCGAAGTACTAAAGCATCCCATAGTCAGGATGGGGTTTGTCAGGCCCAATAGATCTATCTTTAGAATTCGCGCCTACCGTACATAGACAAGTAGTTTAATGTTACAAAGCTAAGGGTATATTTCTGGTTTAAACCCACATAGAATTAGTTTTAGTACTTGTGCCTACTTCATAAAACATTTATAAAACAGCGCATGTATTCTCAGCCCAAAAATATATATTGCAAAAGCAATTAAAAAGGGAGCAAATGAAACTCACCATACTGTATTTCGTAGTAAAAATACATATAACGTCATTTAATAAGTGCAAGGTTGGCCTCGGATTCACGAACCTATATTAATTATATATATTTATATGTTGGTCAATATTTGTCTAACAATTTTTGGTCAAGTCATAGTGTACCACAATCCTAATGCTCGAGACTAATATGCAAAAGTCAACAAAAGTCAACTTGACCCAAAATGACTTCTAAAATTTATACGTGTTTATTATATAACTTAACTATAGTCGTTTTATATATTTAAATATATTTATTAGATTTTATAATAATAAAAGTCATTTATTAATAAAAATTTATATTAACGTTTATATATGATAGAATATACTTTTATATATCTTAAGTAGTAAAATTTATAAAGTTCACTTAATATAGTAAAACTATAGTGGTAAGTATTATTAATGTAATTATATTACGCGTGGTGAAAAATATCTTTATATCCCCTATTTATTTGATAAAATAATATTAATCATAATAATAATAAGTAAAAGTTGTATTATTTTGTAATAATAATTATTATTATTCTATAAAAAAATAACAATATTTATATTTACTAAAAATGGTATTATGATAAAATGATAATACTAATATAATAGTAATAATGATATTTTATAATAACAATGATATTTCTATTAAAATAATAACGACGATAGTAATAATAATCATTTTAACAATAATACTAAAATTCAGTTGACTATAACTTCTAATCCGTTCATCGAAACCATTCGATATCTAAATGAAAAGTTCTTAATTTTTCGCTAGCTTTCCAATGATATGCATATCATATACCCTATCTCAGTAGCATATGTATCTAATTCAGGATTCAACAAACCTATCTAAGGACAATATCGAATGTACAAGCATGCATAATCCTATATACTCGAGCGCTAGTCAGGGATACACTATTGATATATAAAAGTGAAGTTATGAGTGCTCACGTATCAATATTGAGATTCAATATTGCAGGAAAGTACGTAGACACAACGGAGATGATAAACACTAGATTGACCTCACGAGCATACCCATGAACCATACCCATCACCTCCATAGCTATAACCCATAATTTCCTTAGCTTCGACTCATTCAAAAAAAACTATTTTGAAATCACTCGGACAGCACTCCGTCGTAATATTTTATGTATACTAATAATATCTTGAAATAATACAAAGAAAATATATATATTTAATTCGATTGAGAGAGTTTAGAGAAATATATTTTCAAGTTTCTATGAAATAATGAAACCTATTGAATTCTATTTATAACAGATTTTTGAATTATTAAAGTGAATTATTAAAGTATAAATTATTAAAGTGAATTATTAAAGTATGAATTATTAAAGTGAATTATTAAAGTATGAATTATTAAAGTGAATTATTAAAGTATGAATTATTAAAGTATGAATTATTAAAGTTAAAGTAAAGTAAAAGTAAAGTAAAGGTAAAGTTAAAGTATAGTAAAAGTATAAATACTATGTATGTATAATACGCGTATAAATATATATAATATTAATTTAAATCGTTATATATATTTAATAAAATAAAATATAAATATCGTTATCTTTATCATACTGGTTAAGTAATGAGTTGTCAAAAGTGGTTCTAGATATTTATAAAAGATATATATGTTTTAATAATAAAGTTCTTTTTAAACTGAAAACGTTTTTTGTACTTTTGAAACTAAATTAATAGAATATTATGGAAACCAATTCTCCACTAACTTTTGTCTAACTTTCGTAAATGACACTTTTTGTTTTTATTTATAAATAGCTTTACAAATTATTCTGAATATCGTTAAGAGGAATAGATTTTCTCAAATCATAGTGGACCTCTCAACAGAGACTTGTAATCATAATTCAATGTTTCTGATAATTCAATCATTTAATATATTTTTTTTTCGTGTAAAATCATATTGAAACAAATACGTCCGTGTAAAGTATTATACGTTTAATACTTTATTAATATTCTCAAGTTATAATATATATATATACATATACATATCTATTTATATATAACGGTTCGTGAATCGTCAGAATTTGGTCGAGGTTATAATGAATGTATGAACACAGTTTAAAATTCTTGAGATTTAACTTAACACACTTTGCTTATCGTGTCGGAATAATATAAAGATTAAAGTTTAAATTTGGTCGGAAATTTCCGGGTCGTCACAGTACCTACCCGTTAAAGAAATTTCGTCCTCGAAATTTGATCGAGATCGTCATGGCTAACCATAAAAATGTTTTCATGACGAATATGAGTTGATAAATAGAGTTTTATAATCATTGAGTAATATAGATAAAACAATTTGATTACGCGAAGAGTATAAGTGAAGCTATCACAAAAGAGTGAAATGAATAAATGCAGATTCGTTTTAACCAGTGACGTAGTCACGGTTGATTTTCAGATTTAGAGGAAATCTTCGTCATAAGATTTGGGTTCTTCGATAATTAAGGAAATTAGAATCCTCTTTGGTTAAATGCGATGATCTGTCATGATTGTTCTATCTGGTACTTCACTATAAATCCACCATCTTCGTTTCCTTACACCTTCTATTCTTTCTCCCTCAACTCATATTTTAAAGTATTTGTCAATATGCTCCATCCAGTGCTGATTCTTGATATACTCCTCACTTTCATATCTGTCGTTCTTCTTTTTCATCTGCCGCCGGAAGAATCTATTTACTTCTACTATACTCTTGGTTTTATAGTGTTTTTAGTTCTCCCGTGTCTTTATATTGCTATATGCATTGATATATACGGTTTGTGATTTCTGGGTTGTTGTTGGGTTTTATATCTTCCCTTATATTTCAAAGTCCTTGCTTCTTCTATAATCATTGTCATCCACAGTTAATGCTCTCTTCTATTTGCTATGATTTATACTCCCATTTCTAGTTCGGAGCTTTGTCCTTCCGTTTCTTCTTCTTTCGATTAAGCACCGCTTGTAATGGTCCAGAATTCACAGATATAAATTTCGGAATGAACATTGTTAATGTTCTAGGAAGGAAATTGTAATGACACGATCTTGACTTGTCAAATTACCAGAATACCTCGGAAAAGGCCGAATCATCAAGAAATATTTTCTTGATATTTAGAGATCAAAGAGAATACAAGAGTCGTGTAACATAGCACATGATGACGTTATGATCTGTGAATCATCATGTTTCATTTAGAAACTCAGCATGAATTACTGTAATATAATCACATTGATCAAGTGTCATTATATTATACTAACTCATGCTTCAGCTCCCAACACTTCTTCAAGAATATTCCTATTTTAAACTCGAATGTTTCAGAATTTAGAAACTAAAATAGTTTCTTTTATGATATAATACAGATAGCGCGAAGAGGTAAATGATTTCAGATAAGAATAATTATAAAAATATCTTCAGAAGTATGGATGATATTTATAATGAAAGATACGATGATATCTTAGAATGTCTAATATCAGAGGATGATGAAGGATATTGTCCGCAAGGGTTTAGAGTCAGGAGCAAGGTATTCGTTAATGACTTCAGCAAGAACTGAATCATTTGGATTCTTTGAAGGCAGGTTTAGTCTTTGTGATTTGTCCACAGCCTCCTTCATACTTTGCTCAATCCGTTTTCCAGTTCCAAACCTTCTCTTTTTCTGAGTTTTGTCAACACACTATTTTTTTATCATCAAACTTTTTACTGTTAAGATCGTTGACAGTTTCTGCTGCTTCATCAGCATTTTTTTAAAATTTCGAGAACTAGTTCGCAGTTTAGGCGTTTTTCAGAAACTTCACATTCGAAGTATGTAAGTCTTGGAGGTAGACGTTATATGTATATATAACTGTTGATGTAGACATGCTGCAAGATTTCAAAATACTGATTACTGATTCTCAATAATTGGTATGGCAATTCTTGTTACAAAGTGCGGATGAGTATATGATAGGGTTCTAATGAATATATCGATTTTTCTGAAAATCAAAGATCAGTGATATTGTTGGTAAGTTTATTGCTAATGTGATGGGACATAAACGGTTCTCCGGTAACGATGGAGAAAGGGCATCGTATATATCGAGATTATAATAAGACCGTTTTAATTGAAAAGTCGAAGTTGACTTGTGGAGCTGTGACACAACTGTCTACTTTGGTAAGGAATTGAAAAGTCATTTTTGCTAATAAATGCCAAAGAGTCTGACACGGATACGTGTTAAACTATGACTTTAGTTTCGAGAGTTTTTCAGGTGTATACTGTGGGTAACATGTGGTTGGATCATCATCTCGATTGTTCATTATTTGAAGCGTCTTCAGGAATTTCGAAGGGTTTGGACACAGATTGTAATCGTTAATATACCTATGATGTTCTAACACAGTTTTGAAGTCAAAGTATAGCTTTGAAAGATGTAAGGATTTAAGAGTGATGATTTTTGGCTATATCTCGAATTAAATTTTGAGATTTCAAAATCAGAATATGTAATTGAATTTGAATGAGTATGGTTATTTTGATTTCTATAAAAGAATGTATATTGTTGTGAAAGTAGGGAGTATAATGGATGATTTGCTGAATCAGATTCGAAGAATGTAATGTATTAATTGTGAATTTATATATCTCTCGGGTATTACCTACCCGTTAAAAAAAATTGTCACAATTAATATTTTGTACAAAAGAATTTTATTACAGTCTTTATGGAAATATATGTGTATATTTCTTCAGATGTAATATTGATTTAATGAGTTAATATTAAATTAAACTCACTTAATTTATGGTTAAGGCTAGGATAGATAATTTTTAAACTTTAGAAATTACATAATCGTCATAGAATGTTTTCCCAATGAAGTTATGAATCAATACTTCATCGTTGTGGTATTCCTTAGTATCTACAGGGCGTATGACGTCGATGCTCATGGGACAGATTGTGAAGTTGAGGTTTGCGATGCGGTTGTTGTTGGTGGTGGTAATGGTACTGTTGATGTTGTTGATGGTGGTACTGGTTATGTTGTTGGTGCTGCTGCTGGTGTTTGTAACCTTTGCACCATATTCTCCAAAGCCACTACCCGAGCGCGAAACTCGTTGACTTCTTCTATTACACCGGGGTGATTGTCGGTTCGGACGAGCGGATAAATAAGATCTAGAATTTGGTGTAGTATATAATCATGACGAGATACTCTGGAAATGAGAGAGAAAATGGTGTTTCGAATAGGTTCGCCGGTAAGTGCTTCAGGTTCTTTGCCAAGAGGGCAATGTGGTGGATGGAAGGGATCACCTTCTTCTTGTCTCCAATGATTAAGGAGGCTACGAACCCATCCCCAATTCATCCAGAATAGATGATGACTAATTGGTTGATCCATTCCGGTCACACTGCTTTCGGAACTTGAGTGGGATTCCATTTCGGAATCCGAGAGACTTGAACTAATGACGAATTCCATTTCATACGATTGAATAAAGAATTTTTTCGATATGAAATGATTTTCCGGCTATCAGGTGGTATTCTAATTATATAGAGCAAAAGGTTTCGTAGATTACGGAGGAATTTACGGAATATGTCAGGCAAAGTTTACAGTAACAGATACGCTAAGATATGAATTAGCAGATACGCTAAGATATGAATTTTGTCTATACACTATTCATGTAATCGATGCAATAAGATGTGTCTAGACTAAGAATGATAAGCAGATAATTTCCGACAAAAATGATGAGCAAAACTTTTGACATGCAGACACGGTCGAAGTCCAGACTCACTAATGCATCCTAACGACTATCAGTTAGACACACTAATGCAGACCTGGTTCGCTAAGACCACCGCTCTGATACCAACTGAAAGGACCCGTTCATATACATTATAAACGATTCACAATAGTTGATTACATCGCGAGGTATTTGACCTCTATATGATACGTTTTACAAACATTGCATTCGTTTTTAAAAGACAAACTTTCTTTACATCAAAAATTGACGGCATGCATACCATTTCATATTACATCCAACTATAATTGACTTAATATTAATCTTGATGAACTCAACGACTCGAATGCAACGTCTTTCAAAGTATGCCATGAATGACTCCAAGTAATATCCTTAAAATGCGCTAATGCACAGCGGAAGATTTCTTTAATACCTGAGAATAAACATGCTTTAAAGTGTCAACTAAAAGGTTGGTGAGTTCATAGGTTTATCATAACAATCATTTCAATATATTAATAGACCACAAGATTTCCGTTTATAAATATATGTACACTCGCAAGTGTATAAAAGTATTCTATAAGTTGTAGGCACCTGGTAACAAGCCTTAACGTTCATGTTTTACCCTCTGAAGTACACCAGATCAGGTGTGTTTAAAATAATCTCGAAGTACTAAAGCATCCCATAGTCAGGATGGGGTTTGTCAGGCCCAATAGATCTATCTTTAGAATTCGCGCCTACCGTACATAGACAAGTAGTTTAATGTTACAAAGCTAAGGGTATATTTCTGGTTTAAACCCACATAGAATTAGTTTTAGTACTTGTGCCTACTTCATAAAACATTTATAAAACAGCGCATGTATTCTCAGCCCAAAAATATATATTGCAAAAGCAATTAAAAAGGGAGCAAATGAAACTCACCATACTGTATTTCGTAGTAAAAATACATATAACGTCATTTAATAAGTGCAAGGTTGGCCTCGGATTCACGAACCTATATTAATTATATATATTTATATGTTGGTCAATATTTGTCTAACAATTTTTGGTCAAGTCATAGTGTACCACAATCCTAATGCTCGAGACTAATATGCAAAAGTCAACAAAAGTCAACTTGACCCAAAATGACTTCTAAAATTTATACGTGTTTATTATATAACTTAACTATAGTCGTTTTATATATTTAAATATATTTATTAGATTTTATAATAATAAAAGTCATTTATTAATAAAAATTTATATTAACGTTTATATATGATAGAATATACTTTTATATATCTTAAGTAGTAAAATTTATAAAGTTCACTTAATATAGTAAAACTATAGTGGTAAGTATTATTAATGTAATTATATTACGCGTGGTGAAAAATATCTTTATATCCCCTATTTATTTGATAAAATAATATTAATCATAATAATAATAAGTAAAAGTTGTATTATTTTGTAATAATAATTATTATTATTCTATAAAAAAATAACAATATTTATATTTACTAAAAATGGTATTATGATAAAATGATAATACTAATATAATAGTAATAATGATATTTTATAATAACAATGATATTTCTATTAAAATAATAACGACGATAGTAATAATAATCATTTTAACAATAATACTAAAATTCAGTTGACTATAACTTCTAATCCGTTCATCGAAACCATTCGATATCTAAATGAAAAGTTCTTAATTTTTCGCTAGCTTTCCAATGATATGCATATCATATACCCTATCTCAGTAGCATATGTATCTAATTCAGGATTCAACAAACCTATCTAAGGACAATATCGAATGTACAAGCATGCATAATCCTATATACTCGAGCGCTAGTCAGGGATACACTATTGATATATAAAAGTGAAGTTATGAGTGCTCACGTATCAATATTGAGATTCAATATTGCAGGAAAGTACGTAGACACAACGGAGATGATAAACACTAGATTGACCTCACGAGCATACCCATGAACCATACCCATCACCTCCATAGCTATAACCCATAATTTCCTTAGCTTCGACTCATTCAAAAAAACTATTTTGAAATCACTCGGACAGCACTCCGTCGTAATATTTTATGTATACTAATAATATCTTGAAATAATACAAAGAAAATATATATATTTAATTCGATTGAGAGAGTTTAGAGAAATATATTTTCAAGTTTCTATGAAATAATGAAACCTATTGAATTCTATTTATAACAGATTTTTGAATTATTAAAGTGAATTATTAAAGTATGAATTATTAAAGTGAATTATTAAAGTATGAATTATTAAAGTGAATTATTAAAGTATGAATTATTAAAGTGAATTATTAAAGTATGAATTATTAAAGTATAAATTATTAAAGTTAAAGTAAAGTAAAAGTAAAGTAAAGGTAAAGTTAAAGTATAGTAAAAGTATAAATACTATGTATGTATAATACGCGTATAAATATATATAATATTAATTTAAATCGTTATATATATTTAATAAAATAAAATATAAATATCGTTATCTTTATCATACTGGTTAAGTAATGAGTTGTCAAAAGTGGTTCTAGATATTTATAAAAGATATATATGTTTTAATAATAAAGTTCTTTTTAAACTGAAAACGTTTTTTGTACTTTTGAAACTAAATTAATAGAATATTATGGAAACCAATTCTCAACTAACTTTTGTCTAACTTTCGTAAATGACACTTTTTGTTTTTATTTATAAATAGCTTTACAAATTATTCTGAATATCGTTAAGAGGAATAGATTTTCTCAAATCATAGTGGACCTCTCAACAGAGACTTGTAATCATAATTCAATGTTTCTGATAATTCAATCATTTAATATATTTTTTTTTCGTGTAAAATCATATTGAAACAAATACGTCCGTGTAAAGTATTATACGTTTAATACTTTATTAATATTCTCAAGTTATAATATATATATATACATATACATATCTATTTATATATAACGGTTCGTGAATCGTCAGAATTTGGTCGAGGTTATAATGAATGTATGAACACAGTTTAAAATTCTTGAGATTTAACTTAACACACTTTGCTTATCGTGTCGGAATAATATAAAGATTAAAGTTTAAATTTGGTCGGAAATTTCCGGGTCGTCACAGATATTACTAATTGGAATGATAATTGGTACATAGTAAAAGGTCTAAAAATATTAAAGCTTACAGGAAAAACTAAATCCCAAATGGAAATAACTTAAAAAGAAACTAAAACTTAAAAAGGCGTCGCAAAATTCTAAAGCACCTAAATCTTAGTCTAAAGAAAAAGCACTTAAGGAATTCTACGGCAAAGCCTAAAAATCTAGGAGTAAAAATAACTATAGCAAAAACTAAGTTTAAAATTAAATATGAGCTAAAAAATACAAATATTACGCTACAACGATTAAAAAGGGACAAAATATAAAAATATACAAAAAGTTGTAAAAAGTACAATTTTTATAAAAATATTATTTTTATATTATTTATTTAATAAAACTACTAATTTTACAATTTAATTAAACTTATTAATACTAAATACATAAATTAAATAAAAAGTAAAAATAAAAATAAAACTAATAATAATAATAATAATAATTAGGTTTAAATAATAATTATAATTAATTATAAACCGTAATTAATGCTGAATTAGAGCTTCCTGTCGCCTGTCAGATACCCTCCGCGAGTCGCGGCAATTAAAGCATCAAACCCCGCGAGTCGCGGGGTTCCAGAATTCAGCTGACAGGTTTGAAATTTTACGCGTTTTTATATTTTTTATATTTTTTTATTTTCTGTTTTCTATTTTTATATAAATAAAAGATGTTTAATAAAATTTATATTATTATAAACTAAAATAAAGATAAAGAAACTTATAAAACTTAAATATTTAACAAAATATTAAAAATGCTTATATTTTTGTTTTTCTTTTTATATTTTTGAATAATTAAAACGTATTTTTACAAAAGCGACTTTTAATAAAAGTAAAATAAAAATCTTTTTTTTTTTATATATTAGCGTTGCGCTTCCGACTTTTAAGATAATCTCCGGCAGCGGCGCCAAAAATACTTGATGTTATGCGAGGTGTATATAAAATAGCTTTATATTTTACTAGGAAAAACTATTAAATACGATACAATTTTACACAAGATATTTATTTATTTATAGAATGGATATACTTAAACCTTGCTACAACACTTATAGGCAGTGTACCTAATCGTACAGTAGTGTAGTTTTTAGTAAGTCCGGTTCGTTCCACAGGGAAATCTTTAAACAAAGCTCAACGCTATATTAGTTTACTTTTATAAAAATACAAATATATATATAAGTAATATTATTATTATAAAGGGGGGTTTTTACCGTTTAATGACCGGTTTGTCGATTTTAAGACTTTAGTCGCAGTTAAAACCTAATGTAAAATATAAAATAAATACAAGACTTAAATTAAAGCGTAAAGTAAATAACGATAATGAAATTGCGAATAATAAAAGTGCGATAAAATAAAATTGCGATAATTAAAAAGTACGATAATTAAAAGTGCGATTAAATAACAATAAATAAAAGTGCGATAATTAGAAGTGCAATTAAATATAAAATAAAGGAAATTAAATATGAAATAAAAGAATTATGCTTATTTAAACTTCCGTAATCATGATGTTTGACGTGTTGATTTTAGTTTTATGCCCATGGGTTAATTGTCCTTTGTCCTGGATTATTCAATATGTCCGTCTGGTTTTTGTCCATAACAGTCCATCAGTCATAAATATAAAGTGCGAGTGTCCTCATCAAATTATTATTATACCTGAAGTTAAATATTCCAACTAATTGGGGATTCAAATTGTAACAAGGTTTTAATACTTTATTTAATGAATACACCAGGTTATCGACTGCGTGTAAACCAAGGTTTTACTACTTTGTTAACAATTACACCAATTACCCTTGAATGTAATTTCACCCCTGTTTTAATTATTCTAGTGGCTATTAATCCATTCCCGTGTCCGGTTAAATGAACGATTATTCGTACATATAAATACCCCGCCCATCGTGTCCGATCGAGTGTATATGGTAATTTATAGGGACGCCCAATTGTAAATCTTTATATTAACATTAACAAACTTTCATTTAGTTAAACAAATATAAAGCCCATTAATAGCCCATAGTCTAATTTCCACAAGTGTCGTTCTTTTATCCAAACCCCAATTATGGTACAAAGCCCAATTACCCAATTTTAGTAATTAGCCCAACATCATGATTACTTCGTTTTAAATAAGCATAATAATAACTTAGCTACGAGACATTAATATAAAAAGGTTGAACATAACTTACAATGATTAAAAATAGCGTAGCGTTACACGGACAGAATTTCGACTTACACCCTTACAATATTCGCTAACATACCCTTATTATTAGAATTATAATTAAAATTAAAATATAAATTATAAATATAAATATAAATTTTACGTATGAATGAGGAAGAAAAATATGATGATTTTGATCAGAATTCGGTTGGATTTATAGGCAGTTTTCAATTTTGGGGCTCCGCGACTCGCGGCAAAAGCCTCTTCAAACTCCGCGAGTCGCGGAGGTTACTTTTACAGCTCAGTCCTTGGAGTTTTTCTCTGCCGACGGTTTTTTATTTATAAATATAATATATATATATATAATTAATATAATTAATTATATATTATATTATATTTATATACATAGTTAACTTGTAATTTTTAGTCCGTTGCGTCGAGCGTTAAGAGTTGACTCTGGTCCCGGTTCCGGATTTTCGAACGTCCTCGCGTACAATTTAATATCTTGTACTTTGCGTTTTGAATCTTGTACTTTTGTAATTTCGAGACGTTTCTTATCAATAATTGGAACCTTTTTGATTGTCTTTTGTACTTTTGAGCTTTTTGGTCGTTTGCGTCTTCAATTCGTCGAATCTGTCTTTTGTCTTCACCTTTTATTATTTAAACGAATATCACTTGTAAATAGAACAATTGCAACTAAAAGCTTGTCTTTCTTGAGGAATAATGCTATGAAATATATGTTCGTTTTTAGCATTATCAATATCCATAATTTGAAAATCAACTTCCGTAAACTTGTACTTCTTCTCATCTTCTTTGATAACATGAAACTGACTGATGACGTCTTTCCTCACGCTTATGTTAACTCTCACTTGAGTAATATCTAATACTTCTGATATCCGATATTTTCTTTGTAACCACAAATCATCTTCATTTCGGTTGATATGTTTCCTCCACATAAACTGATACCAGTTCCTTTCATTTGCTGGAATCAAACGTGAACCAATATAGGTAAACCTTCCACTTCTTGGCGTCTCGTTCATGCGACAGATCTTATAAGCATTTTTCTCAATGAAAGTGTTTCTCAAAGTCATGAAGTCATGTTCAACTCGCAGTTGTAATCGATGATCCTGATTCTTAAAAAATAAACCGTCGTTGTACTTAAACCAGGAACCTACTGTAGAGCATGTTGTTGTTGTGTCAGAAGTTGAACTCTCATTTTCATTAGTTGGATTTGAACTGGATGATGAAGGTTGTTCTGAAGGATCTATTTCATTTTTAGTTGGATTATTATCATCTTCAATATGATTAAAGATTTCATCCACGTTTGGACTTTCATATTGATCTCCACCATCTTCGTCAGTAGAATCCTCTTCATCATCACTTTGAATATCTGGTTCAGGATTCCCTTCATCAACCATCTCTACATCATCAGGTATAGCAGATAGAGAAGATATTGTGCTTAAAATGACAAACCCATCATCATCCATTTCCTCAAGATAAAAATTACTTAAATTCAAATCCTCGTCAACTTGTCCGCCTTCAAACTCAGTTTGAGTTATTTGTAAAATTGGAATAATCACTTGCTGAGGCTCTGCATTCTCAATCACATCATCATTAGTTTGCATTGCCTCAGATTCAACATTAACCGTTTGGACTTTTGAAGTTGAAGCAGATCTCGCACCACCACCCCTAGTGGAAATATTCACCGTAAGAAATTCTCCATCTACTCCTATCTCCCCCTCATGGCTATTATAAGGATCAGAATCGTCATGTTCATCATTACGGTGAGGACTTAATGGATAAAAGTAGGAAGTAAGTGGATGTCTTAAACGAGCACGAAACATAGCTTGGAGTGAAGGACATAGAAGAACATCAAGATTAATCTTAGAATACATACGACTAAAGTATGCCTGCTCCAAAGCATCAAAATAATTTGGGGAACGCGGGGGTGATGGTGGAAAAGTAACAATCGGAACAGCAGCAACATCATCTGATGTTGTCGGTGATGTCGGTGGAAGTGTGTGAGTTGCCGTGAGGGCAGGTAAGGATAAAAGTGAAGTATTATTCTTATATGTGGCGTTGTACGTACTACTAGTCAAATTTATATTGATCCCTTCTGATGGAGGTTGGGTAACAACTGGAGTTGTCACCAGTGAAGACTCTTTCGGGTCGGTCGCCTCCATGACTTTAGTCTCATGGGACTCTGACAGAGTAGAAGAACTACCCGTCGATTTAGCTCTCGCAGAGATTTCATCCCTGACTCCTGAAGTCATCAATGTACCATGAGGTGGCACATCTCTTTCAGTTAAAGACTCAACATTCAGATTTTGATATTCTAGATCCGAATGATAAGTGGTTTGAACCAATGGATTAATTTCTTGAACCAAAGGAACAGTCTACTGAAAGTCTAATAAATTTCCCGGAGAAATGTCATGTTGACTCGTTTCCACGGGACGTGGCAGATCTCTCGCATTAAGATAAGACGGACCTCCAGGCCCTGTTTGACGTTGAGGCAATACAATATCACTAGGATGAAGTATATCAAGAGGATTTCCAGCCGATACGCAGGGTGCATTTTTAAGGTTTTTAGCTACCCTTCAGCCGTTCTGGACTTCAATGATTGAGTAACCTCAATCGATTGAGTCAATGCAGACTTTACTGTAGAGGAAGACTTTACTTCCTTTTGAGATGCCGATGTAGGACCATGTTTTCATTTTCAACTAAGTGGGATGCCGTCCAAGATTCAGGACGTCGTCCAGCAGTGAAGCATTGGACGTCGTCCAATACTTGGGGCGCCATCCAGATGTACTTACGGGCCAGCTGTATAATTTTGTTTTAAAAAGGGGTATTTTGGTCAAAGCACTTGGGTGTCGATTTGAAGCCCTCAAAACTGATCTAGATCTCATTTGGGGATCACATTTCATCCACACAAACACTCTCATCCAATTCTAGAGAGAGAAAAAGGGTTTAGAGAGAGAGAGAGAGAGCTTGATTTGGAGAAGAAGGAGTTGGATTCTCACCAAAGCTTGGGTATTAAAGTTGTTCTTCTCGCTCCTAGATATGTTTTGGTAGTAGTGGTTATTCACATTTGGCCGATTAGTAGCTCAAGCGGGAGTTGCCTTTCTTGTAATTGAGGTGAGTGGAATATTCATACATGTATATATGTAGCTTATCTACTCGTGTGCGATGTGGGTCTTCGGTGCCACATTGTGAGTATTATGTTGGTATGTGTCACAAGACGGTGACTTAATTATTGGTATGATGGGATGAGAACTACAAGTCGGTAGTGTCTCGATAGGTGGTTTACAAGTCGATGACACCTAATGGTGATTCACAAGTCGGTGACACCACATGTCAGGAAGTGATTTACAAGTCGATGACACTTCATAGTGTTTCACAAGTCAGTAACACTTAGTGGTCCTTCACAAGTCGGTAACACCACATGGCGTTCATAAGTCGGTGACCCATAGGTATTGGTGGGTAGATCACAAGTTGGTGACACCCTTTGGTGATTCACAAGTCGGTGACACCTTATGATGATTCACAAGTCGATGACATCACACGAGTGTGACTCGACGTTATTAGTCGACTACAAGGCGGTAGTGCTATAGCGGGAATGGTTGGTATGTCTATGCATTGTATTGGTTTAGTATATTATTGTGTTGAGTTATATACTAACGTTGTTGATAGTTGTATGTGGTATTGCTAGATTTCTTATACGCTCGTATATGTGTTATGTGTTGGGGTATGCGTGTAGGTAAACTATATGTGTAGGTGTATAAATGTTTTACTCACTAGGCATTAGCTTACCCTATCGTTGTTTACATTTTTAGGTTCGGAAGCGGATTTGGCAAGGGTATGCTCAAGATTTAGTGGATCTCCCCTTTTGATGCTTGCTTGGATTACTTTTGGATTCGACCTAGGATTGGGTAGTTTATCCCCAAACATCATGTTCGTAGTTGTTTGGAACTTAAACTCATTTGGGTCGAAACTCGCATTTTTGTATGTATTTCGTAAAATGGCCGATGTGGGCCCGACGTCGTAAAACTTGTTTAATAGTGAAAAATTCTTAGTTTTACTTAATATGAAGTGTTGTGATATTTTGTTTCATTTAAAAGTGTCGGGAAACGTGTTTTTCGTTCTCGTGAAATGGGCATTTTGGACAGCAGCTGGAAGACCATTTGGACGCCGTCCAGATTGCTTGGACGCCGTCCTGGCCTTCACAACTGGATGCCGTCCAGATAACTGGACGCCGTCCAGATGAACTGGTTGTAAAAAAAATTAGTTATATTTTCGGTTGGATAACGGGTTGGGTCGTTACAAGTGGTATCAGAGCATGGTCTAAGGAATTTAGGTGACTTGAGATAGGTGCCCAGACTTAGACTTTTGTGTGTGCTATTATGCGGGACTTGTAGAATTACGGGTCGGTTCGGGTTTTAGCTATGTGTTGATTATGTTGCTACTAACCATGTTGTTTTGTGTTAAACATCTAGCGAGATGGTTGTCATATTTATGAGCTCGGCGTGGCATGCGAGCGTAATAATGCTTCGCGACCATTATTACAGTCGCAAACCAAGTCAAGTGAGTAATGTACAACAAGTGTTGAACTAAATGAGGTGTACGAACGGTGACATATTTATATGATTGAGAATATAGATCATGGCAGTGTATATAATTTACTTGTGTTGCGTTGCTAACCGATTTCATTTCTTAGAATGAAGACGAGGAACTGACATGTTAACCAAGATCAAGGCGAAGACTCCGAGTTCACGGCTAACGTTGAAGCCATCTTTAAATGTCAAAAAGCGGAGTTTCTAAAGGATGTTAGAAAGGTTTTCCAAGAATCGCTGATGGGCAAGTAACCGAGTTAATCAATGAACGAATGAATGCCGTGATCGAAGAGGCACTCAAGGCTAGAAACATTTATCATCGTGGTGAAGGGGGTGATGGTAATGGGGGACATGGAAGGCGGGACTTCCATTACAAAAATTTTAAGGATGCTCAACCTCCTATGTTTAATGGGGTGAGGGATCCGTTGAAGAGTACATGCTGGGTTTCTAACATTGAGGGGGCTTTCCGTACTAGTGAATGTCCTCCCGAGAAGAAAACGAGATACGGTTCTAGTATTTTACGTGAAGAAGCCAAAATGTGGTGGGATGATAAGATTCAATTGTATGGTGAAGAACAATGTATGAGCTTATGGTGGGAAGAGTTTAAAAAGGAGTTCTTTAATGAATACCGAACTCAAACCAACCTTAATAAAATTCGGGATGAGTTGCGTGATTTGCGACAAGGTTCGATGGACTTGGTTACTCTCAAGTCTACTTTCTTGTCAAAAAATCGTTTTTGTCCGGAGTATGTAGGTGATGACCGAATGTTGATGCAAGATTTCTATCGTACTCTAAGCGATGAGTTGAAGGGTAAGATTAGTCGGGGAATGGCCAAGTCTTTTGAAGAATTATTTGAGATGGCTCGGGGTTTCGAGCTGGAGGCTCCGAAGACAAGTGTTTCTGATGTTAGTAAGCGGAAGTTCGAAACGACGATGTTTTTGAACAAGAAAAGTAAGTGTGCTACCGAAGGTGTCAGAAGCGTAAAGATGAGTGGCACGGGTGGTTCTAAATTCGCGTGTTATAATTGTGGTAAAATGGGACATAAGTCTCATTAATGTCTGTCGAGTAAGGTCACATGTTTTAAGTGCCGGAAAGAGGGACATCGAAAGTCGGAGTGTCCCGAGTGGAATAGTGACGGAGCGCGAAGGTCTAACGATGCTTGATTCAGGTACTATTCGATTTTAGTACTATCTTTATGTGAGTGACTTAACCAAGTTGGATTAATCATTTGTTGTTAGGGTCATTTGACTAACCGGGATGGATTGATCAATTAGATGTTAGGCGTTGACCAGGACGGGTTGACCGAGTGCATTTGACTAACCGGGTCGGGTTAATCAATTAAATGATAGGTGTTGACTGAATCGGGTTAACCAATGAGTGACTTAACCAAGTCGGGTTAATCATTTGTTGTTAGGGTCGTTTGACTAACATGGACGGGTTAATCAATTAGACGTTAGGTGTTGACCAGGGCAGGTTGACCAAGAGAGTTTGACTAACCAAGTGGGGTTAATCCATTGTTGTTGGGGGTTTTACCTAGCCAGGTTGACCAAGGGCACCTGACTAACCAAGTTGGGATAATGAATTGTCGTTAGGGGTTTGACCAAGTTGGGTTGACCGAGTGCGTTTGACTAACCGGGTTGGGTTGATCAATTAGATGTTAGGGTTGGCCGAGGTAGGTTGACCGGGCGTATTTGACTAACCAGGTCGGGTTAATCGTTTTGGTGTTGAAGGCTTAACCAAGTCGGGTGTAACCGTGATTTGATTGGAGGGTTACTTGTTTGCTCTCCATAAGGGTTATCGTAGTAATGGTATGCCGTTTGAGTGGCGTTTACGTTGACCATGTTTGTGTATGAGTAGAGTCATGGTTGTTGACTATCTTTGATTGTGTGTAAGTAACTGTGTTAACGGTTGAGACGGTGCGAGTTAAGGTGTAAGTCTTGGTGCCTCAAGCATCGCTATTGTAAGTGAAGGTTTGCTAGGTTCGCTTTGCGGCCTAAGTAGATCGCGACTAGCATTTGATTGCTAGGGAGTTGTGGGCATTGAGCCGTAAGGTTCGTGGGATTTGTGTGACTTCGATTAGTCAAGTGACTTATGACACTGAGGATGGACCCCATAAGGGTCAAATTATTGAGACTCGGTGGTAGTAATGGGAGTTGTATAACACTCCATCAGGTGCCTCCGTATACCTGCTAGTGGAATGCTTCACTCCGGTGGTGTGGTTATCTTGTACTTGGGTACTGATGCGAAATCCCGAAGGTACGATATTGGTTTATTGTGATGATTTGCGCGCGTTAACATTTAACCGATTCGAAAAGGTCGAGGTTCGAGTACCTTGTGGTAAGTCCGCGGAAGATTTTTTGAGTATGACCAACATTGGTACCGGTCATGTGTGTTGTGGAATGTCGATATTCCGAGAGATATTATCATCTTGACGGTGATAGTGTGGGGTTAAAACCCTAAGTGGGGGAGTAAGTACCCGGAGGGTACGGTAGTGCCTCGGTTTGGTAGGCGTGTTTGTGTAATTTATCGGAAGTCGTCCTGTTTTATGAGGTAAACTAGGGACGTAGAGTGTTGATTTCGACTATCTCGTGTAGAGATATGTTAGTATAGAGCACGTTCGAGAATGAGATCCTTAGAGTATTGAGGACTTGTACGTGCGAAAGGTGTGAAGATCATCTTTAATGGGCGATCGAAAGGATGTTCACCGTGTAATGGTGGACAAATTTTGGGAATTGTGGGGTTACGTGTTGGTTGGAGTTACCAAAATGTTGTTGGAAATTCCATCACCGTGTGCGTGGTGCGGATGACCCAAACTAGTTGACGGTTGGCGAGGATACTCTGAGTTGTAAGTTAGAGTGTGCTAAGAGATCATGGAGGATCATTGTGTGGATAGAACGTTGCATTCCAAAGAAGCAGGACTTATGGGATGCAATGGCGGTATCAAAAGGGGCCAAGGTTGTATGAGAACTCGAAAGGTTGAGGAAGGTGTACCTTCTTTGTTCGCGATGAGGTTTATATCGAGAGGACTCGATCCGATTTAAGTGGGGGAGAGTTGTAAGACCCTGTTTTCATTTTCAGCTAAGTGGGATGCCATCCAAGATTCGGAACGTCATCCAGCAGTGAAGCATTGGATGTCATCCAATACTTGGGACGCCGTCCAGATCTACTGACGGGCCAGCTGTATAATTTCGTTTTAAAATGGGGTATTTTGGTCAAAGCACTTGGGTGTCAGTTTGGAGCCCTCAAAACTAATCTAGATCTCATTTGTGGATTACATTTCATCCACACAAATACTCTCATCCAATTCTAGAGAGAGAAAAAGGGTTTAGAGAGAGAGCTTGATTTGGAGAAGAAGGAGTTGTATTCTCACCAAAGCTCGGGTTTTAAAGTTGTTCATCTCGCTCCTAGCTACGTTTTGGTAGTAGTAGTGATTCACATTTGGACGATTAGGAGCTCAAGCGGGAGTTGCCTTTCTTGTAGTCGAGGTGAGTGGAATATTTATACATGTATGTATGTAGCTTATCTACTCGTGTGCGATGTGAGTCTTTGGTGCCACATTGTAAGTATTATGTTGGTATGTGTTACAAGACAGTGACTTAATTGTTGGTATGATGGGATGAGAACTACAAGTCGGTAGTGTCTCGATAGGTGGTTCACAAGTCGGTGACACCTAATGGTGATTCACAAGTCGGTGACACCATATGTCAGGAAGTGATTTACAAGTCGGTGACACTTCATAGTGTTTCACAAGTAGGTGACACTTAGTGGTGCTTCATAAGTCGGTGACACCACATGGCTTTCACAAGTCGGTGACCCATAGGTATTGGTGGGTAGATCACAAGTCGGTGACACCCTTTGGTGATTCACAAGTCAGTGACACCTTATGATGATTCACAAGTCGGTGACATCACACGAGTGTGACTCGACATTATTAGTCAACTACAAGGCGGTAGTGCTATAGAGGGAATGGTTGGTATGTCTATGCATTGTATTGGTTTAGTATATTATTGTGTTGAGTTATATACTAACGTTGTTGATAGTTGTATGTGGTATTGCTAGATTGCTTATACGCTCGTATATGTGTTATGTGTTGGGGTGTGCGTGTAGGTAAACTATATATGTAGGTGTATAAATGTTTTATTCATTAAGCATTAGCTTACCCTCTCGTTGTTTACATTTTTAGGTTCGGAAGCGGATTTGGCAAGGGTATGCTTGGGATTTAGTTGATCTCCCCTTTTGATGCTTGCTTGGATTACTTTTGGATTCGACTTAGGATTGGGTAGTTTATCCCCAAACATCATGCTCGTAGTTGTTTGGAACTTAAACTCATTTGGGTCGAAACTCGTATTTTCGTATGTATTTCATAAAATGGCCGATGTGGGCCCGACGTACTAAACTTGTTTAATAGTGAAAACTTCTTAGTTTTACTTAATATGAAGTGTTGTGATATTTCGTTTCATTTAAAAGTGTCGGGAAATGTGTTTTTCGTTCTCGTAAAATGGGCATTTTGGACAGCAGCTGGAAGACCATTTGGACGCCGTCCAGATTGCTTGGACGCCGTCCTAGCCTTCAAAACCGGACGCCGTCCAGATAACTGGTTGTAAAAAAAAAATTAGTTACGTTTTTGGTTGGATAATGGGTTGGGTCGTTACAGCCGAAGCACCTTCGCTTGTGGGATTTATTGTTAAATCCTGATTAGGTTGGATGGGCTGTTTGGTATTTTTACCATCCGTGCTTTCAGCTCTCTTGCCTACCGAAGCTTGCGCTTCATTTAGTGTAGGGCTTATTGTTAATATTGGATGTGATACGGAAATTGGTGAAGGTGACCTAGTTGGCTCTTAGTCTTGATCCGTATCACCAATGGTTTGAGTAACTGTTTGGCGAATGATAGGAGTCGAAGTCCTAGATCTAGTTACGCGTTAGGTTGGCAGAGTCTGAATCATCTCATCAGGGATATAACGTGTCCTCTTCTTCGGTAATTCGGGAGATTATTCAGTTGCTGAAGAATCAGTGTCACTCCCCTCAGGTGTAGTGGATAGGGTAGGTTCAATCCTAAGTGGACTAGGTTCTCTAATCCTTACAGGTTGAGTAGATCGGATAACCCTAGGGCATTTCAGGTTAACTCTAAGTGAGGTGGAAGCTGGTTCGGATTGTGCTACGGGTTCTTCTACAACCTCTGGGGCTGGAACCTCAGCTGGTTCAACTGGTTCTTGTTGTGCTGGGTTCGGAAGAGGTATCCCTATTGCCTCATAGTATGTATGGATTCTAGCATCTAAGGGATTAGCCAACCTCACTAACCACTTTGGTATTGGTGCCGTGAATTGATTATCATAAATCACCAGGGTGTTCATCTTCACCTCCCCAAAATGTACCATCTACATACCTTGTGTACCTGGAACAGGAATATTGGCATTTCAGCAAGTATTTAAAGCATCATGAATAAAGATATAGAAAAACCTTTCACAAGGAATATATGTAGTCCTTGTTTTATCAACTTGTGCCTGAACCAGATCCCATAATATCTCAGCATAGTCTGGGTTTTCTACCCTTGTGAAAGAGTAGAACAACTTCAGCATCGGGACCGTCAAGCTATCAGATCCACTCCTTTTCATCAGAAAACACCTATTTATGATCAAGATGATCACATACCACCGGAAGTGTAGATACTTCTTTTGAAACTTAGCCGATGTAACATTAGTATCACCACTATATCCAAGTTGGAAGATAGAATTCATCATTTGTAGAGTGGAGGGGAAAACAGGAGCATTGTTTACAAGAGGAAGCTGAAAAATCATCCTGAAAGCAGCCTTAGTAGTTCTCTTTAAACCATTTACCCCTCTGAGTTCAAACTCAAATCTTGCAGGTTCTCCATGTGGATTAATAGCAGTGGGTTGTGTAGCTTCAACAAATTTGATAGTTCTATTCAGAAGTCTCAAATCTGCCTCAGGTACCCTGACAGTGTTGCTCAATGCACCCCATAAGGTATGCCTTTCCAGAATAGCCAGCCAGTAGTTGTCGGGTATGTTGGTTTCAGAGTTGATGAAGTGATTATTCGCCATTTAGCTGTTTTAATAAGAAATAGAAGACCAGAATTTGTTAACAGTAAGCATATATCTCTATTCTTATTTCCTTTGAAGTCCTTTAAATTTTTCAATTTTATGTTTTTTATGGATTTTATAAGTTATAAAAATCATTTATTCAAATTATTCACAAGTATTTGACAATCATGATATCCAATTTAAACATTGAAACAATTAAAGCAAGTATCATGATTAATCAAACAATTATCCCAAAAATCCAATCAACACTTAGTCATTTTTCGAAAACAAGAGCATATTCGGTAACCATGAAAAATTGCAGACTCAGTTACTAAATATACTTTTCTTTTCAATTTGATGAACTAGATTAAGTGTGCAAACTTTCAAATTCAGATCAAGCAAATTTAATCTACCAAATTTCAGACTCGGTATCCAGACCACAGATCAAATTTGGTATCTTCAATTTTCATATATTATACATTTTACATGCATTTCTAGTTATATAACATTCATGTTCATAACCAGAATCAATTTAAAGCTCAAAAGAATCAGATATTCATGTTAATAGTTTGAACAGACTCGGTACTGTAGCAAGAACACATTCGGTATGTACTGAATCTATTAAAACATCAATTAATCATGCAAGAAAACTTGCTTCTTTGATAGATCAACATCTCAATCACTGAATAAACTTTATCTCATAGCATTTAATCACATGAATATGATTTAATCCTAATTTCAAAGTTTATCTCAGATTCGGTTTCGTTCAAAGTTTTTACAAATTGAAGGTCTAAATCATTTAAGATGAGATCTTTTCTGGTTTATATGCATTTATTCAACTCAGATCTATAACATGTATATCACAAACTTGATTAAAAGAAGAAATTACCCAAGATTTGAAGTAATAAAAGAAAGAACTCGGTAGTTTAGCACAGACTCGGTATGATAATCAGATTTGGTATAAGATTAAGAAAGCGTAAAGCTCTTTGACTTTGACTCATCTATTTATAGATACCGAAAGTGAGGCAAGATTGGGCGTTACCGAATGGGCCTAAAATACTGAATGCAGTCCAATTTCAAATTTTAAACAGATTAACTTCAAACTTTGACAACACATTATTAGGAAATTCATAGGTTTATGATATTTTTTAAAAAAATCAACATTGAGTGAATTTTGAGCATTTTGAAACTTACCGAATTTGGACTTTTTGTTGTTAGACTCGGTACGATGCTAAAAATAGCATTTATTCATGAAAAATTCAAATCTTTTTTTGGATTTTAACTTTTCAAATTTTTATGAATTTTCTAAAATAAAGATTTGTACTTAGAGAAATTTAAAATATGTACAAAGCACAAATCGTCAGTGATACCAATTGTTGAAACGGGTTGCATACTGAGTTGTATACAAGCCAAAGTGAATTTAATCAATGAAAAACATAAGTTTGTGTTTATGAATTCACTTTTGAAAATCAATTTTCTTTTCATTTTCTCCCTTTCTTCCCCTAAAAAATGTGGTATACAGTTAAGTAAATCACCATTTCGATTTTGCCACAAGGAAAATGAATAACTCCCCCTTGAAATACGATATCAATCAGTTACCTTCCCCTATCGTAACAATTAAAATATAAGCATAGAGAGTTAACATGAACGCAATAGCTCCCCCTAGAAAGATAATATCTAAAGTATTCATTATAGTTTATCCCCCTTGAAAGAATTACTCCCCCTAAACACAGGACCTCGGGAATAAGTTCTAATAGAACTGAGGAAATTAAGCACTATACTCTACCATGCCTTTTTGCTGAATCAAGAACTTTAGCCTAACTTCATCTAAAGGTTTATTAAACATGTTAGCTAATTGCACTTTTGTAGGCACGAAGTATAATTCTACATCTCCCTTTTCTACATGATCCTTGATAAAATGATAACGAATATCTATGTGTTTAGTCTTAGAATGTTATACCGGGTTTCTAGTAATTGCAATTGCACTTTGTGAATCATAGTATATCGGGGTCTTAGTGATCTTAAAGCCATAGTCTAACAGTTGAGTTTGAATTCACCAAACTTGAGAACAACAGTGAGCTGCAGGATTATATTCAGACGCAGCAGTTGATAATGAGACACAGTTTTATTTCTTAGATGTCCAACCAACTAACCTATTCCCCAATATTTGAATTTATCCAGATGTGCTTTACCTATCAACATGGCAACTACCATGATCCACATCCATATAAGTAATGATAGTGAAATCAGATCCATGAGGATACCAGATTCCAAGGTTAGGTGTACCTTTTAGGTACTGAAAAATTTTAACCACCGCTTTGGAGTGTGATTACTTAGGGTTGGACTAAAAGCGGGCACAGACAGTTACAGAAAGTGTAATGTCTGGTCTACTTGCAGTCAAATACATTAAAGAGCCAACCATGCTTCGATAAAGCGTTATATCAAAAGGTTCCCCATTTTCATCAGCATTTAACAAAGTCCTCATTGGGGTTGACATAGTTCTCAAATCCGTCATTTTAAAATGTTTTAGCATTTTGTTAATGTATTTTGTTTGACTGATAAAAATGCCATCTGGTAATTGTTTCACTTGTAACTCCAAGAAGAAATTGAGCTAGTCAAGCATGCTCATTTCGAATTTGTTAGCCATAAGGTCACCAAATTCTTTGCATAGGGTCGGGAACGTGGAACCAAAAATAATATCATCAACGTAAATTTGAACCAAGAGAATGTGACCGTGGTTTTTACGGATGAAGAGCGTTGTATCAATTGTTCCACGGGAGAAGCCATTTTCCTGCATTTACTTTGTCAATGTCTCGTACCATGCACGCGGTGCTTGCTTTAGACCGTACAAAGCTTTCTCAAAGTAGTAGATGTGATTCTGATGAATAGGATTGACAAAGCCTTCTGGTTGATCAACATAAACTTCCTCTTGAAGATTACCATTCAGAAAAGCAGTTTTGACATCCATTTGAAACACGGTGAACTTCGTATGAGAAGCATAAGCAAGAAACAGACGAATAGCCTCAATCCTTGCAACCGGAGCAAATGTTTCATCATAGTTAATACCCTCTTGTTTTCGATATCCCTTGGCCACAAGATATGCCTTATTTCTAACCACAACCCCATCAAAATCCTTCTTGTTCTTAAAAATCCAGTTAACCCCGATTGGTCGTTGACCCACTGGTCTTGGAACTAAGTGCTACACCTTCAAATGTTCAAATTGACCTATGTCTTCTTTGAAATGTCCCGTTCTTATTGATTAAAAACGTTCCATATTAATTGATTTCGTTGCGAGGTTTTGACCTCTATATGAGACGTTTTTCAAAGACTGCATTCATTTTTAAACAAACCATAACCTTTATTTCATCAATAAAGGTTTAAAAAGCTTTACGTAGATTATCAAATAATGATAATCTAAAATATCCTGTTTACACACGACCATTACATAATGGTTTACAATACAAATATGTTACAACAAAATAAGTTCCTTGAATGCAGTTTTTACACAATATCATACAAGCATGGACTCCAAATCTTGTCCTTATTTAAGTATGCGACAGCGGAAGCTCTTAATAATCACCTGAGAATAAACATGCTTAAAACGTCAACAAAAATGTTGGTGAGTTATAGGTTTAACCTATATATATCAAATCGTAACAATAGACCACAAGATTTCATATTTCAATACACATCCCATACATAGAGATAAAAATCATTCATATGGTGAACACCTGGTAACCGACAATAACAAGATGCATATATAAGAATATCCCCATCATTCCGGGACACCCTTCGGATATGATATAAATTTCGAAGTACTAAAGCATCCGGTACTTTGGATGGGGTTTGTTAGGCCCAATAGATCTATCTTTAGGATTCGCGTCAATTAGGGTGTCTGTTCCCTAATTCTTAGATTACCAGACTTAATAAAAAGGGGCATATTCGATTTCGATAATTCAACCATAGAATGTAGTTTCACGTACTTGTGTCTATTTTGTAAATCATTTATAAAACCTGCATGTATTCTCATCCCAAAAATATTAGATTTTAAAAGTGGGACTATAACTCACTTTCACAGATTTTTACTTCGTCGGAAAGTAAGACTTGGCCACTGGTTGATTCACGAACCTATAACAATATATACATATATATCAAAGTATGTTCAAAATATATTTACAACACTTTTAATATATTTTGATGTTTTAAGTTTATTAAGTCAGCTGTCCTCGTTAGTAACCTACAACTAGTTGTCCACAGTTAGATGTACAGAAATAAATCGATAAATATTATCTTGAATCAATCCACGACCCAGTGTATACGTATCTCAGTATTGATCACAACTCAAACTATATATATTTTGGAATCAACCTCAACCCTGTATAGCTAACTCCAACATTCACATATAGAGTGTCTATGGTTGTTCCGAAATATATATAGATGTGTCGACATGATAGGTCGAAACATTGTATACGTGTCTATGGTATCTCAAGATTACATAATATATAATACAAGTTGATTAAGTTATGGTTGGAATAGATTTGTTACCAATTTTCACGTAGCTAAAATGAGAAAAATTATCCAATCTTGTTTTACCCATAACTTCTTCATTTTAAATCCGTTTTGAGTGAATCAAATTGCTATGGTTTCATATTGAAATCTATTTTATGAATCTAAACAAAAAAAGTATAGGTTTCTAGTCGGAAAAATAAGTTACAAGTCGTTTTTGTAAAGGTAGTCATTTCAGTCGAAAGAACGACGTCTAGATGACCATTTTAGAAAACATACTTCCACTTTGAGTTTAACCATAATTTTTGGATATAGTTTCATGTTCATAATAAAAATCATTTTCTCAGAATAACAACTTTTAAATCAAAGTTTATCATAGTTTTTAATTAACTAACCCAAAACAGCCCGCGGTGTTACTACGACGGCGTAAATCCGGTTTTACGGTGTTTTTCGTGTTTCCAGGTTTTAAATCATTAAGTTAGCATATCATATAGATATAGAACATGTGTTTAGTTGATTTTAAAAGTCAAGTTAGAAGGATTAACTTTTGTTTGCGAACAAGTTTAGAATTAACTAAACTATGTTCTAGTGATTACAAGTTTAAACCTTCGAATAAGATAGCTTTATATGTATGAATCGAATGATGTTATGAACATCATTACTACCTTAAGTTCCTTGGATGAACCTACTGGAAAAGAGAAAAATGGATCTAGCTTCAATGGATCCTTGGATGGCTCAAAGTTCTTGAAGCAAAATCATGACACGAAAACAAGTTCAAGTAAGATCATCACTTGAAATAAGATTGTTATAGTTATAGAAATTGAACCAAAGTTTGAATATGATTATTACCTTGTATTAGAATGATAACCTACTGTAAGAAACAAAGATTTCTTGAGGTTGGATGATCACCTTACAAGATTGGAAGTGAGCTAGCAAACTTGAAAGTATTCTTGATTTTATGAAACTAGAACTTTTGGAATTTATGAAGAACACTTAGAACTTGAAGATAGAACTTGAGAGAGTTCAATTAGATGAAGAAAATTGAAGAATGAAAGTGTTTGTAGGTGTTTTTGGTCGTTGGTGTATGGATTAGATATAAAGGATATGTAATTTTGTTTTCATGTAAATAAGTCATGAATGATTACTCATATTTTTGTAATCTTATGAGATATTTCATGCTAGTTGCCAAATGATGGTTCCCACATGTGTTAGGTGACTCACATGGGCTGCTAAGAGCTGATCATTGGAGTGTATATACCAATAGTACATACATCTAAAAGCTGTGTATTGTACGAGTACGAATACGGGTGCATACGAGTAGAATTGTTGATGAAACTGAACGAGAATGTAATTGTAAGCATTTTTGTTAAGTAGAAGTATTTTGATAAGTGTATTGAAGTCTTTCAAAAGTGTATAAATACATATTAAAACACTACATGTATATACATTTTAACTGAGTCGTTAAGTCATCGTTAGTCGTTACATGTAAGTGTTGTTTTGAAACCTTTAGGTTAACGATCTTGTTAAATGTTGTTAACCCAATGTTTATAATATCAAAAGAGATTTTAAATTATTATATTATCATGATATTATGATGTACGAATATCTCTTAATTTGATATATATACATTAAATGTCGTTACAACGATAAACGTTACATATATGTCTCGTTTCAAAATCATTAAGTTAGTAGTCTTGTTTTTACATATGTAGTTCATTGTTAATATAATTAATGATATGTTTACTTATCATAATATCATGTTAACTATACATATAACCATATATATGTCATCATATAGTTTTTTTACAAGTTTTAACGTTCGTGAATCACCGGTCAACTTGGGTGGTCAATTGTCTATATGAAACCTATTTCAATTAATCAAGTCTTAACAAGTTTGATTGCTTAACATGTTGGAAACATTTAATCATGTAAATATCAATCTCAATTAATATATATAAACATGGAAAAGTTCGGGTCACTACATTCTTGCATTGCTATAACCCAGTATGGATAGAGTAAAGCTTGAGCAACCGAAGTTGGTTCAATCTTACTTTGAAAGGCAGTATATAAACACATTCTGAGTAGCCCTTCGAGTTGAAATTGGAGCAGTTGCATCACCAATGATAAGATCAATTGCATGACTTTTAGTCCATCGGTTGGTATGTGGAAGAGGTCCTACATCAGTGGTATCCAATGAAACATCAACCGTTGTTGACGTTGAGCCATGATCCTCTTGTTCTGATGTAACATTGTCTAATGGGTCAGTTTCAGTTTCTGGAGAAACAACTGGAATTATATCAAGTGATGTATCTTGAATCAGTTCAAGAGTATCATCAAGAGGTGGGAGGAAGGATGAAGAAGCAACAGGTGAATCAGTTGGTGTTGTATTTTCATCATAGAGACTTGGTTATGTCTCCACAGTAATTGATAGTGTTGGTGTTTCCGGTACGGCATGAACATCTGAGTTCCGTTGAGGAGAGTAAAGACTATCAAACAAGATATCAAGCTCCTCTGTAGTCACCATAAGAACACCCTTCTTCGAGAAAATTGAGTTTTGCGCGAAAGAAGTAGTAGCCAGGTTAGGATCGGGTTTTAAACTGATTTGTTCAAAAGCCATTCCCGATAACTCATCAAAACAAACATTAATGCTTTCCTTGATCGTCTTTGCCCATTTGTGATAGACACGATAAGCAACCTTGTTTAACGAGTAACCGAGAAATATGGCCTGATCGCCATGAGGATCAAACTTTCCGAGGCTGTCAAAATCGTTAAGCACATAGCATATACAACCAAAGACACAAAAATATTTAACATTCGGGCGTCTACCATATAGTAACTCATAAGGAGTCTTATCAAACCGTTTATTTATGATACAACGATTTTGGGTATAGTATGCAATTGAAATGGCCTCCCCCCACATTTTCGAAGGTAATTTGGAGTAGGCAAGCATCATTCTAGCTACCTCACACAACATACGATTACGTCATTCTACTACTCCATTCTGTGGGGGGGTTCGTGTAGCATAGTACAGATGTTCAATGTGTTGGTCTTTCAGATAACTATCAAGCAAGTCATTCTTAAATTCCATCCCATTATCAGTTCTAATGCTCTTAACATGTTTGTTAAAAGAGCGTTGAGTTTTCTTAATGAACTCAATGATAATGGCGGGGGTTTCAGATTTGGTCGTTAAAAGAAAACTCCATTTGAATCGAGTATAGTCATCAACAATGACAAGCACATGTTTCCGGCCACCAAGGCTAGAAACCCTCATGGGTCCACATAAGTCCATATGCAATAATTGCAAAGACGATGAAGTACTGGGGTTTAGTTAAGCAGATGATTAGACTGTTTCAGCTTACCCATTGCACATGATGGACACACATGATGCTTATCATATTGAAAGGTGGGAATATCATCAACCAAGTCTTTAGAGACTAGTTGATTGATACCCTTGTAATTCGGGCGTGACTTCCGGTGATGCCATAACCACAAATTTTCTTTTGTGGAACGAGTAGCCAAACACATGTTTCCATTGGTGCATCATTGAGGTCAATAGTATATAGTGAAGCATAACGTTTACCAACAAGGAGATCATTTCCATCAGTGGATTGCACTGAGCATTGACGACGTTCGAAGAGAACTTTGAGATCCCCATCGAAGAATTGACTTACACTAAACAACCTGCACCCCAAACCCTCAACATATGAGACCCTTTTGATTGTTATGCCAATTTTCACATAATCTCCATAACTCGTTATTACTGCAATCTCGTCATTTCCATATGTAACTGTTCCTAGGAATTTGTCAACGTAATTGACAAGCAAGGATTTATCGCCCATCATGTACCGAGAACAACCGGATTCGATGTACCAAACACAGATGTCGAAACCCTATAAACGTTAAGTTTCCTAGAGTTTAGGTACCCAAAGTTTCTTGGGTCCTCTACGGTTAATACCAGCAACAAACTTTGGATCACATATAAATGTATCATGTAATGCATCATGCAATTTAGAAAGTAAAGCATCATTTAAAATCACATTACATGAAGCATTATACGTAATATCAAGGTTTACATGATCATCAGAAGTCTTTACGCACAACTTATTCCAAGTAGAAGTTTTGTTCACAGAAGAAAATTGAAAAACATGTGATGACTTACTACGTCGACTAGAAGATTTCTTCGTTTGGTTTGATACTTTCTTAGTCTTTGACTTAGGAACCCATACAGACTTGTAATTCAAGTTTGGATTATAACCTGTGACACGAAACACACCTTTGTTAGTGAGACGTCCAAACTTTTCAGTTTTAGTTTGAGTAGATTGACTTTGCAAATTTTCCATTTTGATTTTACGTTCCTTTGCATCATACTCACTCAAATTAGGTTTTGGACACGTGTGTGGTTTTGAAGACTTCGTTGGTTTCTTTAAAACACTTTCCTTTGTATGTTTTGACATTAACATCGGAGGAAGTTTTTCACTTGAACAAGAACCATCTGGATGATGTACCTTCTTAACAATGAATTTTTCTGAAGGTGTAACATTTGAAACACTGTTCTCAAGTTGAGAACGTAAAGGATTTTTAAGAATAGTAATGGGTTTAGAAGCATTAGACTGTTGTTCCCATTTAACCTTCTTATCAATCCCTCCAGCACATTCAGAAACTTTTTGCACACAAGGCATCCTTAGATTTGAGCCATTTACACAAGTTGAAGTCATTTGTAGTGTGTGTGCTTGTAAAGTTATTTGCTTTTGTGTGTTAACCTGTTTTAGTTGAACTATCTTACGATTTAAGCTTTGAATTTTAAGACATAAATCCTCAGCAGACACTAAAACTTCTCCTTCCATAAACACATAAGAACATTCTTTCCTAGGAAGTTGAGACAATTTATGACACAGTTCAAGCATTTGTTTCAAATATTTGCATCTATGTTGCAATTTTATATTTTGCT
Source organism: Rutidosis leptorrhynchoides (assembly GCF_046630445.1). NCBI lineage: Eukaryota > Viridiplantae > Streptophyta > Magnoliopsida > Asterales > Asteraceae > Rutidosis > Rutidosis leptorrhynchoides. The sequence goes on from NC_092333.1 coordinate 187,249,271, forward strand.
TTTCAAGTTTATCAACTAGATGAATCTAATGTTTCAGGCTTTTCATCATCAGATTCTACCTTAGGTTCAACTTTTTTTTCTACCTAAGGTTCTACCTTTGTATCTAAAGTAATCTTATGACCTAGAGATTCTGACTTAAACAAGACAGTAATTTCATGTGATAGGTCTTCACAGATGTGTTCATCAGAAATAGGACATGCAAGTAAAGCTGGTAACATTGGTTTCTCTTCCATAATAGGTTGATCAATCACCTCATCTATGGTAATAATGCTAGAACTAGGTTTGTTAAACACTTCATTCTCAAGCATTAAAATATATGTCTCTAGTATGAGTGTGGGAATGTAAACCAATCTACGCTTAGGCACATAATCAGCATTTTGCATGTTCTCTTCATGTTCAACAAGTTCTTTTAAGAAATCCGGATTAGGTTTACCCATTTTAGCATTAATCTTTACATACATTAAGCTAATTTGATAATATTTTCTAGATGTGCGATTAGCAACAATATCATCAAAATCAACATCAGAAGCATGAACAAAATGAGATGGCAAACCAGCTTGAAAATAATCAGAATGATATAATCTGGGAATCTTTTTGGAAATATCGTCTAACATCTTGAGATCTTCAAAACCCAACCCCCACTTATCACCATAAATCGTTTTTAGTCTATTTCATAAAGATTGTTTGTTTTTGAAAGTTCCGTACTAATGATAGCTCTTGATTGCTCTTGACGATAAAGTTTTTCCTCATATTGTGCAAGTTGAGCTTTCATTTTTATAGAATCTTTAGTGAATAGTGAAATTTAAACTTTGTTCTTATTTACGGTTTCTTCCAATTGAACAATTTTCTTGTTTAATTTGGAAAGTGTGGGTTCATGTTGTTCTTTTAAATCAGAAAGATCTTTTTCTAAGAATTAAACTTTCTCCACAAGACGTTCGGATTTCAGACGTTAATTAGTTCATTCAACTTTAATCGGATGAATTGACTTTTTAAGTGCTTCCAACCTAGTGTCCATGGAACTGAGTTGGATTTTCAACCGATTAACTTTCGATTGTGATTTGGATGATGATGATGATTTAGTCTCATTTAGTTTCATTTTATCTTTTAAAACTTTGTTTTCAGATTTTAAACCTTCAAATTCTTTTGACATTGAGACAAAATTCTTCATCAAATCATTTTTCATTTTGATAAAATCAGGTGAGATTTCAGTTAATTGTACCTCATCATCATCAGATGTTGAGTCAGAGTTCTCCATCGCTTTCTTTGCTTTGATGAGCTTGGTCACCTTGCAAACATTGGCATGTTCTTCCGGAATCTGAATCATCCGTCCAGTTAAATCACGTATCATCAACCGGTTTTAGCTCTCCCCCAGTTTCCATAACCTTCGCCATCAACATTTTCTTCTTGTAGTAAGATGCATCCTTCTTCTTAGGCATCTTGCACTCACGAGAGAAATGGCCAGCTTTGCCACAATTGTAACAGATTGAATCATCCTTCTTGGAATCATCAGCATGTTGATGTTTTGATGAATCAGGTTTCTTGTAGTAGGAGGAAGAAGATGAATTCTTGCGTTGATTACTTGATTTGCCTTTAAACTTGTACTTGTTTAAGGCTTTGGTGAACATAGCAGCCATTTTGACTAGTTCAAGGTGAGAATCATCAACATCTGAAAGATTTAACTCTTCAGAATCAGTTGATTCTTCAACAAACACTTTCTTGGATAAGCTTTTGGAAGTGGTGTATGATTTGCTCTTTTTCTTAGCAATGAGGGCTAGTGGATCACCCGGAGAAGACTCTTTCCTTTTCTCTTGAAGTTTAGACATGGCTGGTTGATAATGCATAAGGACTCCAACAAGCTCATGAATATTCAGCTTATCAATCTCTTTGGTAGATCGAATGATGGTTCCATAAGGAAGCCAATCAGCATTGAGCTTTTTGAGAAACTTTATGTTAATCTCAGCATTCACTTTAGTAATCTTGCACCTTTTCAACTCATTCAGAACACCATTGAAATGACGGTAGGTATCCTTGAGTAGTTCTTCAGGTTCCTACTTGAAATCTTCATAAAATCCCAGATACTTATTCATTTTGGTGACATGAGACATGTTATATCCTTCTTGTTGTGGTTTGATATCATCCCATATGTCCTTAGCAGTGGTGTTGCTATCAAAATTTTCAAACAACTCATATGGTATGGCTTGCATGATCATATTTTTAGCTTCAATATCACCCTGAGCTCTCTCACGTCTCTCTCCAGAAAGTTCATAGACTGAAATTGGCATACCAGTTTCCGGATGGAATTCTGCAACTGGACCTTCTTTCAAAGAAGCCCATATATAATTTGCCTTCTCACCCTTATAGTGTATGTACTGAGTGATACGATGAAGCCACTAGTTGTACTTGCCATCAAACAACACTGAAGGTCGAGAATCTGACCCAATAATTAATGTATCTTGAGTAGACATATTGACACAATTTGAGGTAGATTCAGTATATCACACAATCCGAGATTCTGGTTCAGAAAAATCTAACAGAAATGTCAGATTCGGTATCTGGTTCGGTACTGTAGCAAACTCGGTATCTGGTTCGGTATTGTAGCAGATTCGGTATATCAGATTTTGTATCAGAAACTGATAGGAATAATAAGTATCACACCCTGATTCGGTATAGATTCTATAATTACAGAATATGAAGCCTTAGGACACTTTAAACCCAAAGTATCAAGTGAAACAAAGATTCTGGTTCAGTATTTGGCTTGGTAGACAAATTCTGTAAAATTTGAATTAAAAACAATCCAGTTCCTTTGAAACAGACTCGGTAACCTTGCTACATAAGGAAACAAGTTAGTAACAAACAAAATATCAATGAAACTGAGTGTTTATGATACCGAATGTCAACTGTAGCAGTTGACAAATCGAGTCTAAGTGAAAAACTTAGAAAATCAATTGAATCGTTGCTCAAACCACACCAATTAGCTGCGTATATCCAAACTGAATGTGATAGAACCTCAATCACACCACAATCTGTAACACTTAAGATGGATTACTGACTTTGAAGCAGACTCAGTATGGCAGTTAGAATACCGAATGATGATCAAATCTTCAATAATTGAAGAATTGATGAAATTGAACCGTCAAATATGTGATTAAACACTTCACGAACTTAATTGAATCCACAAACCTTCACTTAAACATTGAATTAAGCTTGAATTGATTAATACCGAGAGTTTTAGCCACGGACTCTAAAAATCAACTTGATTCTCCATAATTGTTGTTAAAAAGCTATAATGATGACCAAAACTCTTTCTAATACACCTAATAAACATTCGCTGAACTTATCACAAGAATCTGAACGTCAGATTATCACTTTCGATGATACCGAATGTGATTCAATCTAACCGAGTGTGATCAGATTCTGTAAACTTCAATCTCTGGATCGATATAGTGATGTAATATCACTCCCTGGACGCTCTGATACCAAATGATAGGTCAGATCATAGTGAGAATCGAAGATGTGATAAGATTGAGTGAGACTCGGTAAGGTAAGAACAGACTCGATATTAGAGAGAGTTGGTAAATTTACATTCCACAGCTTCTAAGAAACCATCATTTAGGCTTGTTTCACATTAACACTATACATACTTCGGGTAGCTAACACCACCCACTTTTGGCACCCACACACAACCTTGAAAACACAACCCCCCATAGGTGCCTAGGAAAATCGACTCTGTTTGTCCTTGAATTCGCTCTTCATGCTTATGATTAACTGAGATGACCCGTTAAGTATCCTTAACGGCTCCGTCACTTGGTCCCACAACTTGATCATAACTCTAAATGAATTTAATAAATAACATTCATTCTCTATTTAAAAATGATTTCCTATAAAGGAAACCTATCATAAATATAAGTTTAGAAAAACCAACATAAGTAATTAACCAAAAGTTGACCAAAACCAAGTCAACAAACACCCACAATTTAAAATAACCAAAACAAAATGCAAGTTTAATCTTTATTAAAAGCTGCCAACATGAATGCAGACTCTCTAAACACAGCGGAAGCAATCAATCAAGTACCTAAGAAAAACATGCGAGTAAACTGTTAACAAAAAATGTTGAGTGAATTATAGGTTTAAATAACGTATAAACTTTAGACCACAAGATTTTCAATGTTAGAAAACATAAAAACATTATTCCATTAATCCGTGAGCCACCTGGTAACCACTTAACCATTTCCTTACCCTTATCATACAACATATACATTGAACATGTGTGTCTTTAAAAATTACGAAGTACTAATACATTCCGATTATAAATTGCTAGCGCGACTAGCTCGAAATGGGGCTGTCAAGCCCGATAGATCTATACATAAGATTTGGTTTCACCAGTAGAAACCAGTGATTACAGTTACCAGAGTAAGGAATATATTTGTTCAACTCACATTGAATAATTTAAATTAATTTCCACTTGTGTCTAAAATGTAAAACAAAAGTTGCATGTAATCTCATCCCAAAAATACTTTAAAATAGTATGAAAAACGGACTATAACTCACCTTAAAGCAAACAAAGCAAATGAAACATATAAGCGAACAGCAAGGGTAAAGTGATCAAGAATGATCACAAATTCGACCTAAAAATAAAGAAGGTCGATATAATTAACTAACTTAGTTTAAGTCTTAGTATTATAACCATAGTACTGGTTGTAGTAAAGAAAAGAACATCAATCGGTATGATTCAGTATGATGAGGACACCGTATAACACGTACTTTCTATTTTTAGTATGTTTCCATTTTTGGAAAGTTTCTATTTTTGGAAAGTTTCTATTTTTGGAAATTATCTATTTTTGGAAAGTTTTCTTATTTAGAAAAGTCAAATGAAGTCAACTGAAAGTCAAAATCTACCGAAGGTCAAAGCCAACTCAAAAGTCAACCCAAGTCAACCTTGGTCAAACTTAGTCAACCTTGAAGATTAAAGTGTAAATCATATTGATAACATAAGTTATAATATTATTTAAAATAATATTTGTATAAAGTAGTCATATCATAAGTTTGATTAAATTAAATCGAGTTATAAAGTTTATATAAGTTTAAATAATATAATAGATATAACATAAGTATTTAATTAATTAATTAAATATTAATCACATCATAAGTATTATTAATTAATAATAAATTATTAATCATAATATAAGTATCTTGAATTAATTATGAAATGTTACACATATCGTAAGTATTTTATTATAATTATTAAATCATAAGTATTTAATAATTAAATTGTATTATAAATAAATAATAATTAAGTCTTATAATAAATAAATAAATAAATAATCTTTATTATAGGTCTTGATATTTATATCATAAGTTTTATACTTAGCATAAGTCTTCCATTAATAATAATTGTATTATTAAATTATAAGTTTAATTATAAGAATAATTATATCATAATATAAATATTAAATGATATAATAAATATATATCATAAGTATTATTTATAATAATTACTTTTATAGCCTAAGTAATTTAATAATAATGAAAATCATTATTTATAACCTAAGTTAAATTTTATAACCATAAGTTTCATTAAATATTCGCCGGGTCATAACTTGAGCCTCGGGTGTCGGTTTTTAACGAATTTTATATATATCCTCTTCTTACCAACTATCCTGAAACCTTAGAACACTCAAGAACACCCCAATTCAGTTCATATGGTCGTGATATATGGCCATGATCCAAATATTTCATTAATCCATTTCAAAACTTGTTTCAGCCATTCCGGGTGATTCGTAACTCGGATTTCGATGACCCGATCATGAAAGTTTATCCAACCATCAATCCTAACCCAATGGTACACCCCAAAGCCTCCAAATATGAACCTAAAGTCGGACCAAACCTGGTCTCAGAAGTTAACACATTTCAATCTTAACAAAACCCTAAATCATGCATAGTTTTTTATCCGTAACTCAAAACGAGATGAATCCAAAGCCTAAAATTATGTACTCGATGAGAGAAACTCATTTACACACTTTAATTAACCAAAAACATGAGTTAAATATACTGATTTTAACAATATATCAGATGTCCACAATTTGATCAACCGAAAACATACGCAATCGAGCATTTCTAAGCATAATAACAACAATGCAACAACATACAAGTACTATAGCATCAATATATCAAAATTAGTAATAAATATTAAAATGAAAAACATTGGGTTTGTGATTATACCCTAATCAATAATCAATTGATATAGACGCGTAGAGAACGAAAACAGGAATCTGATTACATTGAAAGCCCTAAATTCCAAGAAACAATTTATGATGAAATGGTGATGATGGTTATGTTGGGTGACAGCCAAGAAAGAAAAGGGAGGAGAGAAAGAAAAATGAAAATGAGATTAGGCTAAAATGAGAAGTAGTGAGCTTTTTGATCAAATAGATGCAAGTTTCAAAAATTGGAAAACTAACCCCCTCCATAGGGAAATTCGGCCGATCAAGGGAGTGGGTGGACCCCTATTTGGCCCATTTTGATGACTAGAGAATTTACTTATGGCCCAAAATCCCAACGGATCCCGATTCGCGAAAACGCCGTTACGTGATTAAATCTTCGAAAGAAATATGCACACGCGAAAAATAAAATATAGACATATATTATAAACTCATATGATATAAAAATATCATGAATAAAATAATTTGGATTCGAAAATCACAAAAGTCTAATTATTGGTTTGAAAACCGAAATGATTCACCGGATAGAAATCCAGAATATGTAGAAACGTACAATTCTAAATACGAATACATATATTCATATAACACATAATAAGGAAATATTATTGTTAAAATAATAATATACGTCATAAAATGATGTGGCACGAATATCAAATAACAAACGTTAAATATAATCGGAAAAAGATAACAGAAAAAGTAGGGTCGTTACAGTACCTACCCATTAAAGAAAATTTTGTCCCGAAATTTTGAGGAGTGACCATCAACGGTATAGAATTAAAGAAAAAGTGAGAGTATCTAAGTCCCAAGGGACTTTTGTGCTCAGAAGTGAACTATTTACCTTGAAGGGTAGTCGGGCGTATAATAATAAGAATAAGTATACGACGATAATTAAGTTTCTTGATTTTAAGATCAACAAATTGATTTTGTTTCTTAATTACATGAAGGTGTCAACTGAATTTATTTCCACAAAAGGGATGATGGTGTTTTTAGCCATACAGGCATTTCGTTAAACTGGATGCATGAAGTGCATCATGAACATTACTAAGCTCATCTAAAACATTGAGCATTCATGTCGCAATACAATGGCTGACAAATAGAGTGGAATACATGATGATCACAATGATGCAATTTGATGTCTGGATAGTGTTAGCTACGAATGTTACTATCCCCTTAATTCTGGAAGATAACCATAGGCATAAAGCCCCGGTATGTAAGAAATGTATGATGTGAATAAATGAATTGAGATGCTAGTTTAAAAGTCACTAATCAGACTTTCATGCAAGGCAAGCCATAATAATTTAAAGTGTCCTCAAAATGGTCTAAATGATCAATGAAAGAGATCGTTCAGTTTATCATACTACATGTGAAATTATCCTTGGAAGGAACGAAAGCACATTTGTAGGATGTAACTATATGATTCAAGTTACATGCTGAAACGGAGGTTGAATTCTGACTAGAATGAGATATAGTTGCAACCAACGAAGGAATAAATATATAGAATAACCATATCAGTGGTATGGATATTTAAGGCAATTCATTCAAAGAGGATAACGAGGATCATAGATTTTAAAGTAATTTTTATTACATTTCCGAAAAGAAAACGTACGAATGGTGTGAACTCTCAATGAGAGTGAACTCCTCACACAAACAGGTAAGTCGATATAGGGTTCATTCTTATTCTTAAGTTTATGTTCGGATGAGAAGAAACGTGAATCATGGGTTATATAAAAAAAAATAGTCGACTCTAGGTGAGAAGAATCTCCAAAAATGATTTCGTGTACCTTAAAATATTGAATCATAGAATTGATGTTTACGAGGGTCTTATGATTAGCCATGAAATATTGTAATACCCCGTCAGAATCCACTAACGGAATATTAACTCCCTGTCCCACAGTTTAGCGGTCACGCCCTCTATATGAGACGTTTCCGAAAAGTATTCGCATTACTTATCAAATCAAGTCATTTATTAAAGAAAATGTAACTGGAAAATGTTTGACATAAATGACTAATGTATATGAACCTAAAACATCTAGAAACGAAATAGTTTAAATGCGAATATTTGTTCTTGAAATGAAAATGAAAAATAAGCTGGACGCCGTCCAGTTCTAGCAGCAAACAGCATAATAACTTCAATTAAGAGGAAGCACTACCTCTATGTACCAGAGATGAAACATGCAAAACGTCAATGAAAAACTTTGAGTGAAACTACAGGTTTAGTAAATCATTTCGTAAGTTAGGCCACAATATTTTCTTAGAAAACATCATAGGAAAAGTATACATTATCATGAGCACTTGATTATAAAGCTCTAACCTTTGCGTGAGCCGAGCACAGGTCTTTAGTTTACCCTATCTGTAAAGACCCGTCCGTATCCTCCTGGACAAGTCTTCAACATTTGGTTCCATTGCGATGATCGACTCCAAGTAATGTCTTTAGTATGAGCTAATGCACAGCGGAAGACTTAATTCGTACCTGAGAATAAACATGCTTTAAAACGTCAACATAAAGTTGGTGAGATATAGGTTTTATTGCTAGCAGCGTTATAACTATGGACCACAAGATTTCTTATATTTAAACATAATACACTCGCAAGTGTATGTAAAAGTAGTTGAGCACTTGGTAACCATACTTAACATTTAAATCATCGCAGCATATTCTTAAATAATCGCTACACCGTACCAAGTGTAGTATACAGAAACGAAGTACTGTGCAACCGTTGAAAACTGGTCGTCCAGCCCGGTTGGGGTTGTCAGGCCCGATAGAGCTATCAACAGGATTCGCGTTTACATTCCTCATGTAAATATTAGCTACCAAGTATAAAGAAATATGCCATGGTACAACTCAACATAGAATTTTTTTTTTATCACTTGTGTCCATATCGTAAATCATAAAATGCATGTATTCTCATCCCAAAATATTTAGAGTTTAAAAGGGACTATATACTCACCATACTGTATTTTGTAGTAAAAATACATATAACATCATTGAACAAGTGTAAGGTTGGCCTCTGATTCACGAACCTATTTCAAGTATATATATATATTAAAACACATACTAAACATATAATATCAATCAAACAAAACTATATATTTTTAATGATAATTATTATTATATTAATGAATTATATGTTTTATTAATTTATTATCTATATTTATTTTATACATTTTATTTAATGTAAAAATATCAATATAGTTATGTTATATGTATTAAATGTACTTTTATATATAAATCTCCTTTCTTGTTAAAATAATATTTATAATAAAAAAATGATGATATTAACAATAATATTAATAATTTTAATAAAAAAATATGATAATTTTAATAATACTAATATTAATAAGAATGATAAAAATAATGAAAATGATAATAATAATAATAAATATAATATTTCATTATATTAATATTAATGTAATTAGTTGTGTATTAAATAATAATATGTAATATAAGAGTAATATATTTTTATATAAATAATATTTATTTGATATATTAATAATAATTATGTTAGTCATAAAATTATAATAATAATAATAATAAGGAAATAACTACCTTTAAAAAGATAACAAATATATCCCAACCCGGGTTCGAACCCACGACCTTGTGTTCCACACAATCACACCCAACCAGTCCCTCTGCCTTGCTCTTTCTCATTTAGTTTCCAGTCTAACTTTATTTAGCTCGTTTTTCTGTTCCCTTTGTAAACACACCGGCCCAATCATATAACATGGATCTCGGCCCAAGCAAAAAGTAATCACGATCCAACTGAAAAGCCCAGTCCTCAGTCCCATGTTTAATTTAAACAAACTTGTTTTAATCAGCCCACAGCTAAATCAATTAAGCCTACTTCAAAACCCAGTTAAACTATCTGATTTCCTTTTCGTTAATAACTGATAGGTGGGGTTTTTTTTTTTTAATTTAGGTTTGTCGGCCACAATATAAATAATACAGATAAAACAGCCATCATCAGTTCGATTCATCATCATTCTTATCTCAACTTTTTCATCATCTTCCTTATTCTAACAATACTATAGAAACAGAAACGGCAATAGCAAAATAGTTGAGTTTTGGTAATGATCATCAAACAGAAACAGATACGAATAGTTTCAGTAGGAATTTATGTGGGTTCGTTGGTGGTATTAGAGGTAAAAGAAGATGGTTTATCGGTGGTAATCAGTGACATCAGGAATTAAAAATATATATGGAGATTGGTGGTTTCATGGTGTTCTATTGGTTTTCGAATAAACAATAAGACAGAAAATAAAAAGTATCAGTTTCGATGGTGATGATTGATATGGTGGTTTTTAAGTTGTTTATAACAGGAACAGGAAAATGAAGATAAAAGGTAGGTTTGTGGTGGTGTTACAAGTTTTCGTTTATAATTTACAGTGGTGTTGGTTTTAGTTTACAACAACAATATATAGCAGCAGATTGTTAACGTGTTTGGTGATGATTTTATGAAGTGGAGGAGTTAGAGAGAGATATAGAAGATGTTGATTGTGATGGTGGTTTATTTGTATTTTGGATAAAAGAAACAGGAGCAGCGATGGTTGTGGTTCCAAATAAACAGACAACAACAAAGTCTCGCAGGTGAAGCAACAGTTAAGTGAGGTTTTGGGTGACGGTTTTGTTTAAACGATAATATATATATAGAGAGAGAGAGGTGGTTGTTTATTGGCGACAGGTTTACATAGCAACATAGATCAGAAGTTGCAGCAGTTTATGGCTCGAACAACCAAGTGGTTTTGGTTGTGGTGATTGTAGAAAAAGGTGGCGTTCTAAATGGGTTTGAAGATTAGAAGTGGTGTTGTGAAGATGGTAATAGTGATTGAAGATTCGGCAGAGAAGGCGACGGTTCAAAGGAGAGAAATCTTGATATGGTTATGGCGGTTGTAGGTGGATTCCCAAAAATATGATAGAGAAAGAAAAGAGATAGTGAAAGAAGGGGAAAACAGGAGATGTGTGTGTGATGGTTAACTCTTGCATACATACATATATTTATATAATATGTAAAGTTGATTAAAAGGTCAATATTTGGAGTCTGGTATCACAAGCGAAATAGTTTGACAAAACAGATAACAAACTGATATTGATATATCAATTACACATGTTTATTTATCTTTATATTTAATATTAATAAATTTATAAATACATTATTTATAGTATTATGTTAAAAATAGTTTTAGATTAAATTTCCTAGTTTTTAATCAATGGAATTCATAAATTTTATATTTAATATTAATAAGTAATATTAATATTCATAATAATAATAATATCCATAATAATAATAGTAATGATATAAAAATTATACTTTTGATAATAATGTTTTTATTGATATTAATAATGATAACAATAATAAAAATGTTGATATAACAAATCACACATAACAAATCTCCTATCTATATGTATCAACTTAATAATATTAATATTACTAGTATTAATGTTAATAATGAAAATAGGAATAACAATTATACTTTAACTTGTAAGTACCTTCAATATGTTTATATTTTATTAAATATGAAAACTTTAACCACTATCTATTATATATAATAACATATCTCGATTATTTATTACAATATACAGATACAATTAATTATACATAAAGATCATATATGTTTATACAGATTCATTTCAATTTTACTTAATTATTATGTATCTTATTTTACATTATTAATTCTAATGTTTAATTTATATTTTAAATTTCAATTTATTATTTATATTTACATTTATCTATAAATACATATTTATTTACGAACAATTGTTCGTGAATTGTCGAGCATGGAAAAAGGGTAACTAATTACCTGAATATAGATTTCAAACTTTCTAGACTCATCATTACAGATTTTACTTATCGTGTCGGTAACATATAAAGATTAAGGTTTAAATTTGGTCGGAAATTTCCGGGTCATTACACTATCATTGCATACACCGATCAAGTGTACGATTAATAACAAAATATACGCCTGTTATGTTTAGGCGAGGTCTGTCAAACCTAACGGTGCCGTCCCTATAAGTCGAGCTTACAAAGTAACTAATATAATCAAGCTAAGGGATTTTTAATCTGAACTCATATGTATAGTCATTTAAGTTACTTGTGCCTAATATGTAAAACATTTGTAAAAAGCATGCATCTCATCCCTGTAAAAATGTAGTAGGGACTGTAGACTCACCTTAGCAAAAGCACTTGTAATTTCTTAGTAAAACGTACGGTTGTCGAACAATCTCGACTGAACAACGTAACCTAAATAAGTAAATCATCTTAAGAATACATTTATAGGTCAAAACATGTCAACCCATAGTGTACGCAAAGTCCTAGTGCTCAGACTGACTCAACGAACAAGTAAAAGTCAACTAATCCAAGCAAGTCAACAAAAGTCAACCAAAGTCAACCCTAAAGTCAACTCGGTCAAAGTGGTCAACTATATTCAAACATCTCAGTAGGTTATACAAACATGATCAATAATTCAAACCTAGGTCAAGTATCACTTTACAAGTCATAATTAAGCATATTGCACTTTTGCACCTTAGAACATGCCTTAGAAATTCGTACGTCGTAGAAAGATCCAACTATAGCTCATAGCACATAAATCATTAAATCATGAACAACTTCAGATATTAACTACACTTAAAATTGATTCCAAAAAGTCCAGCCAAAGCCTCATACGATAAATAAAAGTCAGAAGTCAGAAGGGGTCTAATCATAATTCATTACAGAAATTTCTGCCCGCGCGTCAGTTTTAAACATTTTTCATAAAATATAGAAAATTGATTTTGATGAACGACTAATTGGACTCATCTCAAAATATCTCAAAGTTTTAGTGATAAAATAATCAGAAACATTGCTTTAGCCCATTTGTACAGTTTTGCAAACCTTTACAGACCTTCCAGTTTCGTTCATCAAACAGACATATCATTTCGACAATCATAGATCTCATGGCAAATCACATTCTCGCAAGTTCACATACAAATAAAACATGTCAAGTAACATATAAACTAACATATTCCAGAAGATTAAAGTCTCAATCAATTTCTAGTTCACTCTACCAATTTTTATGTAACTTTGAAAAACGATTCAACTCACTTTAAAAATCAAATCTTCGTTTTGACATAACGGGAGCACTACTTAACCTTTTGACGCAAATATTAAGTCTAAATTGCATAAATTTTCACAAAGAATAAAGTAGTATACTTTATATAAGCTAAAACACAAAGCATGCTGATGTGTGCAGCGGCGTATACGAAATAGTTATATATTTATTATGAAATACTATTAAATACGATACAATTTTACACAAGTTATTTATTTATTTATAGAGTGGATATATCTAAACCTTGCTACAACACTTATAGGTAGTGTACCTAATCGTATAGTAGTGTAGTTTTTAGTAAGTCCGGTTCGTCCACAGGGAACTAGCCAAGTTTAACGCTATATTTTTAAAACGAAATTTGTATATAAATATATATATATATATATATATATATATATATATATATATATATATATATATATATATATATATATATATATATATATATATATATATATATATATATATATATATATATATATATATATATATATATAAGTAGTATTATTATTATTATAAAAAGGGGGTTTTTACCATTTAATAACCGGTTTATCGATTTTATGTCTTAAGTCGCAGTTAAAACCTAATGTAAAATAATAAATACAATTTAGTTTAAAGCGTAAAGTAAATGACAATAATTAATGTGCGATAAATTAAAGTGCGATAAATAAAATGACGATAAATAAAATTGCGATAATTAAAAAGTACGATAATTAAAAGTGCAATAAATAAAATGACAGTAAATAAAAGTGCGATAAAATATGAAATAAAGGAATTATGCTTATTTAAACTTCCGTAATCATGATGTTTGACGTGTTGATTTTAATTTATTACCATGGGTTAATTGTCCTTTGTCCTGGATTATTCGATATGTCCATACGGTTTTGTCCATAATAGTCCATCAGTCATAAACATAAAGTGCAGAGTCTTCGTCAAATTATCCTTATACCCGAAGTCAAATATTCCAACTAATTGGGGATTCGAATTGTAACAAGGTCTTAATACTTTATTTAATGAATACACCAGGTTATCGACTGCGTGTAGTCCAAGGTTTTACTACTTTGTTAACAATTACACCAATTACCCTTGAATGTAATCCACACCTGTTTTAATGAGTCCATTAACTATTAATCTATCCCCGTGTCCGGTAAAATGAACGATAATTCGTATTTATAGATATCCCGCCCACCGTACCCGATTAAGCGTATGTGGTTATATATAGATACGTCAAATTGTAATCTTTGTATTAAATTAACGAGGTATCGTTTAGTTAATATAAAGCCCATTAATAGCTCATAGTCTAATTTCCACAAGTGTCATTCTTTTGTCTAAACCCCAATTATGGTACAAAGCCCAATTACCCAATTTTAATATTTAGCCCAACATCACGATTACTTCGGTATTAAATAAGCATAATAATAATTTAGCTACGAGACATTAATTTAAAAAGGTTGAACATAACTTACAATGATTAATAATAGCGTAGCGTTACACGGACAGAATTTCGACTTACAAACTTAAAACATTCGCCACTATAACCTTATTATTATTAACTTAAATTAAAATTAAAATTATAAATATAAATATATATATCGTGAGAGAGAGAGATTGAATTAGGGGTGTAAAATTCGCCCGAAAAACGCTGAATTTATAGATGTGGCCTGTGATTCCTTCCCATGCGATCGCATGGTGTTTGGGCATGCTGGCCATGCGATTGCATGGCAGCCAAAAACTGTTCCAAGTCGTTCCAAAACGTGGGCTGCTAAATTAATTAATATATATAATATAATATATATAAATTTATATAATTATATATATATTATATTATATTTTTTTATTCCGTTGACTTGTAATTTTCGGTCCGTTGCGTCGCGCGTTGAGAGTTGACTCTGGTCCCGGTTCCAGATTTTTGAACGTCCTTTCGTGCTATTTAATATCTTGTACTTAGCGTTTTGCGGCTCGTACTCTTGTAACTTTTAGACGTTTCTCATCAGTAAATTTAACCACTTTGATTGTACTTTGTACTTTTTAGCTTTTTGGTCGTTTGCATCTTCAAATCATCAAATCTGTCTTTTGTCTTAACCTTTTATTATTTAAACGAATATCACTTGTAAATAGAACAATTGCAACTAAAAGCTTGTCTTTCTTGAAGGATAATGCTATGAAATATATGTTCGTTTTTAGTATTATCAAATATTCCCACACTTGAGCGTTGCTTGTTCTCAAGCAATATAGTCTTGAAATAAAAATACTAGAATCATTTCTTTATTCTTCACACTTTGTACATCAGTGATTTCTATACGACGGTATGAACAATGATAGTAACGTTGTGGTTTACAGTCCTACATGACTATGAAAATTTAGATCCTTAAGGAAATTTGATCTTTATGAAAACATTTAATCTTTTTGAAAATTCAATCTAGCTTTTACCCTAGATAAGTTTTTCGGAATAACCCTTCACCGATGTTTGCAAAATGTTTTTGTGGGTTTTGTGGGTTTCAGATTTGAAAATTTTATCTCAAAACTTGCGGTTTTGTGTCACCCACTTGCTAACCTTGTATTGGGAAAGCAACACGTCCAGTTTACTTGCTCCGTACATTACCTTTCGGTAAACTACCGTCCAATTGTAAAGGAAAGCGTTGAACAAGCGACTGTTAAGGCAATGTCCCGTGACATGCTTTTGATTATGGTCTATATCATGTCGGATGCAATTACTATCCTTTGTAGGAGCAATAGTAAAGATCATCCTATAGTTTTTCGGTCTGGCACAAGGTCCTGTCTTTGACCATGCTATGCAACCACCGTTCTTACGGTTAACACCCGATTTGGTTCAGGTGACCTAATGAATTCCAGGTGAATTCCTAGGATTTTACGTTCAATGGTAATGAACGCATTAAAAATGGGTTTTCAGAAAACAAATCGGTTTGTAATTTTGATCAAAATATTTTCTCGTTCAAGCTCGAGTTTAGATATCATCAAATTTCATGAGTTTGTAATTCTCAATCTTTAAGGTCAATCCCAAGGATTGAGTAATATCAGTCTTAAAAGCTGATTTTTGATCTTTAAGGAGATTATCCTTTTGCATGGTGCCCCTGTAGTGACCCGAACTTTTCCATGTTTATATATATTAAATGAAATTGTTATTTACATGATTAAGTATTTCCAACATGTTAAGCAATCAAACTTGTTAAGACTTGATTAATTGAAATAGGTTTCATATAGACAATTGACCACCCAAGTTGACCGGTGATTCACGAACGTTAAAACTTGTAAAAACTATAGGATGACATATATATGGATATATATATAGTTAACATGATATTATGATAAGTAAACATATCATTAAGTATATTAACACTGAACTACATATGTAAAAGCAAGACTACTAACTTAATGATTTTGAAACGAGACATATATGTAACGATTATCGTTGTAACGACATTTAATGTATATATATCATATTAAGAGATATTCATACATCATATTATCATGATAATATAATAATTTAAAATCTCATTTGATATTATAAACATTGGGTTAACAACATTTAACAAGATCGTTAACCTAAAGGTTTCAAAACAACACTTACATGTAACGACTAACGATGACTTAACGACTCAGTTAAAATGTATATACATGTAGTGTTTTAATATGTATTCATACACTTTTGAAAGACTTCAAGACACTTATCAAAATACTTCTACTTAACAAAAATGCTTACAATTACATCCTCGTTCAGTTTCATCAACAATTCTACTCGTATGCACCCGTATTCGTACTCGTACAATACACAGCTTTTAGATGTATGTACTATTGATATATACACTCCAATTATCAGCTCTTAGCAGCCCATTTGAGTCACCTAACACATGTAGGAACCATCATTTGGCAACTAGCATGAAAATATCTCATAAAATTACAAAAATATGAGTAATCATTCATGACTTATTTACATGAAAACAAAATTACATATCCTTTATATCTAATCCATACACCAACGACCAAAAACACCTACAAACATTTTCATTCTTCAATTTTCTTCATCTAATTGATCTCTCTCAAGTTGTATCTTTAGGTTCTAAGTGTTCTTCATAAATTCTACAAGTTCTCGTTTCATAAAATCAAGAATACTTCCAAGTTTGCTAGCTTACTTCCAATCTTGTAGAGTGATCATCCAACCTCAAGAAATATTTCTTATTTACAGTAAGATATCTTTCTAATACAAGGTAATACTCATATTCAAACTTTGATTCAATTTCTATAACTATAACAATCTTATTTCGAGTGAAAATCTTACTTGAACTTGTTTTTCGTGTCATGATTCTGCTTCAAGAACTTTCAAGCCATCCAAGGATCCTTTGAAGCTAGATCCATTTTTCTCATTTCCAGTAGCTTTATCCAGAAAACTTGAGGTAGTAATGATGTTCATTACATCATTCGATTCATACATATAAAGCTATCTTATTCGAAGGTTTAAATTTGTAATCACCAGAACATAGTTTAGTTAATTCTAAACTTGTTCGCAAATAAAAGTTAATCCTTCTAACTTGACTTTTAAAATCAACTAAACACATGTTCTATATCTATATGATATTCTAACTTAATGATTTAAAACCTGGAAACACGAAGAACACTGTAAAACCGGACATACGCCGTCGTAGTAACACCGCGGGCTGTTTTGGGTTAGTTAATTAAAAACTATGATAAACTTTGATTTAAAAGTTGTTCTTATGGAAAAATGATTTTTCTTATGAACATGAAACTATATCCAAAAATCATGGTTAAACTCAAAGTGGAAGTATGTTTTCTAAAATGGTCATCCAGACGTCGTTCTTTCGACTGAAATGACTACCTTTACAAAAATGACTTGTAACTTATATTTCCGACAATAAACCTATACTTTTTATGTTTAGATTCATAAAATAGAGTTCAATATGAAACAATAGCAATTTGATTCACTCAAAACGGATTTAAAATGAAGAAGTTATGGGTAAAACAAGATTGGATAATTTTTCTTGTTGTAGCAACGTGAAAATTGGAAACAAATCTATATTAATCTTATCCTAGCTAACTTATATTGTATTATACATATATTCTAATATATTATGTAATCTTGGGATACCATAGACACGTATGCAAATGTTTTGACATATCATATCGACCCATGTGTATATATTATTTGGAACAACCATAGACACGCTATATGCAGTAATGAGGGAGTTAGCTATACAGGGTTGAGGTTGATTCCAAAAATATATATACTTTGAGTTGTGATATAGCCTGAGACGTGTATACACTGGGTCGTGGATTGATTCAAGATAATATATATCAATTTTTTTCTGTACATCTAACGTTGGACAACTAGTTGTAGGTTACTAACGAGGACAGCTGACTTAATAAACTTAAAACATCAAAATGTATTAAAAGTGTTGTAAATATATTTTGAATATACTTTAATATATATGTACATATATGTTATAGGTTCGTGAATCGACCAGTGGCCAAGTCTTACTTCCCGACGAAGTAAAAATCTGTGAAAATGTGTTATAGTCCCACTTTTAAAATCTAATATTTTTGGGATGAGAATACATGCAGGTTTTATAAATGATTTACAAAATAGACACAAGTACATGGAACTACATTCTATGGTTGAATTATCGAAATCGAATATGCCCCTTTTTATTAAGTCTGGTAATCTAAGAATTAGGGAACAGACACCCTAATTGACGCGAATCCTAAAGATAGATCTATTGGGCCTAACAAACCCCATCCAAAGTACCGGATGCCTTAGTACTTCGAAATTTATATCATATCCGAAGGGTGTCCCGGAATGATGGGGATATTCTTATATATGCATCTTGTTAATGTCGGTTACCAGGTGTTCGCCATATGAATGATTTTTATCTCTATGTATGGGATGTATATTGAATTTATGAAATCTTGTGGTCTATTATTATGATTTGATAATATATAGGTTAAACCTATAACTCACCAACATTTTTGTTGACGTTTTAAGCATGTTTATTCTCAGGTGATTATTAAGAGCTTCCGCTATTGCATACTAAAATAAGGACAAGATTTGGAGTCCATGCTTGTATGATATTATGTAAAAACTGCATTCAAGAAACTTATTTTTGATGTAATATATTCTTATTGTAAACCATTATGTAATGGTCGTGTGTAAACGGTATATTTTAGATTATCATTATTTGATAATCTACGTAATACTTTTTAAACCTTTATAGATAAAATAAAGGTTATGGTTGTTTTAAAAATGAATGCAGTCTTTGATAAACGTCTCATATAGAGGTCAAAACCTCGCGACGAAATCAATTAATATGGAACGTTTATAATCAATATGAACTGGACATTTCAGTTGGTATCAGAGCGTTGGTCTTAGAGAACCAGAATTTTGCATTAGTGTGTCTTATCGAGTTTGTTAGGATGCATTAGTGAGTCTGGACTTCGACCGTGTTTACTTGAAAAATGATTGCTTAACAAATTTTGTTGGAAACTATATATTTTTAACATGTGAATATTATGTGATATATTAATCTCTTAACGTGTTTGATATTATGTGATAGATGTCTACCTCTAGAACAAGTCCCATTGACTCACCTAATAATAATGAAGAGTCAAATGTAAATTGGAATGATTCGTGGACTGATTCACAAGTTCCCGAAGAGGAACCGGAAGAAGAGTCGGAACCGGAATAAGAATCGGAACCGGAAGAAGAATCGGAACTGGAAGAAGAAATAGAACCAGTGGGGAAAATAATAAAACGGTTAAGTAGAAGAAAATCCTTAACCAACCGACCAAAGTTAATTATGGTCAATGATGTTTCCGCCAAGGAAGCAAAGTATTAGGAGGATTACCAATTCTCCGATGAATCGGATCCTGACAAGGATTCCGATGATGTTATAGAAATTACCCCAACACAATTTAATAAGGCAAAAGAGAACAATAAGGGAAAGGGCATAAAAATAGAGAAATTTGATTCCAAACCCGATGAACTTTATATGTATCGTCAACACCCGTATTTCTTAAGTTGTGACAATAACCCGGGAACCTCTAAACCACCAGGTTTTTCTAAACCAATGTGGAAAACGACGGCTCGTATTAGGGGAACATCATATATCCCTAGAAACTTGAAAAAACGAACCAAAACCGAAGAAGAAGAAATGAGCGAGTCGGAATAAGATAGTTGTATTCGTGTAGTGTAATATATGTAATATAGTGTGCTTATGCTTTATGATATATGTAAAAATTTCTTGTATTAATAAGTATATTTTTTATGAATCTAACTCTTGTCTATTTTACAGTATAAAAACACAAAATGGATAGACAACTCAATATTTTAAGAGACCTACCCGGAGACATGATTGATGAAATCTTGTCTAGAGTCGGTCAGAATTCCTCGGCACAACTATTTAAGGTGAGATCAGTTTGTAAGACATTCGAAAAACGTTCCAAGAATGCCTTGGTTTATAAAAGGCTTTCGTTCGAAAGATGGGGGATATCACATTGGGAAATCCATAAGTTACGATGTGTTTACTTTGACGCATATATTGCGGGGAACCCAAATGCTATTTTACGCAACGGGTTAAGAAATTATTTTGACTCAATATATTCGAATATAGGACTTCGTGATTTAGAAAAAGCGGCTAACATGCAACATAAAGAAGCATGTTATGCTTACGGGTTAGTAATGTTCGCTTCTCACTAAAGTGAGAACAAGAACATCGGGCTACAATTATTAAACAAAACGTTCCCACAAGTGACGGACTCAGTAGTTGGGGTGAGAAACAAGGTTTTTAGATTGTTACGGGACTGTTGGACATTACGTAACCCTCGTCCCTTTGACGACGTTACAACACACTGTCTTATCAACGGCCATAACGGTTATGTTCCACATGACCAAGGATGGGAAGCTAGTAAAACCAGAATGCATGACTTGTTTCTGGACGTATGAATTACGTGTCTTTATTGCCTTTGCTGAACGACTTGTGTACTAGATAGAATTATCTTCACAACTATCTTGTATCGAAGTTATTGTGTGCTATATTTCATGTTATATGTAAAATAAGCGGTATTGTAAGTTTGTAAAATATTGTGAAAAAGTTTGAACGCGAAATATTATTATAATCAGTTTTTCATATAGAATTGTAGTAGTTGAATTGTATATTAGCTACTAAGTATGAACTTAATGGGTAGGTACTACCTGAATTTAAACTTATAAAACGCTAATATGAAGAAAAAGCTTTTATATATGAGTTCATATTATGCTACGAGATACTATTGACTACTCTTAACATTCTGTATGATTAACTTGTTTCATTTGACTATTTGAAGGAAATGGCACCGACTACTCGACAAACCATGAATATGAGCGAAGAGGAATTTCGTACCTTTCTTGCTGCAAACATAGCCGCAGTACAGGCTGCGCTACATACCAACAATAACTCTGAATCTAGCAATGCAGCTAATAGCGCAAGAAATCGTGTAGGATGCACCTACAAAGAATTCACTGCCTGCAAACCTTTGGAATTTGATGGAACTGAAGGACCGATCGGATTGAAACGGTGTACCGAGAAGGTCGAATCGGTGTTTGCCATAAGTAAGTGTACTGAAGAGAACAAAGTGAAGTACGCTACGCATACCTTCACAGGTACTGCGTTAACATGGTGGAATACCTATCTAGAGCAAGTGGGACAAGATGATGCTTACGCACTACCGTGGTCAGCATTCAAGCACTTGATGAACGAGAAGTACCGTCCCAGAACCGAGGTCAATAAGCTCCAGACAGAACTTAGAGGGTTACAAACCCAAGGATTTGATATTACCACGTATGAAAGACGATTCACAGAATTGTGCCTATTGTGTCCGAGAGCGTTCGAAGATGAGGAAGAGAAGATCGACGCATTTGTGAAAGGATTACCGAAAAGAATCCAAGAAGATATAAGTTCACACGAGCCCGCCTCCATACAACAGGCATGTAGAATGGCTTACAAACTAGTGAACCAGATTGAGGAAAGAATTAAAGAACAGGCGGTTGAAGAGGCCAATGTGAAGCAAGTCAAAAGAAAGTGGGAGAAAAACGGTGATAAGAATCACCAATACAACAACAACAGCAATTACAACAGTAATCGCAACAACTATCCCAACAATCGCAACATCAATCGCAACTACAACAAACGGCCCAACAACAACAACAACAACAACAACAATAACAACAACAACAGCAACTACAGCAATCATCCCAACAACAATAACAACTGCAACAACAACAACAATCAGAAGCAGCTATGCCAAAGGTGTGAAAAGTATCACTCGGGGTTCTGCACCAAATTTTGCAACAAGTGTAAAAGAAATGGTCATAGCGCGGCGAAGTGTGAGGTCTACGGACCAGGGGTTAACAGAACGAAAGGAACAAATGGTGTCGGAACGAGTAATGGCGGAGCAAGTAGTGTCAGAGCAAGTTATGCCAATGTAGTTTGTTATAAATGTGGAAAACCGGGCCACATTATTAGAAATTGCCCGAACCAGGAGAACACGAATGGACAAGGCCGCGGAAGAGTTTTCAATATTAATGCGGCAGAGGCACAGGAAGACTCAGAGCTTGTTACGGGTACGTTTCTTATTGACGATAAATCTGCTTATGTTTTATTTGATTCGGGTGCGGATAGAAGCTATATGAGTAGAGAATTTTGTGCTAAATTAAGTTGCCCATTGGCGCCTTTGGATAGTAAATTTTTACTCGAATTAGCAAGTGGTAAATTAATTTCAGCAGATAATATATGTCGGAATCGAGAAATTAAACTGGTTAGCGAAACATTTAAGATTGACTTGATACCTGTAGAGTTAGGGAGTTTTGATGTGATAATCGGTATGGACTAGTTGAGAGAAGTGAAAGCAGAGATCGTTTGTTACAAAAATGCAATTCGCATTATACGAGAAAAAGGAAAACGCTTAATGGTGTACGGAGAAAAGAGCAACGCAAAGTTAAATCTTATTAGTAACCTGAAGGCACAAAAACTAATAAGAAAAGATTGCTATGCTGTACTTGCACACGTCGAGAAAGTCAATTCTAAAGAAAAGAACATCAATGATATTCCCGTCGCAAAAGAATTTCCCGATGTATTTACGAAAGAATTACCGGGACTACCTCCACACCGATCCATTGAATTTCAAATAGACCTTGTACCGGGAGCGGCACCAATAGCTCGTGCTCCATACAGACTCGCACCTAGCGAAATGAAGGAACTTCAGAGCCAATTACAAGAACTTTTAGAGCGTGGTTTCATTCGACCAAGCACATCACCGTGGGGAGCTCCTGTTTTGTTTGTCAAGAAGAAAGATGGTACATTCAGGTTGTGTATCGACTACCGAGAGTTGAACAAACTTACCATCAAGAACCGCTACCCACTACCGAGAATCGACGACTTATTTGATCAACTACAAGGCTCGTCTGTTTATTCGAAGATCAAGTTACGTTCTGGATATCATCAAATGCGGGTGAAGGAGGATGATATTCCAAAGACTGCTTTTAGGATGCGTTACGGTCATTACAAGTTTATGGTTATACCGTTTGGATTGACTAACGCACCAGCTGTGTTCATGGACCTCATGAACCGAGTGTGTGGGCCATATATTGACAAGTTTGTCATTGTTTTCATCGATGACATACTTATTTACTCGAAGAATGATCAAGAGCACGAAGAATATTTGAGAAAAGTGCTAGAGTTGCTGAGAAAAGAAAAACTGTACGCTAAGTTTTCAAAGTGTGCATTTTGGTTGGAAGAAGTTCAATTCCTCGGTCACATAGTGAACAAAGAAGGTATTCAGGTGGATCCAGCAAAGATCGAAACCGTTGAAAAGTGGGAAACCCCGAAAACTCCAAAACACATACGCCAGTTTTTAGGACTAGCGGGTTACTACAGAAGGTTCATCCAAGACTTTTCCAGAATAGCAAAACCCTTGACTGCATTAACGCATAAAGGGAAGAAATTTGAATGGAAAGATGAACAAGAGAAAGTGTTTCAATTGTTAAAGAAAAAGTTAACTACGGCACCTATATTGTCATTACCTGAAGGGAATGATGATTTTGTGATATATTGTGACGCCTCAAAGCAAGGTCTCGGTTGTGTATTAATGCAACGAACGAAAGTAATTGCTTATGCGTCTAGATAATTGAAGATTCACGAACAGAATTATATGACGCATGATTTGGAATTAGGCGCGGTTGTTTTTGCATTAAAGACTTGGAGGCACTACTTATATGGGGTCAAAAGTATTATATATACCGACCACAAAAGTCTTCAACACATATTTAATCAGAAACAACTGAATATGAGGCAGCGTAGGTGGATTGAATTGTTGAAAGATTACGACTTTGAGATTCGTTACCACCCGGGGAAGGCAAATGTGGTAGCCGACGCCTTGAGCAGGAAGGACAGAGAACCCATTCGAGTAAAATCTATGAATATAATGATTCACAATAACCTTACTACTCAAATAAAGGAGGCACAACAAGGAGTTTTAAAAGAGGGAAATTTAAAGGATGAAATACCCAAAGGATCGGAGAAGCATCTTAATATTTGGGAAGAAGGAACCCGGTATAGGGCTGAAAGGATTTGGGTACCAAAATTTGGAAATATGAGAGAAATGGTACTTAGAGAAGCTCATAAAACCAGATACTCAATACATCCTGGAACGGGGAAGATGTACAAGGATCTCAAGAAACATTTTTGGTGGCCGGGTATGAAAGCCGATGTTGCTAAATACGTAGGAGAATGTTTAACGTGTTAAAAGAAAAGATATAGAATTTGAAATTGGAGAGATGGTCATGCTTAAGGTTGAACCTTGGAAAGGCGTTGTTCGATTTGGTAAACGAGGTAAATTAAATCCAAGGTATATTGGACCATTCAAGATTATTGATCGTGTCGGACCAGTAGCTTACCGACTTGAGTTACCTCAACAACTTGCAGCTGTACATAACACTTTCCACGTCTCGAATTTGAAGAAATATTTTGCTAAAGAAGATCTCACTATTCTGTTAGACGAAAACCAAATCAACGAAAAACTTCAATTCATTGAAGAACCCGTCGAAATAATGGATCGTGAGGTTAAAAGACTTAAACAAAAATAAGATATCAATTATTAAGGTTTGATGGAATGCTCGTAGAGGACCTGAGTTCACCTGGGAACGAGAAGATCAGATGAAGAAGAAATACCCGCACTTATTTCCAGAAGATACGTCAACACCTCCAACTGCTTAAAATTTCGGGACGAAATTTATTTAACGGGTTGGTACTGTAGTGACCCAAACTTTTCCATGTTTATATATATTAAATGAAATTGTTATTTACATGATTAAGTGTTTCCAACATGTTAAGCAATCAAACTTGTTAAGACTTGATTAATTGAAATAGGTTTCATATAGACAATTGACCACCCAAGTTGACCGGTGATTCTCGAACGTTAAAACTTGTAAAAACTATATGATGACATATATATGGATATATATATAGTTAACATGATATTATGATAAGTAAACATATCATTAAGTATATTAACAATGAACTACATATGTAAAAGCAAGACTACAAACTTAATGATTTTTAAACGAGACATATATGTAACGATTATCGTTGTAACGACATTTAATGTATATATATCATATTAAGAGATATTCATACATCATATTATCATGATAATATAATAATTTAAAATTTCATTTGATATTATAAACATTGGGTTAACAACATTTAACAAGATCGTTAACCTAAAGGTTTCAAAACAACACTAACATGTAACGACTAACGATGACTTAACGACTCAGTTAAAATGTATATACATGTAGTGTTTTAATATGTATTCATACACTTTTGAAAGACTTCAAGACACTTATCAAAATACTTCTACTTAACAAAAATGCTTACAATTACATCCTCATTCAGTTTCATCAACAATTCTACTCGTATGCACCCGTATTCGTACTCGTACAATACACAGCTTTTAGATGTATGTACTATTGGTATATACACTCCAATGATCAGCTTCTAGCAGCCCATGTGAGTCACCTAACATATGTGGGAACTATTATTTGGCAACTAGCATGAAATATCTCATAAAATTACAAAAATATGAGTAATCATTCATGACTTATTTACATGAAAACAAAATTACATATCCTTTATATCTAATCCATACACCAACGACCAAAAACACCTACAAACACTTCCATTCTTCAATTTTCTTCATCTAATTGATCTCCCTCAAGTTCTATCTTCAAGTTCTAAGTGTTCTTCATAAATTCTACAAGTTCTAGTTTCATAAAATCAAGAATACTTCCAAGTTTGCTAGCTTACTTCCAATCTTGTAGAGTGATCATCCAACCTCAAGAAATCTTTCTTATTTACAGTAAGATATCTTTCTAATACATGGTAATACTCATATTCAAACTTTGATTCAATTTCTATAACTATAACAATCTTATTTCGAGTGGAAATCTTACTTGAACTTGTTTTTCGTGTCATGATTCTGCTTCAAGAACTTTCAAGCCATCCAAGGATCCTTTGAAGCTAGATCCATTTTTCTCATTTCCAGTAGCTTTATCCAGAAAACTTGAGGTAGTAATGATGTTCATAACATCATTCGATTCATACATATAAAGCTATCTTATTCGAAGGTTTAAACTTGTAATCACTAGAACATAGTTTAGTTAATTCTAAACTTGTTCGCAAACAAAAGTTAATCCTTCTAACTTGAATTTTAAAATCAACTAAACACATGTTCTATATCTATATGATATGCTAACTTAATGATTTAAAACCTGGAAACACGAAGAACACTGTAAAACCGGACATACGCCGTCGTAGTAACACCGAGGGCTGTTTTGGGTTAGTTAATTAAAAACTATGATAAACTTTGATTTAAAAGTTGTTCTTCTGGAAATATGATTTTTCTTATGAACATGTAACTATATCCAAAAATCATGGTTAAACTCAAAGTGGAAGTATGTTTTCTAAAATGGTCATCTAGACGTCGTTCTTTCGACTGAAATGACTACCTTTACAAAAACAACTTGTAACTTATATTTCCGACTATAAACCTATACTTTTTCTGTTTAGATTCATAAAATATAGTTCAATATGAAACCATAGCAATTTGATTCACTCAAAACGGATTTAAAATGAAGAAGTTATGGGTAAAACAAGATTGGATAATTTTTTCTTGTTGTAGCAACGTGAAAATTGGAAACAAATCTATATTAATCATATCCTAGCTAACTTATATTGTATTATACATGTATTCTAATATATTATGTAATCTTGGGATACCATAGACACGTATGCAAATGTTTTGACATATCATATCGACCCATGTGTATATATTATTTGGAACAACCATAGA
This sequence comes from Rutidosis leptorrhynchoides, assembly GCF_046630445.1. Taxonomy (NCBI): domain Eukaryota; kingdom Viridiplantae; phylum Streptophyta; class Magnoliopsida; order Asterales; family Asteraceae; genus Rutidosis; species Rutidosis leptorrhynchoides. The sequence goes on from NC_092333.1 coordinate 187,276,984, forward strand.
CCCTCTATATGCAGTAATGAGGGAGTTAGCTATACAGGGTTGAGGTTGATTCCAAAAATATATATAATTTGAGTTGTGATCTAGCCTGAGACGTGTATACACTATATTGTGGATTGATTCAAGATAATATATATCAATTTTTTTTCTGTACATCTAACGTTGGACAACTAGTTGTAGGTTACTAACGAGGACAGCTGACTTAATAAACTTAAAACATCAAAATGTATTAAAAGTGTTGTAAATATATTTGGAATACACTTTGATATATATGTACATATTTGTTATAGGTTCGTGAATCGACCAGTGGCCAAGTCTTACTTCCCGACGAAGTAAAAATCTGTGAAAGTGAGTTATAGTCCCACTTTTAAAATCTAATATTTTTGGGATGAGAATACATGCAGGTTTTATAAATGATTTACAAAATAGACACAAGTACGTGGAACTACATTCTATGGTTGAATTATCGAAATCGAATATGCCCCTTTTTATTAAGTCTGGTAATCTAATAATTAGGGAACATACACCCTAATTGACGCGAATCCTAAAGATAGATCTATTGGGCCTAACAAACCCCATCCAAAGTACCGGATGCTTTAGTACTTCGAAATTTATATCATATCCGAAGGGTGTCCCGGAATGATGGGATATTCTTATATATGCATCTTGTTAATGTCGGTTACCAGGTGTTCACCATATGAATGATTTTTATCTCTATGTATGGGATGTATATTGAATTTATGAAATCTTGTGGTCTATTATTATGATTTGATAATATATAGGTTAAACCTATAACCCACCAACATTTTTGTTGACGTTTTAAGCATGTTTATTCTCAGTTGATTATTAAGAGCTTCCGCTGTTGCATACTAAAATAAGGACAAGATTTGGAGTCCATGCTTGTATGATATTATGTAAAAACTGCATTCAAGAAACTTATTTTTGATGTAATATATTCTTATTGTAAACCATTATGTAATGGTCGTGTGTAAACGGTATATTTTAGATTATCATTATTTGATAATCTACGTAATGCTTTTTAAACCTTTATAGATAAAATAAAGGTTATGGTTGTTTTAAAAATGAATGCAGTCTTTGAAAAACGTCTCATATAGAGGTCAAAACCTCGCGACGAAATCAATTAATATGGAACGTTTATAATCAATATGAACGGGACATTTCACCCCCCATTGTACGAGACAGATCCTCTCATGGTTAGGATAAGTCTGACCACTTGGCAACCCTGTTTGATGCTGAGGTCCGTGGATTTCCAGCTGATTTTCGAGAAAACTTTTCAAGGTTTTTCGTAGACTCTATAACTAGTCTGGACGACAACTTCCTGACCTAAATCAAGAAGCGCGTGTCTTTTTCGGAAGACTTTACTTCGTTTTATATTACAATAAACTGGGTAAAACTGATTAATATCGTCCAAAACAAAAGTATCTTCAATTATTTGTTCAAAAATATGTGTCATATATTCTAAATAACTTGGTAAATTTTTCTCACACTTGGCTTTTATTTTCCTTTTTTTGCCTTTTTATTTTCCTCTATTCCATTTTAAATTAATTCTAACATTTTGGATTGTTTCTCAATTTATGTCCTTTCCGAGGTAACAATAATTTCGGTGTTAACACTTAGTTTTATTGTTCATAAATTTGTATAAACATGATTTTGAGTTCATTTAATTGAAAATTTTGAAAAATTTTACTAGAATTGGGTAGTCAGTATATAAGACTAGGGCTGTTCTTTATTATCAGAGAGCACTAGATTCTAATACAACTACTGCGTTACTAGTATTTTTAATGGTAACCAAGTGTATAAGTCAAAAATTTTAAAATCCGAAAGAATTTAACCCCTTCCCACACTTAAGATCTTGCAATGCCCTCATTTGCAAGAAATCAGTAACAATTTAAATTATTGAGGGTGATTAGCGTAGAAAAATGATTAAATTTTACCAAAGTTTCCAAACATATTGGCGTTTGTTTGTTGAATGATAAATGGTGCACATCATTTGTTCATTCCGTCTTGTTGTTACATCACATTTGTTTTTTGTTTTGTCTTCAAAATTAGTTTTTTTTGCTGAACTTAATGCCAGGCTTTGAAAATGCGCTGTTTTACCCTGTTATATACAATTGACAATATACATAAATACAAATAATAACATGCATGGTAATTTGAAATGGGAGTTAACATCCCACTTTCAAATCAAATATGAAATATTAGTACAACATAATAATAAAAAATTAAAACTTACATTAAAGTATCACAATATTATATGTTTTAAACATAAGTAAATAAAAATAATAAAAGATAAAAATCACCAACGGGAACTGTATCAATCTGGATAGGGGTTCCAGTTCATATCGTCGGTCGGGTTCCATGGTTGGTTATAGGTGTACTGATAGGCTTGGTTGGGGTCGTAGAGAGTAAATGGTGGTCGCATATTGGGCTGGTGTAGAGGATAGTAAGCAGGTCGGGTCGGTACGTAGTTATTTGGTACCTGAGGTGATAGCTGGCTCATGATCTGATGCTGATGATAGTGCCATCTATCATGCTGTCATTGCCTAGAATGCTCGTACACATTCTCGGCGTGCCACTGCTCGAACTGGCTATGTCTAGCCTCGTTTGTCATTTCTAACTCATCTATACGCTGGTAAACGTCAGTAATAGCCTCCCTAATGACATCCCTAATGTCATCCGGTTCCTCCATTTCCTCATATGAACCTCTCTCTACCTGTGGATGACGACCATCATATGGTACTGCCTGATTGCGTCTGCTTTTTAATACCTTTGCACCCTTATAAACATGCAAACCTATAGTCTCGTCTTGATCCCCAATTTCAACCATCGGACCCCCATTCTCTTTATTAACACCTAAGTACTCTCTAATGAGAGTAACAAAAATACCACCCCCTATAATACTTCCTGCTTTCATTCCCCCAACAATATTAGAAAGATAATAGCCAACGCAGTAAGGGATATTAACAAAACTCCTCGAGTTTCGAATACACTTAAGGTAAAATAAATCACTTAAGGTCATTTTTTCCTTATTTCTACCCCGTTGTGTAATCGTGTTCACTAGAAATCTATGTATTACCCGGAGTTCTGCCCTATCAATGTCTAAATAGGAGTGTCTTCCACCCCGTGTAAACACATTAAAATGTGACATACGCCTCCAGACGGCGTCAACGTCAAAGCCTCTGTCTACTCTATCACCTTCCGCAATTAAACTATTACAATCAGGGGTCATAATCTCAGCAGGGGTGCATATCTGCAATGCCCTAGCCATATCCAGCATGGACATTCTGTACATTGTACCTCCTAAAACAAATCTAATAAAACTCTTATCTTCTAACATAACAACTTGATCATTTAACTCTATAGTACTTAACAATTCAACACACCATTTTCTATATATAGTTCTACACGTGGTAAATAGGCGAAACCAATCGTTAAATGTAGAGTTACCATACCTCTGAACTAGTAAACCTCTAACCGAGTCGGCTAGGTCAACTGCCTCCAAAGGCTCCCAGTCGATCACCCGAGGCATTTCAATATTTTTGAAGTAAAGGATATGCATGTTCTTTTGAAATTTCGGGTATTCTATCCAACATCGATCGAATCTAAGGTTGGGATGTAACTGTTGTTCATCAATGAGTAGGTGCGTAATTCTCAGTTGAAGCTGAAATTGACGATAATTAGCTACGAATAGTGGTTCCGGCTCAGAATATGGAATGTGTTGATCAATATGATATTGTTGTTCTTGTTGTTGTTCTTGTTCAGGTTCTGGTTCATATTGTATTTCTGGTTGGGGTTCTGGTTGTGGTTCCGGTTGTCTGGATGATGATGCACCTCCAGATTCGGTATATTTCTGCAAAACACATTAAACACAAAATTTGTGCATCCAAATATGCATTAGTGTTAGCAAAATAACAAACCAAAATAATTACAATAACATGTTTAATCCATATTAAACTTATGCTCATTTTCATATTTTTATCAATTCTACACTTTTTAAAATAAGCATATATGAAAATGTTTACAAAGTTCATAAGCATTTATTTCAAATAACATGTCAAAATAATCATTACTAGCAATTAAACAAGTTTCAAATGGCATTCATATCAAATTAATCAAGTTCATGAATTTTAGACTTGAAAAAGTCCACTTTAATTCTTAAAAATCATGTTTATGATCAAAGTTTGAATCATTTAGCTACCTAAACATATTACACTACTTAATTTAGCAATAATTCATGACAAAAATCGGCCATAACTTGTTTATATCAAAAAGGCCCAAATTGCTCAAGAACACAAACCCTAGATTTCCAAAATTTTTGATGTTTTTGGCTTCAAATCATGTTAAATAGCATCAATCTAGGTTATACATGCATAATATACTAACAATTTAACTATAATTACACTAGATATTAACAAAATTAAATTAGGTAAAATAATTGTAATTATCACAAATACTAGGAAATTTAAGAGTTTAGGGGTGAAATTTTTACCTTCTTGCTTCCAAATCCGAATAAAGGCATGTTTATAGCGGATTGTAGTGACAAATTTTGTGAATTTTGGTTGAAAAATGATGATTTTAAGTAATGTTTTGGGAGTGTATTCGTGTATTTGTGTGTGTTATTGTGAGAAGACAGAGACCAGCTCGTGGCCTTTTGTTCATGACCTGTTTTTCTCCTCCATGCGACCGCATGGTAAATAAAGGTAAACCCCATGCGATCGCATGGGGTTCCTATTTTTTTTATATACTTTAGATCAATAAAATTAAAAATAATGATAATAAAATTTCTCGTCCCGCCCTTAGGTAAAGCAATTTCGGTTCAACGACCTAGTCTTCAACTCACGACGAATTTTTAGAAATCATATTTTTAACTTAATGAAATAAAGTACATTTTTATTTTTAAATTCACACCAAATTTAAAATGCATAAAATTAAAAATTCATATTAATATCATTAATATTTTTTTACATTAATTTTACAAACTTATATTGAAAATATTAATTTTTAAAATATTTAATAACTTAAATATATTGATTTAAAAAGATTTACAATATTAATTTAATATTTATATATTAATTTTAAAAACAAGGTAAAAATAAAATTAAAAATATTTTTGGTCTTTTATCCCACTTTAATCAATCAAATATTATCAAAAATATACGTCCCTCTTTTGGGTAAAGTGATTTCTATTCCATAACCTAGTTTTACTCATGACGAATTTTTGAAATATTTTGGGTTGATTGATTAAAGATATTTATACCTTAAGAATAAACGCTAAATTTCGCAGTGATGTAATAAATTTTTGTATGATATCAATAATTTCGGTTTCGCATACCTAATTTTATTGAATACCAATTTAATACTTTATAGCGAACGATTCAGCGTTTATTATCAAAAGGTTAAAAGCAGTAAAATAAAAAAAATAAAAACTGTACATACTTACCTGTGAGATAGAATTCTCAGAGACCTGCTTTAGCCGACTCATAAGAGAGTCGTGTGATTTGGTTTTCCATAGCTACATAAGCGTAACCTCGATTTTTCAATATCTTTTCTTCTAAACATATGAACAGTCCTTCTCTGCATAGAGTAACAAATTCAGTATTTGAATATGTTTGATTGTTTGAACATTTACCTTCGCGTGGCCATTTTCTGCATTTATGACATCTTTCAAGGTGTCATGCTCTTCTTTTTGTTGCGGATTTTGATTTTCCTTTACCAAAATGTGTCTTATGGTGATCTTTCCTGAGTTCTTTCCTTACTTCGTCACATCTGCCTCTTATTACTGACACCAGGTCACTCGGGAGTGTGTCATTATTACGTTTAGTAATCAAAGCATGTAGCATTAGACCATGGTTCAAATCAAAGGAATTCTTCATCTCGTAAAACCTAAAAAAAATAAAAATTCAGAATGGGGGGAGAAGACTAGTTCTTTAGGGTCTGCTAGGGAAAGACCATTCGGATTCCATTCTCGGAAACTATACGAAAACAGAATATCTAACTCTAACAGAAACATATATTATTCTTAAAAGACTTGATTCTCCCCACACTTAGTTAGCTGTGGTGTCGAAATTGTGATTAACTTTGTTTTTAATTGGACTATCAACAACTTGTATATCTCTGACTTTTACTTCAAGCCAATTGTTGATTTTCTCTGTAACTTTCACAAATTCAACTAACATTGCCTTTTCTTTAGGCGACAAATTGGATACTAATCGGTTACATAACTTAAAGTTCCCCTTAATCCTAGCATCTTAACTCCGTTTATAAAGTTTCTTTGTTGAACTGTTGAAAACGGGTTCATCTAATTTCGTATCAACAACGGGGTTCTTTGTTATCAGGTCATCATTGGTTGTTGCTTCATCTTCCCCACACTTAGGCGTTTTTATTGGTTCAACAGTTTTGGTTGGTGGAGATCTAAACTTTCGGTTCACAAAGGTGACCGATTTGTCACCATCCCTTAGTGTCATTCTACCTTCTCTTACATCAATGAACGCCTAGGTGGTTGCTAAAAATGGGCAACCTAAAATTAGAGGAATATCAAGGTCTTCCTCCATATTAATAACTATAAAGTTTGCAACAAAGGTCAAACTTCTCACTTTAACAAGTAAATTGTTTGTTATTCCAACCGGGTGTTTAATGGTTTGATCAAATAATTGAACACCTATTCTGGTTTGTCTTAATTTACCCACACTTAATCTTTTGTATAAGGAAAGAGGCATAACATTTGCACTTGCTCCTAAATCTGCGAGTCCATTATACATAGCACCATCGTTAAGCAAGCAAGAAATGATAAATTCACCTGGGTCTCCTACTTTAGTAAGTAGAGTTGGTTTGTTAACCTTTTCCAAGTGATCTTTTCTTGGTTCTTTCACTTCTACTTGAACTTCTTGTTCACATTTTTCTTCGTTTCTTGGAATGGGAGGTTTGTATAGGAATTCTTCTTCATCACTCCAATTTGAAGCTTCCTCGTCTTCCAATTTTGGTTTTTCATATGTTGTTGATAACATATTTATGTTTTCATTCTGAAGGTTTTCTTGGGTGGTGAAATTATGATTGACTTCATTATCAACTTCCATTGGACCATGTATGTAATGTTTAAATCTGTGACCATTAACTTTAAATTCAATCCCATTTGAATTTATTAACTCTATTGTTCCATATGGGAAAACTCTTTTGACTATGAATGGTCCAGACCATCTTGATTTCAATTTTCCAGAAAATAGCTTGAATCGTGAATTGAAAAGAAGAACTCTGTCTCCTTCTTTAAATTCTTTTGAACTTCTGATTCTTTTATCATGCCATTTCTTCGTTCTTTCTTTATAGATTAACGAATTTTCATATGCTTCATGTCTTAATTCTTCTAATTCGTTTAGTTGACTTAATCGTAGACGTCCAGCTCCATGTAAATCAAGATTACATGTCTTCAAAGCCCAAAATACTTTGTGCTCAATTTTTACTGGAAGGTGACATGCTTTTCCGTAAATGAGTTTAAAAGGTGTGGTTCCAATTGGAGTTTTGTAGGCTGTTCTAAAAGCCCAGAGTGCATCCTCCAATTTCATGGATCATTCCTTCGGATTTGATCCTACAGTTTTCTCTAGAATACGTTTTAATGCTCGGTTGGTATTTTCAACTTGTCCACTTGTTTGTGGATGATAGGCAGTGGAGATTTTATGAGTTACTCCATATCTTTTGAGAACTTTCTCAAGTTGATTATTACAAAAATGAGTACTCCGATCACTTATTAAAGCTTTCAGTGTTCTGAACCTTGCAAAAAGACGTTTTAAAAAGTTGACTACAACTCGTGCATCGTTAGTTGGGAGAGCTTGTGCTTCCGCCCATTTAGATACATAATCAATAGCAACGAGAATGTAGAGATTATTATGAGATTTTGGAAATGGACCCATAAAGTCAATACCCCAAACGTCAAATACTTCACATACTTGAATGACATTTTGTGGCATTTCATCACGTTGACTTATTTTCCCGGCCCTTTGACAAGCATCACATGATTTACAAAGAAGGTGTGCGTCTTTGAAAATTGTAGGCCAATAGAATCCAGCATCGTAAACTTTTCTTGCTGTGAGTTGAGGCCCATAATGCCCTCCTGTTGGTCCTGTGTGACAATGGTTTAAGATTTGACTGGCTTCATCCCCGAATACACATCGGCGTATTATTCCATCGGGACAACTTTTAGACAAATGTGGATCTTCCCAGAAATAGTGTTTTATATCACTAAAGAATTTCTTTCGTTTTTGGTATGACAACCCATTTTCAAGGAATCCACATACTAAGTAGTTTGCATAGTCTGCAAACCATGGAATTTTATTATAATCTATCTTCAATAGATATTCATCAAGAAAGTTATCTTGTATAGCCGATTCATTTAGAACTTCTAATTCAGGATTTTTAAGATGAGAAAGATGATCAGCGGCGAGATTTTCTGCTCCCTTTTTATATCGGATTTCAATATCGAACTCTTGTAAGAGTAAGATTCAATGGATTAATCGTGGTTTGGCATCTTGTTTTGAAAATAAATATCTAAGTGCAGAATGGTCAGTATAGACCACCGTTTTAGCTAGAACGAGATATGAACGAAATTTGTCAAAAGCAAAGACAATAGCAAGGAGTTCTTTTTCAGTAGTTATGTAATTCATTTGTGCTCCTTGTAACGTTTTACTAGCGTAATAAATAGGTTGAAATCGTTTTTCAATCCTTTGTCTTAAAACGGCTCCCATTGCAAAATCACTTGCATCGCACATGAGTTCAAATGGTAGATTCCAATTTGGAGTTATCATGATCGGCACATTAATGAGTTTCTCTTTAAGAATATTAAAAGATTTAATACATTCATCTGAAAAGATGAATGGAGCATCCTTTTCTAGGAGTTTATTCATAGGAGTGGCAATTTTAGAAAAATCTTTTATGAAACGTCGGTAAAAACCGGCATGCCCTAGAAAACTCCTAACTCCTCTAACATTGGTGGGATGTGGAAGTTTAGCAATTACATCTACTTTAGCTCTACCCACTTCAATTCCTTCCTTTGAGATTTTGTGTCCAAGAACGATGCCTTCTTTAACCATGAAATGTCATTTCTCCCAATTAAGAACTAGATTTGATTGTTCGCATCTAATAAGCATTCGTTCAAGATTAATTAGACATGATTCAAATGTATCATCGAAGACTGAAAAGTCATCCATGAAAACTTCCATGCATTCTTCTATCATGTCGTGAAATATCGCCATCATGCACCTTTGAAAGGTTGCAGGAGAGTTGCATAGTCCAAATGGCATGCGTTTGTAAGCAAAAGTACCATAAGGGCACGTGAATGTGGTTTTCTCTTGGTCCTCGGGTGCTATTGGAATTTGAAAGTATCCGGAGAAACCGTCAAGAAAACAATAGTAACTATTCCCAGCTAATCTTTCCAACATTTGATCAATGAAAGGTAAGGGAAAGTGATCTTTTCTGGTGGCATCGTTTAATTTTCTATAATCAATACAAACACGCCATCCTGTTACAGTCCTAGTAGGAATAAGCTCATTTTTTTCATTTGTGATGACAGTCATGCCACCCTTCTCAGGTACGCATTGAACTGGGCTTACCCATGGACTATCAGAGATTGGATAAATTAAACCTGCATCTAGTAGTTTAATAATTTCTTTTTAACAACATCTTGCATATTAGGATTTAGTCTTCATTGGCGTTGCACATAGGATTTATGACCTTCTTCCATAAGGATTTTATGTGTGCAATACGAAGGACTTATGCCTTTAATGTCATGAATTTTCCATGCAATAGCTAGTTTATGAGCTTTTAGCATAGAAATGAGTTGAGATTTTTTATTTTCCGTAAGAGAAGACGATATTATTACAGGTAATTCAGATTCACCATGTAAATAAGTGTATTCCAAATGGTTTGGAAGTGGCTTTAACTCTAATATCGGTGGTTCTTCTTTCGATGATTTATATCGATATTTGTCTTCCTCTTTTAGCATTTGAATTTCTTCTGTTGTTGGTTCGTATTCATTAGCCATAAGTGTAGCTAACATTTCAGCTTCATCAATTGGTTCAGTTCCTTCTCCTAAAGAACATTCTCCTGTTCCTTGTAATTCTGGAAATTCTTCTAACATTTCTGCATGTGAATCTATAGTTTGAATATAATAACATGTATCATCTGCAGATTGCTGTTGTTGCATGGCTCTATCAACAGAAAAGGTAACACTCTCGTCCTCTATACTTAGGGTAAGTTTCTTACCGAACACGTCTATTATTGCTTTAGCCGTGTTTAAAAATGGTCTTCCTAATATGAGAGGAACTCGAGAATCTTCTTCCATGTCCAGAATAACAAAATCTACTAGAAATACTAAAGTACCAACTTTAACTAGCATGTTTTCCATTATCCCTCTAGGATATTTTACTGATCGATCGACTAGTTGTATGCTTATTCTTGTTGGTTTCAATTCTCCAAGGTCTAGTTTAGCGTATAGTGAATACGGCATTAAATTTATACTAGCACCTAAGTCTGCCAATGCTTCTATTGAACTAAGACTATCCAAAAAATATGGAATTGTGAAACTTCCTGGATCAGAGAGTTTTTCTGGTATCTTATTCAACAGTACTGCAGAATAATTAGCATTCATAGTAACAGCCGAGAGTTCTTCCATTTTCTTTCTATTTGTAATTAGATCTTTCAAGAATTTAGCATATCTAGGCATTCCTGAAATCACATCAATGAAAAGAAGATTAACATTTATTTGTTTAAACATATCCAAGAATTTGGATTGCTCGGCTTCAAGTCTTTCTTTTCTCATTTTACTCGGGTAAGGAAGTGGTGGTTGGTATGGTTTAACATAAGGTTTAACCTTAACTGTGTTATCTTCATTAACCTTTTCAACAACCGGTTCTTTTTCCTTATCTTGCTCAGGTTTTTGTTCTTTTGGAGTAGGAATAGAGTCATCAGAAATTACAGGTATTTCAGGTGGTTTAAATGTAATACCACTTCTCGTGGTAATGGCTTTAGCTGTTTCATTCCGGGGGTTAGCATTTGTATCTCTAGGTAGACTTCCCGGTTTTCTTTCACCTATCAACCTTGCTAGGTTACTCACTTCTTGTTCCAGATTTTGAATAGAAGATTGTTGATTTCTAAATGCTTGAGCATTTTGTTCATTGGTTTGTTTCTGAGATGTGAAAAATTGAGTTTGAGATTCAACTAGCTTCGACATCATATCTTCTAAATTTGGCTTTTTATCATCGGTTTGTGGTGATTTATTTTGAAAAATAGGTCTTTGCTGATTGTAAGTATTATTGGATACTTGTTGATTGCTAGGACCTTGTTGGTTGTTGTATGGAATATTTCGGTTATAATTCTGATTTTGATTATAGATTGGTCTTGGTGGTTGATAATTATTTTGATAATTATTACCAGGCCTTTGGTTCATGTATGAAACATTCTCTCTTTGTTCCATTGTTTGTTCAATACTGAGACAATCTTTTCTCAAATGTGTTCCTCCACACTGCTCACAACTAATTCGTATTGAGTGAATATCTTTAGTCATCTTTTCCATTCTTCTCTCGACAGCATCTATCTTTGCGAAAATGGAATCAAAGTCATGGCTAGAATCGGCTCTAGCTGCTTTACATGATCTAACGATATCTTTTTCTTGGTGCCACTCATGTGAGTGGGAAGCAGTGTTATCAATAATTTTGTAAGCTTCAGTTGCGGTTTTCTTCATAATGGAACCATCAGCTGCTATATCGATGTATTTTCTTGTAGTGATGTCACATCCTTGGTAGAATATTTGATAAGTGTCTAAACCATGTTGCGGACATCCTCTTAACAACTTTCCAAATCTTGTCCATGCTTCATATAGAGTTTCATTTGGCTTTTGTGTGAACGTAACAATTTCTCCTTGAAGTCTCACGGCTTTAGATGCCGGAAAGAATTGTTTAAGAAATTTTTCAACTAAAACATCCCATGTATCAATCGCCCCTTCAGGTAACGATTCTAACCAATCTTTGGCTTCTCCCTTTAAAGTCCAGGGAAATAACATGAGATAGAACTGTTCATCCTCCACTTCTCGGATTTTAAATAGAGTACAGATCATATTAAAGGTACGAAGATGTTCGTTTAGATCTTCCTTCGGCGCACCACTAAATTGGCATTGATTAGTCACCATATGTAGGATTTATCCTTTGATTTCATAATCTGGCGCATTAATGTCTGGTTGAGTAATTGCATGACCTTGGCCAGTGCGTTTAGCTCTCATTCGGTCTTCCATACTTAGAGGTTCCAGATTTTCCATTATTGAATTTGTTGAATCTGAATCACTAAGGGATTCTGATTTAATGGTTTCTTCCTCGACAATCTCTGGATGAGTGATTAGTGGTTCAGGATCTCTGAATTGTCCCTGAATATCCTCCGGATTCTCAATTGTGAGGTCGAGTTCAAAAAATGGATTATCGGAAATTTGAATTGAAGTACTTGGTCGACTTGACGACGATTCTAAAGAAAAATCAACGGTGACAATATTGGCTAGATGTCTTGATCGAGTTACAGGTGGTGAACGTATAAAAGGTTGAGAACGTTTTGCTCGGTGCATTCACTGAATATCCTATTAGCTATAAAAGATAAAAATTATATAAGTTATCAAATTAATAGACTTTTCTGATTTTGCCCACGTTTTGAATAGCCAATAGATGCAGCAGGTAGCCAGGACCCTTTAAATCGAAAGCCCACAACTCGCCACTAACAAATCCAACTATTACTACGAATCAGAAAATTTTGGATGTCTATCAATTTAACCGCTTAAAATAATTTTTCGTTTTGAAATTTTAGAGAAGAAATAGAAAAAATTCTTAGTCCTAAAAACTAGAGCGTCGAGTAATAAGAAAGAAAAAGAGTGCGTCGAAAAATGAACAGTCGAAAAATAAAAATAAGAGAATAAAGCGTCGAAATTTAGAATTCTAAAAACTTAATATTAAAAGTTGCGTCTAAAGGTATTAAAGCTTAAAAGGAATTCTATATCCAAAACAGCAATAACTTAAAAAGTACTAAAATCTTAAAACGACGTCACAAAATTCTAAAGCACCTAAATCTTAGTCTAAAGAAAAAGTACTTAAGGGATTTTACAGCAAAGTCTAGAAATCTAGAAATAAAAATGGCTACGGCAAAATACTAGATTAAAAACTAATTACAAACGATAAAAATACAAATATTACGAATAAAAAGATATAAAATATAAAAAAAACTTAAAGTTGTAAAAAAATACAATTTTGATAAATATATTATTTTTATATTATTATTTTATAAAAGTATTAAGTTTATATAATAAATAAAAATATTAAAACTTAATAATACTAAATATAAATTGAAACTAAAATTTAAAAACTAATTAAATATCTAAACCCTAATTAGGGTTAATAATAATAGTAATAATAAATAAAACTTACGCGTAATAAATGCTGTCTTAGGTTTGTGGCCTGTCACAGTCAGTCATGCGACCGCATGAAATTAAGGCGTCCAACTCATGCGATCGCATGGGCCTGGATTTCAAATTAGTTCTTGGGCTGCTACAGTATTGTGGCCCGAGAACTTTTTATATATTTTTTTTATTATAGCGTTTCGCTTTCGGCGTTTAAGATGTCCCTGGCAGCGGCGCCAAAAATACTTGATGTGTGCAGCGGCGTATACGAAATAGTTATATATTTATTATGAAATACTATTAAATACGATACAATTTTACACAAGTTATTTATTTATTTATAGAGTGAATATACCTAGACCTTGCTACAACACTTATAGACAGTGTACCTAATCGTATAGTAGTGTAGTTTTTAGTAAGTCCGGTTCGTCCACAGGGAACTAGCCAAATTTAACGGTATTTGTATATAAATATATATATATTTATAAGTAGTATTATTATTATTATAAAAAGGGGGTTTTTACCGTTTAATGACCGGTTTGTCGATTTTATGTCTTAAGTCGCAGTTAAAACCTAATGTTAAATAATAAATACAATTTAATTTAAAGCGTAAAGTAAATGACAATAATTAAGGTGCGATAAATTAAAGTGCGATAAATAAAATGACGATAAATAAAATTGCGATAATTAAAAAGTACGATAATTAAAAGTGCAATAAATAAAATGAGAGTAAATAAAAGTGCGATAAAATATGAAATAAAGGAATTATGCTTATTTAAACTTCCGTAATCATGATGTTTGACGTGTTGATTTTAATTTATTACCATGGGTTAATTGTCCTTTGTCCTGGATTATTCAATATGTCCATACGGTTTTGTCCATAATAGTCCATCAGTCATAAACATAAAATGCGAGAGTCTTCGTCAAATTATCCTTATACCCGAAGTCAAATATTCCAACTAATTGGGGATTCGAATTGTAACAAGGTCTTAATACTTTGTTTAATGAATACACCAGGTTATCGACTGCGTGTAGTCTAAGGTTTTATTACTTTGTTAAAAATTACACCAATTACCTTTGAATGTAATCCACCCCTGTTTTAATGAATCCATTAACTATTAATCCATCCCCATGTCCGGTAAAATGAACGATAATTCGTATTTATAGATATCCCGCTCACCGTACCCGATTAAGCGTATGTGGTTATATATCGATAGGTCAAATTGTAATCTTTATATTAAATTAACGAGGTATCGTTTAGTTAATATAAAGCCCATTAATAGCCCATGGTCTAATTTCCACAAGTGTCGTTCTTTTGTCCAAACCCCAATTATGGTACAAAGCCCAATTACCCAATTTTAATATTTAGCCCAACATCACGATTACTTCGGCATTAAATAAACATAATAGTAATTTAGCTATGAGACATTAATTTAAAAAGGTTGAACATAACTTACAATGATTAATAATAGCATAGAGTTACACGGACAGAATTTTGACTTACAAACTTAAAACATTCGCCACTATAACCTTATTGTTATTAACTTAAATTAAAATTAAAATTATAAATATAAATATATATATATATATATCGTGTGAGAGAGAGAGAGAGAGAGAGATTGAATTAGGTGTGTAAAATTCGCCCAAAAAATGCTGAATTTATAGATGTGGCCTGTGATTCCTTCCCATGCGATCGCATGGTGTTTGGGCATGCTGGTCATCCGATCGTATGGCAGCCAAAAACTGTTCCAAGTCGTTCCAAAACGTGGGCTGCTGCATTAATTAATATATATAATATAATATATATAGATTTATATAATTATATATATATTATATTATATTCTTGTATTCCGTTGACTTGTAATTTTCGGTCCGTTGCATCGCGCGTTGAGAGTTAACTCTGGTCCCGGTTCCAGATTTTCGAACGTCCTTTAGTGCTATTTAATATCTTGTAATTTGTGTTTTGCGGCTCGTACTCTTGTAACTTTTAGACGTTTCTCATCAATAAATTTAACCACTTTGATTGTACTTTGTACTTTATAGCTTTTTGGTCGTTTGCATCTTCAAATCGTCGAATCTGTCTTTTGTCTTCACCTTTTATTATTTAAACGAATATCACTTGTAAATAGAACAATTGCAACTAAAAGCTTGTCTTTCTTGAAGGATAATGCTATGAAATATATGTTCGTTTTTAGCATTATCACATGCAACTCAGAAAATTCGTATAGCATGCAAACCCTAACGAAAACTTCGATTAAGCATATATTGAGCATACGATAATGAAATCACGCAAAATCGGAGTCTAAAATTAATAACTTTTCAATATCTTTCTAATTAAACATATTACAATACCAGATCTCATGTCAGTTAAATCAGATCATTAAAATACAAATTCGTTTTTCATACATACAACGTTAATTACGCAATCAAACGATAAACAACAACACTAGACACCATTAATTGAGCACTAGATTTGATTACACCGTGTAATTGAACAAAAAACTGAATTAATAAATTTAGGGTTACTAGTTATACCTCAAACGATTAAATTGATCACACAAACGCGTATAGAACGATCAAAGCAACAACGTTCGTGTACGGGGTTTATTCTAATTTCAACTTGTGATGGTGGTTGTGGGGTGGTGATGGCCAACGGCCAAGAGGGAGAGGGAGAGAGGGAGATGTCGACTAGAATGGGAAAAATAAGGGTTCCCATGATTTGCTTTCCTATTTATAGCTAGTAATTAGGGCATAGTTAAGATAACTAATGACCTTGTAGCCCAAGTTAAGTCCATAAGGGGGTTCGGCTGATGGGGCCCTATAGGGGTGTTCCTGGGCTCGTTTTGCTTACTTACTCATATGCGCGTGGTCCGTTTCGTTGCCGTTAATCGTATCGGGTCTCCGGAACATTAACTAGTCATTTAGACAAAATCACCGAATTTAATTCATTAAATAAATAATAAATTAATTAGTTTTTCTTAAAGTAAATAATTATTGAAAATAATTATTTCGTCATTTTTCTGAGTTCCGTAAACTGAAAAGTTTTCTAGGCGATTAACTTAATCGTAACGTTTTCTAGTTATTTCACTTTCTGAAATAAGTTCATAAATTAATATAACGTATTAATTCAAGAATAAGCATGTATTTAATTCTATTAAACACACAAGTCTAAGTAACCACCATTAAATACTTAACGGAAAAATAACGATAGTAAACGGAAAAAGTCAGGTTGTTACAAAGATACGGTCTAGTGTAATATCTAGCTGTGATACCAACTGATGTGGCTACAAAGATACGGTCAAAACGGTCGGTTTAATTCGTGCCGTGTCGTTAGGTCACAGGACGTCAGAATTAGCTGATCAGAGTAGCGATCAATGGTTTTGTTTATTTATATTGTGCGAGGCCTAAATTTACTTTTAACTTTCTAATGTAGAAGTTGTAAGTTAACCTAGGGTCGTGCTTTTGAATGGATTAACGAATTGAAGATCAAGTGGATAATCGACTTTGATTAAATTACCTGGTTAAAGATAGTAGTTTGTTTTAAACTAATAGTCCTAAATCGGGAAAAGTAAATAAAGTGGAAGGATATCCGGAGTATGCAGATCAAGGAAATATTGACCAAGATATTAGTTTGGGCTAGGGAAAGGTAATTATGTTGATGTTAAAGCTATGATTGGAATGGTGTAGATCTGGTTAGATGAGCCAATTATGTGACGACCCAAAAATTTTCGACCAAATTTAAACTTAGTCTTTAAATGTTTCTGACACAATAAGCAAAGTCTGTAAAGTTGAATCTCAAATTATTTTTTTTATATATTCAATTGCCCTTCGACTGCTCTCGACGATTCAAGAACAATATATATATATATATATATATATATATATATATATATATATATATATATATATATATATATACATATATATATACATATATATATACATATATATATATACATATATATATATATACATATATATATATATACATATATATATATATATATATATATATATATATATATATATATATATATATATATATATATATATATATATATATATATATGATAACTTGAAAATGTTAACAAGTATTAATGTTATGATAATGTGCTTTAAATTTATTGGTTTCAATATCTATTAGATATATTTAGCTACGGAGTTAAAAGATAATGCAAAATGATTGAATTAGATGATATTTTATCTTTTATCAATTCCATGAACATTATGAGATGATTACGGGTCTCTGTTGTAAGATCCACGTTGATTTGAGAAATCTTTCCCTCTTAACGGTATTCGGAACAATTGGTAAAGTAATCTACAAGTGAGAACAAAGTGTCAAATAGCGAGAGTGATGTTGTAGCGTGGGGGTACGAAATAGTTATATATTTTTAATACGAAATACGTTACAAATTACACAAGTTTTAGTTATTTATTTACAGATGGGATATACCTAAACCTTGCTACAACACTATAGGCAGTGTACCTAATCGTAGAGTAGTATAGTTTTTAGTATGTCCGGTTCATTCCACAGAGAGACGACTTATTTTACACTATATTTTTTTATATAACTATATTTGTACAAAATATAAATATATATATTACAATTATTATTATTATAAAAAGGGGGTTTTACCATTAAATGACTGGTTTATCGATTTTATATTTTAAGCGAATCGTAAAGTAAATGACAATAATTAAAGTGGGTAAAATAAATAACAATAATTAAAATAACAAAAAAAATAAAAGTACGAGGAAATATAAAATAAAATAATTATGCTTATTTAAACTTCCGTAACCATGATGTTTGACGTTTTGATTTTAATTAATTGTCCTGGGTTAATTGTCCTTTGTCCTGGATGTATTTGAAACCTATCTGGTTTTTGTCCATAATAGTTCATCGGTCATAATTATAAACTGGTCGGCAAATTTAACCTTATACCCGAAGTCAAATATTCCAATTAATTGGGGATTCGAACTGTAACAAGGTCTTAATACTTTGTTTAATGAATACACCAGGTTATCGACTGTGTGTAATCCAAGGTTTTAATACTTTGTTAACAATTACACCAATTACCCTTGAATGTAATTCACCCGTGTTTTAATGAGTCCATTGATTATTAATCCATTCCCCGTGTCCGGTCAAATGAACAATTATTAGTATTTATAAATATCCCGCCTACCGTACACGATCAAGCGTATGTGGTTATAGATAACTACGTCAAATTGTAAATCTCTATATTAATCAAATATAAAGTCCATTAATAACCCATAGTCCAATTTCCACAAGTGTTGTTGTTTTGTCCAAACCCCAATTATGGTACAAAGCCCAATTACCCCGTCTTTAATATTTAGCCCAACATCATGATTACTTTAGTTCAAATAAGCATAATAATAACTTAAGTACGAGACATTAATTTAAAAAGGAGAACATAGCTTACATTGATTATTTATCGCGTAGTGTTACACGGACAGAGCTTCGACTTCAAAACCCGTAAAATAACCTTTACATTACCCAAACTAACTAATATAAAACTACCCTATACTATATATATATATATATATATATATATATATATATATATATATATATATATATATATATATATATATATATTATATATATATTTATTATTACAGAGGGAGTATTATTATTTTTTGGTGTATCAAACTCGGCAGAAGCTCGTGCCTTTTATAGGCATTTCTGATTTTGGCTGCTCCACTATCGCTTAGCAATTGTGCATAGTTGACTTGTAATTTTTAGTCCGTTGCGTCGGGCGTTGATAGTTGGTTCATGTCTCGGTTCCGGATTTTCGAACGCCTTTTCGTACAATTTAATATCTTGTACTTTGCGTTTCACAACTTGTACTCTTGTCATTTTTAGATGTTTCTTATCAATAAATTGAACCATTTGAATTGTATCTTGTACATTTGTGCTTTTTGGACGTTTGCATCTTCAAATCTTCGTTTTCGCCTTTTGTCTTCGCACTTATTTATTTAAACGAATATTACTTGAAAATAGAACAATTGCAACTGAAAACTCTACATATTGGAAAGATATTGCTACTAAATATATGTTCATTTGGAGCACTATCAAATATCCCCACACTTGAACGTTGCTTGTCCTCAAGCAATACAAAACTTGAAATTAAATCACACGAATCACTTCTTTATTCTTCACACTTTATACATCAGTGATTTTGATACGGCGGTATAAACAATGATAGTAACGATGTGGTTTACAGTCCCACATGACTATAAAAATTTAGATCCTTAAGGAAATTGGATCTTTATGAAAACATTTGATCTTTTGAAAATTCATTCTAGCTTTTACCCTAGATAAGTTTTCCGGAATAACCCTTCACCGGTGTTTGCAAAATGTTTTTATGGGTTTTGTGGGTTTTAGATTTGAAAATTTTAGCTCAAAACTTATGGTTTTGTGTCACCCACTTGCTATCCTTGTATTGGAAAAGCAACACGTCCAGTATACTTGCTCCGTATATTACCTTTCGGCAAACTACAGTCCGGTTGTAAAGGAAAGCGTTGAACAAGCAACTGTTAAGGCAATGTCTAATGACATGCATTTGATTATGGTCCAAAAACATGTCGGATGCTATTACTATCCTTTGTAGGAGCAATAGTAAAAATCATCCTATAATTTTTCGGTCTGGCACAAGGTCCTGTCTCCGACCATGCTATGCAACCACCGTTCTTACAGTTGACACCCGATTTGGTTCAGGTGACCTAATGAATTCCAGGTGAATTCTTAGGATTTTACGTTCAATGGTAATGAACGCATTGAAAATGGGTTTTCAGAAAACAAATCGGTTTTATTTTTGATCAAAATATTTTCTCGTTCAAGTTCGAGTTTAGATATCATCGAATTCCATGAGTTTGTAATTCTCAATCTTTAAGGTCAATCTCAAGGATTGAGTAATATCAGGCTTAAAGCTGATTTTTAATCTTTAAGGAGATTATCCTTTCTGGGGGTCTGATTCATTGGTCTTATCAAGCTAATTTGCCAAGCGCCCTCCCCATTTTACGAGACAAATCCTCTCATGGTTAGGATAAGTCTAACCACATGGCAACCCTGTTTAATACTGAGGTCCGTGGATTTCCTGCTGATTTTAGAGATGACTTTTCTAGATTTTTCGTCAACCTACAGCTGGTCTGGACGACAACTTCTTGACCTAAATCAAGAAGCGCGTGTCTTTTTCGGAAGACTTTACATCCTTTTAATGATGGAATTGATTCATCGTGTAGATCCATCTTTCTTTCAAATATATTACAATAAATCGGGTAAAACAGTTAATTTAGTCCAAAATAAAAGCACCTGCAATAACTTTACAGAAACATGTGATAGATAGTTTTTAATCGAATAACTTGGTACATTCTCCCCACACTTGGCTTTTTTCATGCGTCTTTTTATATCTTAATAAATAAGTTCAAGCGATTTAGTTGTTTCTCAATTTATGTCCTTTTCGAGGTAACGATAATTTCGGCAATAACACCTAGTTTTATCGTTCATAAATATGTATAAACATGATTTTGAATTCATTTAGTTGAAAATTTTTCAAATTTTCATAAAATTTAGAAAATAAGCCAAGTATAAACCCGAGAGAATTTATAACCCTTCCCCACACTTGAGATCATGCAATGCCCTCATTTGCATGAAATCAGACTTTAATTATAAATTCATGAGGGTGATTAGTGTAGAAAAGTAGTTAAAGATACCAGTTTTTAATTACAAAGCTCGTCGAATGATAGATGGCGCGCCTCATCGTTCATTCCTTCTTGTTTTATCACACATGATTTTCTTCAAAAACGGTTGCTTTTCTGAACTGTTTGCTAATATTTGAAAATGCGTCTTCTACCCTTACTCATTATACATGTTTATTAACGAGTTATGCATTAACCCGAACCCCTAATTTATCGTTAAGTGGGGTTAGACTTCCCCACACTTAGCTGACGACATGTGAAGTCGGTAGAATAAGTTCCACGAATTAAAATAGTGAGCCAGTTATTTACATCTCGGGTGGTATAAAATATATCAATGGGTTTAAAGTTTAGACCCACCCGATCGTCACTACTTAATTCTTTTTTAAGTGTAGCTTTTAGTAAATGGATATGTCTCTTTTCTGGTTCTTGGTCAAATGGATCAATATACACCGACATACATACTATAGGGTGGACAATTCCTAACATTTCCTTCCGTTTATTCTCGGGATTAAAGTTTTCACCTCTATTACCCAATTGGGTGAAATCCGAGGTGTCATTATCTATTACAGCTCGTAGTTCATCTTCGGTAGATGACTCGTCTATTGAGAATATTGGGTTGGAAGGTTGTGGAATGGTGAATTTCGGGATCGAAGTAGATTCTTCTTCATTAACGGTACTTATCGGTTCCTCCACTTTGGTCTCGGGGGTAAAATTTTCAACGTTATCGTTTTCCCAAGAGTACCAATTTGTCACCCTTACTTCTTCTTAATCCATTGATGGATCGATGATTTCATCGGTTGAGGCTATTGTGTCGATATGTTGTGAAATTGGTAAAGCTGAATAAAAAGTATCATCGGGATAATTGGTGATTTCGGAGCTCTCGAATTCATCAAAATTCGATGATATGAGATTTTCTTGCACAATTTTCCTCAGATCAACAGGTGTGTAATCTGATAGAGTTTCAGCTTACCGATTTACAAACTCTCTCATTTGTTCATTTTGAACATCAAGTTCTTCGAGTTTGATTTTCATATAATCTAAAGAATTTTCAGACACATAATTTTCCTCGTCATCTGGTTGTTGAGTTGGATATATTCTTGGGAATAATCCCAATTTGAATTGTATTCTTCATAATCATTCCATTCAGGTTCTGTGGGTGCGTAATTTTCCATAGGAACGTAATAATAACATTCCCATGTTGAGTGATAATCTCCACAGATTTCACAACCAGTTATTGTTTCGTCATTCATGATCCAAGATTGACCGAACGAATTGTCATCAATACCCGTTTGAGAGTATTGATTTCGTATGTCATAAAGAGTTTCCAGAATATATTCGAGATTTTCCATAATGCGCTTATTACCAAATTTTAGCTTCAATGTGGTGCATTTACTGATTATCCTATTAGTTATAAAATAAAAAATTATATAAGTTATCAAATTAATAGACTTTTCTGATTTTGCCCACGTTTCGAATAGCCATTAGATGCAGCAGATAGCCAGGACCCTTTAAATCGGAAACCCACAAATCGCCACTAACAAATCCAACTATTACTACGAATCGGAAAATTTGGATGCCTATCAATTTAACCGCTTAAAATAATTTTTCGTTTGGAATTTTAGAGAAGAAATAGAAAATCTATGTCCTAAAAACTAGCGTGTCGAGAAATAAGAAAGAAAAAGATTACGCGTCGAAAAACGTCGAAAATTAAAAATAAGAAAGAAAAACGTCGAAACTTAAAAGTCTAAAAACTATATCTAAAAAGTTGCGCCTAAAGGTATTGAAACTTAAAAGAAATTCTATATCCAAAATGGCAATAACTTAATTAGGCACTAAAATCTAAAAACTGCGTCGCAAAATTCTAAAGCGCCTAAATCTTAATCTAAAGAAAAAGCACTTAAGGGATTTTACGGCAAAGCCTAAAAATCTAGAAATATAAAATAACTACGGCAAGAACTAAGTTTAAAACTAATTACGAACAAAACGATTAAAAATATACAAATAATAAAAAGATATATTATACAAATGATAAAAATAAAATTTTATATAAAAATATTATTTTTATAGTATTATTATATAAAAAATATTAAACTAAATGTGATAAATACTAAATTAATTAAAACTTATAAAATAATTAAACTAAATAATTAATCTAAACCTAAATAATAATAATTATTAAAAAAATCTAACCCTAAAACCGTAATTAATGCTATGGTTGACCTGTCAGGTCCTCCTACGCGATCTCGTAGGATTTTGCTTTGTAGCTCCGCGATCTCGGAGTATGCAGGTTCAATTTAAACTCGTTTTTTATTTTATTTTATTTTTTTTAAATTTTATATTGTTTTTCTAAAAATTATATACAAATATATTTATACAAATATAGATTAAAAATATAGCGTTTCGCCGAGTCCCCGACAGCGGCGCCAAAAACTTGATGTTGTAGCGTGGGGGTACGAAATAGTTATATATTTTTAATACGAAATACGTTACAAATTACACAAGTTTTAATTATTTATTTACAGATGAGATATACCTAAACCTTGCTACAATACTATAGGCAGTGTACCTAATTGTAGAGTAGTATAGTTTTTAGTTAGTCCGGTTCGTTCCACAGGGAGATGACTTATTTTACACTATATTTTTTTATATAACTATATTTGTACAAAATATAAATATATATATTACAATTATTATTATTATTATAAAAACGGAGGTATTACCGTTTAATGACTGGTTTGTCGATTTTATATTTTAAGCGAATCGTAAAGTAAATGACAATAATTAAAGTGCGTAAAATAAATAACAATAATTAAAATAACAAAAAAAAATAAAAGTACGAGGAAATATAAAATAAAATAATTATGCTTATTTAAACTTCCGTAACCATGATGTTTGACGTTTTGATTTTAATTAATTGTCTTGGGTTAATTGTCCTTTGTCCTGGATGTATTTGAAACCTATCTGGTTTTTGTCCATAATAGTTCATCGGTCATAATTATAAACTGGTCGGCAAATTTAACCTTATACCCGAAGTCAAATATTCCAATTAATTGGGGATTCGAACTGTAACAAGGTCTTAATACTTTGTTTAATGAATACACCAGGTTATCGACTGTGTGTAATCCAAGGTTTTAATACTTTGTTAACAATTACACCAATTACCCTTGAATGTAATCCATCCCTGTTTTAATGAGTCCATTGATTATTAATCCATTCCCCGTGTCCGGTCAAATGAACAATTATTAGTATTTATAAATATCCTGCCTACCGTACCCGATCAAGCGTATGTGGTTATAGATAACTACGTCAAATTTTAAATCTCTATATTAATCAAATATAAAGTCCATTAATAACCCGTAGTCCAATTTCCACAAGTGTCGTTCTTTTGTCCAAACCCCAATTATGGTACAAAGCCCAATTACCCCGTCTTTAATATTTAGCCCAACATCATGATTACTTCGGTTCAAATAAGCATAATAATAACTTAAGTACGAGACATTAATTTAAAAAGGAGAACATAGCTTACATTGATTATTTATCGCGTAGTGTTACACGGACAGAGCTTCGACTTCAAAACCCGTAAAATAACCTTTACATTACCCAAACTAACTAATATAAAACTACCCTATACTATATATATATATATATATATATATATATATATATATATATATATATATATATATATATATATATATATATATATATTATATATATATATTTATTATTACAGAGGGAGTATTATTATTTTTTGGTGTATCAAACTCGGCAGAAGCTCGTGCCTTTTATAGGCATTTCTGATTTTGGCTGCTCCGCTATCGCTTAGCAATTTTGCCTTCCAGCTCCGAGATCGCGGAGTGACGCACTCCAGCTCACCTACTTTTGGCCATTTGCTTGTCGACGTTATATTATATAATATAATATATATATATATATATAATTTTTTATAATTATTTAAATATTATATTATATTCTGGTGCATAGTTGACTTGTAATTTTTGGTCTGTTGCGTCGGGCGTTGATAGTTGGTTCATATCTCGGTTTCGGATTTTCGAACGCCTTTTCGTACAATTTAATATCTTGTACTTTGCGTTTCACAACTTGTACTCTTGTCATTTTTAGACGTTTCTTATCAATAAATTGAATCATTTGAATTGTATCTTGTACATTTGAGCTTTTTGGACGTTTGCGTCTTCAAATCTTCGTTTTCGCCTTTTGTCTTCGCACTTATTTATTTAAACGAATATTACTTGAAAATAGAACAATTGCAACTGAAAACTTTACATATTGGAAGGATATTGCTACTAAATATATGTTTATTTGGAGGACTATCAGAGAGTTAGACAAAAGTTGGTGGAGAACTAAAATTCACAATATTCTATTGATTTAGCTTCAAACGTGCGAAAACATTTTTCGATGCAATAGAATTTGATTTTTAAAATGCTTTTGTTTAGATAACGTTATTTAGATATATACAATAAGTTAGAATATTAATTTTTGGAATAAATAACTCGCATTAAAATAAAACATGTAATTTAAACGTGTTTATATATATATATATATATATATATATATATATATATATATATATATACATATATATATATATATATACATATATATATATATATATACATATATATATATATATATACATATATATATATATATATATATATACATATATATATATATATATACATATATATATATATATACATATATATATATATATATACATATATATATATATATACATATATATATATATATATATACATATATATATATATATATATACATATATATATATATATATATACATATATATATATATATATACATATATATATATATATATATACATATATATATATATATATATATATATATAGTTTCAAATTAGTTAAGTAAACAATAATAACCCTTGTTTACTGATTCGATTGATATTTAGATATGTTAATTAGAATGTTTGAGAAATTAAAATAAACGTTGGCGTATAAATGAATTGTATCAAATTAAGTTCTAGAGCGTAAACGTTACGTGATATAATAATTTCTATTATTTAAAGAATTTTAAAATGAACTTTAAAATATAATTAGTTTTGAAAAACTAAATATTATATTATTAAGTAAGTATTTCAATTATATTTAAGATGTACAAATTTATATTTTTCTAAATGAAAAAATATATATATATATATATATATATATATATATATATATATATATATATATATATATATATATATATATATATATATATATATATATATATATATATATATATATTATAATGTGATAAAGAAGCAAATGACCAAAACACTCGAACGTTCAGGATACACTTGAGAGATATAAGTTATCGATGATTTACGTGTAATTATTGACGAATGTAAGTGTCACGAAACGTAAAGTACTAGTTTTCTAAGCGTACGAAACGACATTCGAAAAACCGGAACAGGGGCATTAGTCGAGCGTCAACGTACGAGTCATTGGAACTAAAATTATAAGTTAACTATGCTCGAGAATTTAATATATTATTTATATAATTATAAAGATTTAATATATATATTAATAAACGAGTGTTGGCAGAGTAAAATAAGTGAACATTGCTGTCCCAGGCACTCATGCGATCGCATGACATCCCAGTGCAATTCTCATGCGATCGCATGAGGATAGAATCCAGAAATTGTCTATAAAGCTCGACGAGTTCAGGCTTAATCACACACACATATCAATATCCATATTACTCCGTATTATATTTATTATATATATTATTATTATTATTATTAAGATTATTATTATTAATTTTATTATTATTATTAAGTATTATACATAAAATACTACGACGAGGTCATAAGCAAGTTATTTCATAACGGGTTTTTCAAGCGGGATAGAGCTAAGGAAATCATGGGTTATAGCTAAGGAGGTTATGGGTATTGCTTGGGGGTTGTGATCGTGAGTCAAAGGTCAATCTAGCAATTGTCATGTCCATTGCGTCTACGTACTTTTCCTGCAATATTGAATCACAATATTGATACGTAAGTAAGGATTCCATTTTTATTACCTAAATTCATTACT
This sequence comes from Rutidosis leptorrhynchoides, assembly GCF_046630445.1. Classification (NCBI taxonomy): domain Eukaryota; kingdom Viridiplantae; phylum Streptophyta; class Magnoliopsida; order Asterales; family Asteraceae; genus Rutidosis; species Rutidosis leptorrhynchoides. Next base: position 187,304,215 of record NC_092333.1, read on the forward strand.
AATATTATTATTATTATTATTATTATTATTATTATTATTATTATTATTATTATTATCGTTGTTATTGTTGTCGTCATTATTATTATTATCTAATAATTATTAATATTATTATTATCGTTATTAAAATAAGTATTATCATTAAAAATTGTTATTGTTATTATTATTACTATCGTTATTATCACTAAGGTTATTATTAATATTATCATTATTATTATTAGTATTATTATAATAATAATAATTATTATTATTATTATTATTATCATTATAATAATTATTAGTATTATCATTAGTATTATTATAATTGTTATTATTATTAGTATCATTATCATTAAAACTAATATTAGTATCATCTAATTATTATGATTACTATTATTATCATTATTATGAATGCGATATAAAAGAGGACTAAAAGCTATTAAACAAGTCGATTAAGAAATAATGAGTATAAGTATCATGATTTAGTTAAAAATGTTGTTAAGATTATGATTTAGATAAAAATATCGTTTTCATTATTTTTTATCATTAAAAGTATCGTTATTATTAAAAATTATCATTTTTATTAAAAATTATCATTTCTATTAATATTATTATCATTATCATTAATTATTAATTACATTAATATTATTACTAATATTATCATCAATATCATTATAGTATTATCATTATTACTAAAAGTTATTAAAAAATATTATTATAGTTATCTTTATTATACAACTTATTATTATTATTATTATCATTAATAATATTATGATATTAATATTACTACAAATAAAATGACTATCAGTATTATCAAAAATTATTATTATCATTAGCGAATATAATTATTATTATTACTAATATGATTATTATTAATATTATTATTAAAAAATAATACAACTCTACATTCATTATTATTATTAATATTATTTTATCAAATAAATATTAAATATATAAAAATATAATTACTACATATAATCTAACTATATTAATATTACATATCACTATATTTTATCATTAAAATGATATTAATCGAGCTATATACAAATTTCATCAATTATTATATAAAAATATATTTCTATCATATATAAAGTTTTATTTCTAATATATTATTAAGAGCGATAAATATTATATCATTAAACTACTTTAATAAATATTTACTATAAAAATATTAATAAATGCACTACGAAAATAAATATTAACTACTTAAAATGTGTAGAATAAATATAAGATATTTAATTATTAATATAACATATAATTCATTAGATTTAACAAGTATATTAATAATATTAATATATACAAACTTGTTATATGTTTTAATATATATATATATAACTGATATAAGTTCGTGAATCCGAGGCCAACCCTGCACTTTTTCAGTGTCGTCATATATGTACTTGCTATGAAATACAGTATCGTGAGTTTCATTTGCTCCCTTTTTAATTGCTTTTGCAATATATATTTTTAGGCTGAGAATACATGCGTTGCTTTTATAAATGTTTGACGAAATAGACACAAGTATTTAAAAACATTCTACGATTAGATTATTATACCGGATATCACCCCTTTTTGCTTGGTAACCTAAGAATTAGTGAATGCCACTAATTGACGCGAATCCTAAAGATAGATCTATTGGGCCTAATAAACCCCATCCAGGTTATGGATGCTTTAGTACTTCGACTTTTATATTATACAGATGAGTGTTCCTATATATTTAGGGATATTCTAGATGCATTTTGTTAATTTCGGTTACCAGGAGTTCAATAGTATGAATTATTTTTATACAGATGAGTGTTCATGTATGATAATTTTTAAAGAAGAGTATTCCTGCAGGTTATATATGAAAATAAAATCTTGTGGTTTATTAAAAGTATTGAAATGATTGTTTATGATAAACCTATGAACTCACCAACCTTTTGTTTGACACTTTTAAGCATGTTTATTCTCAGGTATTAAAGAAATCTTCCGCTGTGCATTTGCTCATTTATAAGATATTACTTGGAGTCATTCATGGCATATTTCAAAAGACGTTACATTCAAGTCATTCAAGTTCAAAAAGATTGTTATTAAATAAATGACAGATTAGTCATTTATAACTTGGGAAACATAGTTGTATCATTGGTATAAAGTGGATGTATTTTGAAATGGTGTGCATACCTATTAACTTTCATTGAAATGAAAGTTTTTCTTTTAAAATGAATGCAATGTTTACAAAACGTATCATATAGAGGTCAATACCTCGCAATGAAATCAACTACTGTGAATTGTTTATAATCGATATGAACGGGTCCTTTCAAATTACACAGACCTACTTATCTCTAGACTCTCAGAGTTCTTGTTGAGTAGTGAAAAGTATGTCACTTGGTTGTATAAGTGAAAGGTAACTATACCTCAGAGGTTATCCTTAGTAAAGCACTAGGTTTATTAGTGAGTTGAGTTCTAATCCTAACCCTCGTTATTAGTTTAGTTAACTGAATAACAACATGCCGTGTTGATTGAACACTGATTACAAACGGAAGGAGTCCGTCTGGTTAAGTTGACAAAACCTTAAATGAAAACTAACAACCATTTCATCATACTAATGAGATCATACCAAATCAGACATTACACAACATTACAATTGATATATTGAAAGTAAAGCAGATAGAAACCTAGCAGATACCTAGACAGTTGTTATGATTTAATCCTAAGGCAACAATCAAACAAGAACATGCAATAGGTTTGGATCATACAGTTAAGGCACTAGCTAGACCTTTACAGCTCCTAAGCGGTCACCTTGGAACAGTCAATAGGCATACTAGGCCATTCATGTCTCAATTCCTAAGTTTCGTGTCCTAAAAGCGCATTAGATGCCTCTCGGGAACTCCGACCATACCGAGTTCATAGAATCTTCAGATACAGTATAACCAGGGGTCTTAATCCTATGAAGTAGCTAAGTTCATATAAGTAGACAAGTCCTGATCACAACCTTAAGATGCTAGCATACAAATCTATCAGACTCACAAGTTCAGCATAACAATGGTAACCGTACTAATTTAACATAACTACGGTAACCCAAACTTCTATCATGGCAACATACAGATTAATTAAGCTAACATGGTAATATCGGAACGCATTATTAAACATAATAGGTAAGAATACATATTTAATACAAAAGACAAGCATTTCGGATAAAAACCTGAAAACGCTGAAGAAATCTGCCCGAGATCGCAGGGACCCGCCGGGATATCCTCCGAAAAATAAAAGCTAAGCTAGCTACTACTAAAAACTAACTAAAAACTTGAAAATATAAAATAAATTTCAAATTGGGTGTGTGTTGAAATGGATGGAAAGAGCCCTTTAAATAGACTTGAATTTTGCTAGCAAACGGCTGGCAGGCCGTTTGGCAGGCCGTTTGGCAGGCCGTTTACTGTGCCCGTTTGATCAGATCTGCCGTTTGATGTACCTGTTTATTTTGTCTGTGTGGCAGGCCATTTACCATACAGGCAAGCCATTTGGCACTCTGTTTGGAAGGCCTGGTTAGCTGAAATCACTGGATCGTAACTTGATTACTTGTCTTTCACCGTTTTCGCTCTAGATTCTTCGTTTTAGCTCCGTTTTACTTGAATCTTTTTGCATCGCCTTAGTAATTACTTAATCTACAAACTTAACCGACAAAGCGATTATTTTTACGATAAAGTTTGGAACTTTTATGGATTTAGGGCCTAATATCGGGGGTAAAAATGTGACTTTTTGGCCGATATCAAATACACCACACTTAGCTTTGCTTGTCCTCAAGCAAAAAGTGGGAATATAATGTTTTTTCTAATAGATTCTTCCTCGCCCACCCGTGGATCCTTTTATTATGCCTTCATCAGAAGTTGTCACATCTTTCGAAAGTATTAGAGAAAGTTTCGAACTTCGATGATCTTAGTCGCTAGATTTCAATCGCGTCCATAGTGAAAAAGGCGTACTTTCCAACTCTCAGATGTAGAGTATACATGACCAGGCTTCTCACTAGCGGATCACTCATATCACTCAAGTGTTTAGGGTGCCCTAATCTAGTTGTATTGTCGCTCAGAAGCCAGTCGTGTAACAGTTCTTATCATAGGCTTGGTAAAGCATCGATATCTCCACCGGTTAAGTAAAGACGGCACTAATCTTCTCCCTAGGCATTCTTTCAAGAGGAAGACGGGTTATAGGGTTGGTTGAGAAATTATGGAATGGTGAAAGGTATCTAGTCTCTTTTTATTTAACGAGAGAATTGATAGATTTCAATTTTTCTGATTATTCATTTTGGATACAGAATGGCTTAAATTCCGTAAGAGTTTCTTCGGAAGATGCGGATTTTTCTAAGACTTTGTCTAGAATTTTTCCCGGCTCTTCTGGCAATTCTTCTTTGAGCAACTTCTCGGGTTTTTCTTGTGTCATAACCCGTCCTTAACCATAAGAACGTGTTAGATAACGTATGATTTCATTGCGAGGTATTGACCTCTATATGCGACATTTTTTTAAAGAAAAACTGCATATATTATACATTACAAACCATGATCCTTATTTTTGATACAAGCTTTGGACAAAATAAAGATGATTATCGTTTAGCGATAATCTTCGACTTACAAACTTTACAAATGATAATAACAACCCGATTTCTAGCATATTTTACAACATAAGTTCTTGGATATGCAGTCTTATTTTTGACACAAATATGCGTACGCAAGATCCTGCTTAGATTCAACATGATGCAGCGGAAGCTTCTAATTATCACCTGAGAATAGACATGTTTAAAACGTCAACATAAAGTTGGTGAGATATAGGTTTAATGCCGGCAGCGATATAAATATAGACCACAAGATTTCATATATAAACATTTTAATAAAAATATTCTAAGTGGTTGAGCACTTGGTAACCATACTTAACATTTAATCACGTCGCATATTCCCTTTATTATGAAATCTTACTACACCGTACCAAGTGTAGTCACGAAACGAAGTACTGTGCAACCGTTGAACACTGGTCGTCCAGTCCGGTTGGGGTTGTCAGGCCCGATAGATCTATCAACAGGATTCGCGTTTACAATACCGCTGTAAATAACAGTTACCAAGCTACAGGGAAGTATGCCAGTGGTACAACTCAACGTAGAATATATTTTTCAGTTACTTGTGTCCATATCGTAAAACATAAAATACATGTATTCTCATCCCGAAATATTTAGAGTTTAAAAGTGGGACTATATACTCACTGTTGTCTTGAAGATATATATAATTTGACTTGGTCTCCGGTTGATATCACGAACCTATCCATATATAATATATCAATACCTTTTCTTTTTAAACAAACGTCACATATATATACTTGTTATACTTTTAATACTTTGAATAATTCCTTAGTCCGTAGTTAGCAGTTCGTTGTTAGTAATTCAATTTTAATGGTTCATTTTTAGATGTTTAATATACCCGCAATGAAATAAATAAAACCCCCTAACGAAATAAATAAAACCCCATCGTATATGTATTGGTCGAGATTAATCTTGACCCACGGTACCGGTGTTGTCAAATGACGTGTTGCGTACATAAAGTACCGGTGTTGTCAAATGACGTGTTGCGTACAAACATGGGATCTTATGATTAATCTTCTCGTGTTGTTTGCGGGTGATCCTGAACCATATAAAATTGAATTATAAGTACATATATATAAAATATCATGTTATCTTAGAAATATGTGATTTTATTTAATTTTTCCCAATTAATCCCGAAGTTAAACAAGTCTTAGATATCCGATCTCGTTTTGGTCATAGTTTCTTCGTTACAACTCCGTTTTCGTTGATTCAACTTGTCACTTCCTTGGATCGAGTCCCTCTTTAAGACTATGAACTGTAAATACCTTAGTTTGTATTCGAAATCACAGGTCATAGGTCAAACTTTAGTGAAACTTATGAAGTTAATCATTTTCCATCATGTAAACAACCTTAAATGATTATTTTTCTAAAAATACTTATACTTTGAGTTAAATCATGAAATTTTTATGTGTTATCATATTCATAGTAAAAATCATTTTTCCAGAAAATAAACCTCCAATTCAAAGTTTAAGATGGTTTTTAATTATCCAACCCAAAACAGCCCCTGGTTGCACTCCGACGTCGTAAATTCAGTTTTTAAGGTGTTCTTTGAAAAAACAAGTTATACCTTGTTAAATTAGCATATATTTATGATATATTACAGGTCTTGAAGTATTTTAAAAGTTAAGTTAGAAGGATCTATTTAGTTTGCAAACAAGTTTGAAAACATTCAAACTATGTTCTTGTTGTTAAAATTTTATACCACAAAATAAGATAGCTATATATATATGAATCGAATAAGGTTATGAACATAGATTCTACCTCAAGTTCCTTGGACAAGGTTGCTGTAAAAGAGGAGTAAAAAGCTAGAACCAAAAGGGTGATGGAATTGGATGAAAGATTGGAAGTAAGTTTGTGTTCTTGAAAGGATTTCTTGGAGTGTTTTTGTATGGTTTTCTTATGGTGATTAAGTAAGGTTTTTGAAGCTAAATGATGGGGAAAATGCTTGGAGATGATCAAGTATGAAGTTAAGAGTATTTTGAGAGAGAAATGGAAGTGTAAGTATGAGAAAATGGGGTGAAGAAATGGTGTGCATGCATAAAAACGTTTTTAGGTTATAAAGGAAAAAAAAGATACCTAACTTTGTTTTCTTGCTAAATAATTCATGCTACTTGACAAATGGTTGGTTCCACATGTTTCTTAATCATTTAAGGCTGCTAAGGAGCAGATTTTTATTGGTATATACCAATAGTAAATACATCTAGAAGCTGCGTATGATACGGGTACATATACTCTAGGTATACGTATAGAAATCTTTGAGGAAACGGAACGAGGATTCAAATATAGCTATCTTTTGTAAATATACTTATATTGTTTTATGTATGTAAGCCCTTTAAAAGTGATAAAATACATATCTATACGATGCATGTATAAGTAATATAGGTTATAAGTATTTACGTCGAAAAACATTACGTATAGTTATCGTTTTGAAAACTTAAGTTAGTAGTTTTAAAATATACTTATAACTTATTGTTATTAATACAAAATGAGATATTAAAACATTCTTAGATCATGTTAAATATGTATATATACATATATATACACAAACGTATAATTATCATATGTTATATAGTTCGTGATATCATCGGTCAAACTAGACGGTCAAACGTTGTGTAAACTCTTTTCGGAAATATAAATCTCGACAATTTGGATTGCTTATCATGTTGGTAAGGTTTAATTTATGTAAATATTAATCTTATAAGTATAGAACGATCGAAAAAGTGCGGGTCGTTACATTACCTCCCCGTTAAATAAATTTCGTCCCGAAATTTTAAAATTGTACCTATTTTGTGTTATCGAGAAACAAGTGTGGATACTTTTGTTTCATCTGATCCTCTCGTTCCCAAGTAAACTCAGGACCTCTTCGAGCATTCCAACGAACCTTAACGATCGGTATGTTGCTCTGCTTGAGCTGTTTAACTTCACGGTCCATGATTTCGATTGGTTCTTCGATGAATTGTAGTTTCTCATCGACATGGATTTCTTCAAGAGGAATGGTGAGATCTTCCTTTGCAAGACACTTCTTAAGGTTCGAGACGTGAAAGGTATTATGTACTCCGGCGAGTTGTTGCGGTAACTCGAGTCGATAAGCTACCGGTCCAATGCGTTCAATAATCTTGAACGGGCCTACGTACCTTGGGTTCAGTTTACCCCTTTTGCCGAAACGTATTACACCTTTCCATGGTGACACTTTTAACATAACCATGTCACCGATCTGAAACTCTAATGGTTTCCTTCGAACATCGGCGTAGCTCTTTTGGCGACTACGGGCTGTTTTCAATTTCTCCTTGATTTGTACAATCTTCTCAGTCGTTTCGTGTATGATCTCGGGACCCGTTAATTGTCGATCTCCTACTTCATTCCAACAGATAGGAGAACTACACTTCCTTCCATACAATACTTCGAATGGCGCAGCTCCAATGCTCGCATGATAACTATTATTATACGAGAATTCTGCTAACGGTAGATATTTATCCCATCCGTTTCCAAAATCGATCACACATGCCCTGAGCATGTCTTCAAGAGTCTGAATTGTTCTTTCACTCTGCCCGTCGGTTTGCGGATGATATGCGGTACTCATATCCAAACGAGTTCCTAGTGCCTCCTGTAGTGATTGCCAGAACTTTGAGGTAAATCTACTATCATGATCAGATATAATGGAAATAGGTATTCCATGCCTTGAAACTATTTCCTTTATATATAATCGTAATAATTTCTCCATTCTATCCGTTTCCTTTATAGGCAAGAAATGTGCAGATTTGGTAAGACGATCAACAATTACCCAAATAGTGTCGTATCCCCAGGCAGTCTTTGGTAACTTCGTGATGAAATCCATGGTAATACCGTCCCATTTCCATTCTGGGATTTCTGGTTGTTGAAGTAATCCTGACGGCTTTTGGTGTTCTGCTTTGACTTTGGAACAAGTTAAACACTCCCCAACATATGTTGCAACGTCTGTCTTTAAATTAGGCCACCAATAATGCGTCTTAAGATCTTGATACATCTTTCCAACTCCAGGATGTATCGAGTATCTTGTCTTATGTGCCTCATTCAATATCAACTTCCTTAATCCACCCAACTTCGGTACCCAAATACGGTTTGCAAAATATCGAATTCCGTCTTCCCGTATAACGAGTTGCTTCTCATACTTCTTCATTATTTCATTTCTTATGTTTTCTTTAGTAAGTGCTTCTCGTTGAACTTCTTTGATTTGTGAGTTGAGATTCATGCGAATTTTTATGTTCATCGCTCGTACTCGAATTGGTTCTCGTTCCTTTCTGCTTAGAGCATCGGCCACCACGTTCGCCTTCCCGGGATGATAACGAATTTCACAATCATAGTCGTTTATCAGCTCGACCCACCTACGTTGCCTCATGTTCAGCTGTTTTTGATCAAAAATATGTTGAAGGCTTTTATGATCAGTAAACACAGTGCATTTAACCCCATACAAGTAGTGTCTCCATATCTTCAATGCAAACACGACTGCTCCCAGTTCTAGATCATGCGTCGTATAATTCCGCTCGTGAATCTTTAATTGTCGGGATGCGTATGCAATAACTTTCTTCCGTTGCATAAGAACGGACCAAAACCTTGTCGCGAAGCGTCACAATATATTTCAAAATCATCGTTCCCTTCTGGTAACGATAAAATAGGCGCCGTAGTCAACTTCTTTTTCAGTAATTGAAATGCACTCTCCTGCTCAGAAGTCCATTCATATTTCTTCCCTTTTTGCGTTAACGCTGTCAACGGCTTAGCTATTCGGGAAAAATCTTGAATAAACCTTCTATAATAACCGGCTAAACCCAAAAATTGGCGTATCTGCATTGGTGTCTTAGGAGTCTCCCATTTTTCAATGGCTTCAATTTTTGCTGGATCAACCTGAATTCCTTTGCTACTAACAACGTGGCCAAGAAATTGCACTTCTTTCAACCAGAAAGCACATTTAGAAAATTTAGCATATAGCTGTTCTTTTCTCAACAACTCTAATATCAACCTTAAATGCTGCTCATGCTCTTGCTCACTCTTGGAATAGATAAGAATATCATCAATGAAAACGATAACAAACTTATCTAAATATGGACTACAAACTCGATTCATGAGGTCCATGAATACAGCTGGCGCATTCGTCAATCCAAACGGCATGACCAAAAATTTGTAATGACCGTAGCGTGTCCGAAAAGCAGTTTTCGGTATATCTTCTTCTTTGACACGTAATTGATGATAGCCCGATCTTAGGTCAATTTTCGAGTACACACATGATCCTTGGAGTTGATCAAATAAGTCGTCAATTCTCGGTAGTGGATACCGATTCTTGATAGTTAACTTATTTAATTCACGATAATCTATACACATTCGGAAAGATCCGTCTTTCTTCTTGACGAATAAAATTGGAGCTCCCCACGGTGAAGTACTTGGTCGTATGAATCCACGATCCAGTAATTCTTTTAACTGACTCTGAAGTTCTTTTAACTTGGACGGTGCAAGTCTATATGGAGCACGGGCAACCGGTGCAGCTCCTGGTACAAGATCTATTTGAAATTCTACAGATCTAAATGGAGGTAATCCCGGCAACTCTTCCGGAAATACTTCAGGAAAATCTCTTGCCACAGGCACGTCATTGATGCACTTCTCTTTTTCTTTCTTTTCGACTTTATTAACATGTGCTAAGATAGCATAGCACCCTTTCTTCAAGCACTTTTGAGCTTTCAAATAACTAATGAGTTTTAGCTTTGATTTACCCTTCTCTCCATAAATCATTACTGGCGTTTTATCCTTACGAGGAATGCGAATTGCCTTCTTGGCGCACACAACTTCAGCTCCTATTTTGGACATCCAGTCCATGCCGATTATTACATCAAAACTTCCTAATTCTACGGGTATCAAATCAATCTTAAATGTTTCTCCGGCTAAATTTATTTTACAATCACGGCAAATTTTATCGGCTTTAATTAGTTTACCATTAGCTAACTCAATCATGTACTTAGCATCTAGAGGTAATGATGAACAATTCAATTTAGCGTGAAAGTCTCTACACACGTAACTTCTATCAGCACCAGTATCAAATATAATAGATGCGGATAAGTTATTAATGGTAAACGTACCCGTAACAAGCTCCGGGTCTTCACATGCCTCTCTAGCATTAATAACAAATGCTCTCCCACGTGTAGGTCCGATATTCTTCTCTGGATTCGGGCACTGGCTCTTATAGTGACCTTGTTTTCCACACCCAAAACAAGTAATGGTAGCCAAAGCAGTTCTATTTGCATTGGTGGCAGGAGTCTTGGTACCATTTGTATTTGTAACGAGAGCCCTACAATCTTCAGCAAGATGACCCTTTCGATTACATTTGTTGCATACCACATTACAGTAACCAGAGTGATGTTTGTGGCATCGGTTGCATAAAGGATTTTGTCCTTTATAACCAAAGCTTAAACCACTACCCGCACCTTGCGTGTTTTCTTGTTTCTTAAAAGATTGTTGTTGGTTACCTCGATCATAATTTCCATTCCACTTTCTTTTGTTACCTGATACCTTCACATCAGTATTGGATACTTTCTTATCCATGATGACCTGATCCATTAGCTCGTTTGCCATGGTTATAGCTTCATGAATTGTCTTAGGTTTCGATGCTGTAACATTTGCCTTGACCTTTTTGGGCAAACCATCTTTGTACATTTCAATCTTCCGTTCTTCGGTTGGAACCAATTCAGGACATAGCAAAACTAATTCCATGAATCGCTGATTGTAGTTGGTGATTTCAGTACCAATAACCTTCAGACTTCGTAACTCATCTTCCAACTTCCTAACCTCGTTCCTTGGACAATATTCGTTGATTAACATTGTTTTGAATTCTTCCCACGGAGTATCATAAGCTACATCTCCTCCTACAGCCTTCACATAATTTTTCCACCACGTGAGTGCACTATCTTGTAAAGTGCACGATGCATACTTGGTCATGTCCTTTTCAACACAACCACTGATTTTAAACACAGTCTCCATCTTTTCTATCCACCGGGTTAAACCGATCGGTCCATCTGTTCCACTGAATGATGAGGGCTTGCAAGCTTGAAAAGTTTTGTAAGTGCACCCCACACGAGGATTTGGGTTAACTGCAGCACCTCTTGCAGCCTCGACCCATAACATTCTGTCGTTCACTCGCTGATTGATGAGTTCCTGGATTTCTTGTTCCGTCATTCGGTTCAATCGCGCCATATTCTTCTATAAGAATGAAAAGAAAATAATTATTCACATGGAATATTATAGATGTAGTGTATATTTACAGTACATTATAGCTTATTAATAATATGAACCAGGTATTATTATAAAAGCCTTTTCTTCTTATTAGCGTTTTATAATTATATCTAGGGTAGTACCTACCCGTTAATGTCCATACTTAATAGCTTAGTACAGAATCAATTACTACCATCTAAATAATACTTAACCATGGAAAATTATTGCATTTCACACTTCACTATTTTACATATGCTTATCTTACATCGAACATTAAACAAACCACACTAATAATATTACACAAAACATTATATGATCCCATGGTTTAATACGGCAGCGCATCGTTTGGTCTATTTTCTAGGACGTTTAGGTTCAAAGAATCGCTTAACGCTTATCCTGGCTGTCTGCCTATATTTTGGCTGTGGGACTAAAGAACTGGATGCCGGGATAGAACGAATAGGAATAGCGGGAATAGGGGTGGTAGTGTCTAGTGGAGTTGGTGCCACATCATCCTTACTAAACTCGGGATTTGAATTTTCTAATTCATTAGCCTTTCGTTTCTTTCCTAGTTCGAACTCGTCTTTTGTAATTTCCTGTATTTCTTCCTCGGGTTCACTTTCCTCCTCGGGTTCACTTTCCTCCTCGGGTTCACTTTCCTCCTCGGGTTCACTTTCCGGGTTCTCTATAGTCGGTTCATCCGGAATTTGTGAGTCTTCCCCAAAGATATTATTTTCGTCATCGGATAGGTTAATGACTGGAACACCATCTGAAGATTCTGGTTCGGAGTCGCTGAACGTGATGATAAGTTTTGAGCCCGACATCTATCACACAACAACTAACCCATTAGTACTACATAATATTTACATATAAATTTTAACCAACAATGATAAGCAATGGTTTTTAAATCAAACCCGGTCAAAGTCCAGACTTACTAATGTATCCTAACGACTTATCAGTTAGACACACTAATGCAAACCTGGTTCGCTAAGACCACCGCTCTGATACCACATGTCATAACCCGTCCTTAACCATAAGAACGTGTTAGATAACGTATGATTTCATTGCGAGGTATTGACCTCTATATGCGACATTTTTTTAAAGAAAAACTGCATATATTATACATTACAAACCATGATCCTTATTTTTGATACAAGCTTTGGACAAAATAAAGATGATTATCGTTTAGCGATAATCTTCGACTTACAAACTTTACAAATGATAATAACAACCCGATTTCTAGCATATTTTACAACATAAGTTCTTGGATATGCAGTCTTATTTTTGACACAAATATGCGTACGCAAGATCCTGCTTAGATTCAACATGATGCAGCGGAAGCTTCTAATTATCACCTGAGAATAGACATGTTTAAAACGTCAACATAAAGTTGGTGAGATATAGGTTTAATGCCGGCAGCGATATAAATATAGACCACAAGATTTCATATATAAACATTTTAATAAAAATATTCTAAGTGGTTGAGCACTTGGTAACCATACTTAACATTTAATCACGTCGCATATTCCCTTTATTATGAAATCTTACTACACCGTACCAAGTGTAGTCACGAAACGAAGTACTGTGCAACCGTTGAATACTGGTCGTCCAGTCCGGTTGGGGTTGTCAGGCCCGATAGATCTATCAACAGGATTCGCGTTTACAATACCGCTGTAAATAACAGTTACCAAGCTACAGGGAAGTATGCCAGTGGTACAACTCAACGTAGAATATATTTTTCAGTTACTTGTGTCCATATCGTAAAACATAAAATACATGTATTCTCATCCCGAAATATTTAGAGTTTAAAAGTGGGACTATATACTCACTGTTGTCTTGAAGATATATATAATTTGACTTGGTCTCCGGTTGATATCACGAACCTATCCATATATAATATATCAATACCTTTTCTTTTTAAACAAACGTCACATATATATACTTGTTATACTTTTAATACTTTGAATAATTCCTTAGTCCGTAGTTAGCAGTTCGTTGTTAGTAATTCAATTTTAATGGTTCATTTTTAGATGTTTAATATACCCGCAATGAAATAAATAAAACCCCCTAACGAAATAAATAAAACCCCATCGTATATGTATTGGTCGAGATTAATCTTGACCCACGGTACCGGTGTTGTCAAATGACGTGTTGCGTACATAAAGTACCGGTGTTGTCAAATGACGTGTTGCGTACAAACATGGGATCTTATGATTAATCTTCTCGTGTTGTTTGCGGGTGATCCTGAACCATATAAAATTGAATTATAAGTACATATATATAAAATATCATGTTATCTTAGAAATATGTGATTTTATTTAATTTTTCCCAATTAATCCCGAAGTTAAACAAGTCTTAGATATCCGATCTCGTTTTGGTCATAGTTTCTTCGTTACAACTCCGTTTTCGTTGATTCAACTTGTCACTTCCTTGGATCGAGTCCCTCTTTAAGACTATGAACTGTAAATACCTTAGTTTGTATTCGAAATCACAGGTCATAGGTCAAACTTTAGTGAAACTTATGAAGTTAATCATTTTCCATCATGTAAACAACCTTAAATGATTATTTTTCTAAAAATACTTATACTTTGAGTTAAATCATGAAATTTTTATGTGTTATCATATTCATAGTAAAAATCATTTTTCCAGAAAATAAACCTCCAATTCAAAGTTTAAGATGGTTTTTAATTATCCAACCCAAAACAGCCCCCGGTTGCACTCCGACGTCGTAAATTCAGTTTTTAAGGTGTTCTTTGAAAAACCAAGTTATACCTTGTTAAATTAGCATATATTTATGATATATTACAGGTCTTGAAGTATTTTAAAAGTTAAGTTAGAAGGATCTATTTAGTTTGCAAACAAGTTTGAAAACATTCAAACTATGTTCTTGTTGTTAAAATTTTATACCACAAAATAAGATAGCTATATATATATGAATCGAATAAGGTTATGAACATAGATTCTACCTCAAGTTCCTTGGACAAGGTTGCTGTAAAAGAGGAGTAAAAAGCTAGAACCAAAAGGGTGATGGAATTGGATGAAAGATTGGAAGTAAGTTTGTGTTCTTGAAAGGATTTCTTGAAGTGTTTTTGTATGGTTTTCTTATGGTGATTAAGTAAGGTTTTTGAAGCTAAATGATGGGGAAAATGCTTGGAGATGATCAAGTATGAAGTTAAGAGTATTTTGAGAGAGAAATGGAAGTGTAAGTATGAGAAAATGGGGTGAAGAAATGGTGTGCATGCATAAAAACGTTTTTAGGTTATAAAGGAAAAAAAAGATACCTAACTTTGTTTTCTTGCTAAATAATTCATGCTACTTGACAAATGGTTGGTTCCACATGTTTCTTAATCATTTAAGGCTGCTAAGGAGCAGATTTTTATTGGTATATACCAATAGTAAATACATCTAGAAGCTGCGTATGATACGGGTACATATACTCTAGGTATACGTATAGAAATCTTTGAGGAAACGGAACGAGGATTCAAATATAGCTATCTTTTGTAAATATACTTATATTATTTTATGTATGTAAGCCCTTTAAAAGTGATAAAATACATATCTATACGATGCATGTATAAGTAATATAGGTTATAAGTATTTACGTCGAAAAACATTACGTATAGTTATCGTTTTGAAAACTTAAGTTAGTAGTTTTAAAATATACTTATAACTTATTGTTATTAATACAAAATGAGATATTAAAACATTCTTAGATCATGTTAAATATGTATATATACATATATATACACAAACGTATAATTATCATATGTTATATAGTTCGTGATATCATCGGTCAAACTAGACGGTCAAACGTTGTGTAAACTCTTTTCGGAAATATAAATCTCGACAATTTGGATTGCTTATCATGTTGGTAAGGTTTAATTTATGTAAATATTAATCTTATAAGTATAGAACGATCGAAAAAGTGCGGGTCGTTACATCTTGCCTTTATTTAGAGACTTTGCCCTTTCATCATCAATTTCAATTTTTTTTAATATACTTTTTTTTGCATACCCTTTCTTCAAAACTTTTGTCTTTCATTCCTGGTGCCCAGAGAGATAGTGATCATTCATTGAAAATAGGTCTTTGACCTATCAAAAATAATCAGGGGTTCGGAATCTTTTAACAAGTGCTTTTGAAGCGAATTTGGTCGATCTATCTCCTTATCAATCTCTGGATCTTTCGATAGGCGGAAAGGGAATGAAGGCGAATAGGTAGTGTATTTTGGGAGTGAATTTGAGGTGAATATATCTAATTTATCAACTCTTTATGTGAGTTGGTCGGTTTAAATTGCGTGGAGTGGAAACGAAAACAGATGGCTTTTTGTCTTCTCTATTTAGAATGATTTTGGAAGGATTATCGCATCTGCACCACGTATGGTGCTTACTAACCATTGGCCTCGAAACGTATGTCAAAACCAAGTTCTAACTTAAACCATACACTGGCACGCTCATCAATTGAATTGACAAAGTACTGTAGATTTGATGGGTTATACAGATACTTTGGGTCCAAGAGTTCTCACTTTTTGGTAGTAGGGGTCGTGCTTGGTCATGTGTAGCCTTTTACATATTTTTTCGAAAGAAATCTTTTGACGTAAATCATGAGTTTTAGCTTAATCGTCCTGTTCTAGTAAATGTTCGAAAACTAATTTCTAGCAATTTTATAGAATCTGTTGGGTAAAACGAGGTAAGAATTTTTCAAAATTACCTAAAAATTCTTTGCTGATCACTTTTAGACAAAAGAATTTTTCAAAACTTTGGCATTTTACGGTTACTTGTCCTTAAACCTTTACCCAATACCCCACACTTAGAAGAATATTGTCCCTAATGTTCTCTGAAATAGAATATTTTAATATTTTATAAATTAAGGATGATGTTTATAGAACCTCCAAGTTCGGTGAGGGGATGACCCCACACTTAGAGATTTTAGTGCGTGATAATTGAAAGAGATTTGAGAAAAGATTACTTCCCTACGGTCAGGTTACTCTCCTAGTGCTGGGCTTTCCTATGGTCGGGCTCCTAATGCTAGAAAGGACCATTCTCTTTGATAAAATTCTGCATGAAGAACAAACGAGAGTAGTATTTCCACTTGATATATAACTTTTTATACAATGCTTTAAAAAGATAAAACTAAAAAAAAATAAAGTAAAGTAGTCTACGGAATACTCTCTTGGCCAATGTGTCGATCAGTGTCTGCGAAGTATCCATTAAGTCCGAAGAGATCTTCGTCATCCTCAAGTCTCAGCAAATACTCAAGCAGCTGTCCTGCATCCATCTCAGGACTTAAAAGCGTGTCTAAATAAAGGTCCGATGGCAACTCCATGTGTGATAGGCTCGGAAATGCCTCCTCATCGGGGATGTTCCCGGTAATCTCAAAAACCTGGGCTGTAGGTGGCTCTACTGAGATAGGCACTGTCACTAAGTGGCAGCCCTCAGGTGGCTCACGAACACGGACCATCTCAATGACTGGAGCAGGTGAAACAGCTAATATAGGCGACGTGATGGGAGCAGCGTGAGCTGGAATGGCGGCTGAGGCGACCGAATGGACTGAGATTAGAGTGGAGCGCCCTAGAGTAGCTTGTCGTGTCAGCTGAACACAGCGTGATAGTCTGAATGACGAAGGGCCTAGAGCACTCTTGGGCATTCCTTCACGCTGTAGGTATGCTCTGAGAGCTCGATAAAGTCTCTGCTGGTCTATAAGTAATGCTCACGTAACATCTGGGTCATTCAAGGTGGCTCCATAATGAATCGCAGTCTGCGGCTCACGTGTCTCTAGTAGCTCTGGAAACTCAGCGGGTCTCGAGGCTAAATGCCTGGAGCGTCGTACTGGAGGAGCTGGCAGTGCCGTGCTGATGTCCTCCTCAATACTCTCAAGGATCATACGCCTTGGACCTAACTGTCCAGTAGATGGCCTAAACTAATCTGTGCTGCTCTACGATAGGTAAACTCTGGGAGTCCTTCTCCTGCGAACTGGAATACAATAGAAAGCTCCTGAACTTGGCATTTTTCCTGAATACATTCAACAAATTCGTATGTACTAAGCGCAAGTATGGCGCTTAGGGTTAGTGCACAGAGATAATATTTTTGTAGATTGAAAATAATTTGAATTAAAAGTAATAAAATAAAAAGGATAAGCATCATAAGTATTATTAATTAATAATAAATTATTAATCATAATATAAGTATCAAGAATTAATTATGAAATGTTACACATATCATAAGTATTTTATTATAATTATTAAATCATAAGTATTTAATAATTAAATTGTATTATAAATAAATAATAATTAAGTCTTATAATAAATAAATAAATAAATAATCTTTATTATAAGTCTTGATATTTATATCATAAGTTTTATACTTAGCATAAGTCTTCCATTAATAAATAAAATTGTACTATTAAATCATAAGTTTAATTATAGGAATAATTAAATCATAATATAAATATTAAATGGTATAATAAATATATATCATAAGTATTAATTATAATAATTACTTTTATAACCTAAGTAATTTAATAATAATGAAAATCATTATTTATAACCTAAGTTAAATTTTATAACCATAAGTTTCATTAAATATTCGTCGGGTCATAACTTCAGCCTCGGGTGTCGGTTTTTGATGAATCTTATATATATCCTCGTCTAACCAACTATACCAACACCTTAGAACACTCAAGAGCACCCCAATTCAGTTCATATGGTCGTGATATACATCCATGATCCAAACATTTCATTAATCCGTTTCAAAACTTGTTTTAGCCATTCCGGGTGATCCGTGGCTTGGATTTCGATGACCCGAACATGAAAGTTCATCTAAACATCAATACTAACCCAATAGTACACCCCAAAGACTCCAAATATGGCCCTAAAGTCGGACAAAACCTTGTTTCACAAGTTAATACATTTCAATCTTAACAAAACCCTAAATCATGCATAGTTTTTGATCCGTAACTCGAAAAGAGATGAATCCAAAGCCTAAAATTATGTACTCGATGAGAGGAACTAATTTATACACTTTAATTAACCAAAAAAATTAGTTAAATAGACTAATTTTAACAATATAACTGCTGTCCACAATTTGATCAACCGAAAACATACGCAATCGAGCATTTCTAAGCATAATAACAACAATACAACAACATACAAGTACTATAGCATCAATATAAGATCAAAATCATTAAAAATAGATTAAATAGAAATAGATAGGGTTTGTGAGTATACCCTAATTAATAATCAATTGATATAGACGCATAGAGAACGAAAAGATGAATCTGATTATGTTGAAAGCCCTAAATTCCAAGCAACAATTGATGATGAAATGGTAATGTTGGTGATTTTGGGCGACGACCAAGAAAGAAAAGGGAGGAGAGAAAGAAAAATGAAAATGAGATTAGGTTAAAATGAGAAGTAGTGAGCTTTTTGATCAAATGGAAGCAAGTTTCAAAAATTGGCAAACTACCCCCCTCCATGGGGATATTCAGCCGATCAAGGGAGAGGGTGGGCCCCTATTTGGCCCATTTTGATGACTAGAGAATTTACTTTTGGCCCGAAAGCCCGAACGGGATCCGATTTGCGAAAACGCCGTTACGCGATTAAATCTTCGGAAGAAATACGCACACGTGAAAAATAAAATATAGAGATATTTTATAAACTCATATGATATAAAAATATCATGAATAAAATAATTTGGATTCGAAAATCACAAAAGTCTAATTATTGGTTTGAAAACCGAAATGATTCACCGGATAGAAATCCAAAATACGTAGAAACGTACAATTCTAAATACGAACACATATATTCATATAACACATAATAAGGAAATATTATTATTAAAATAATAATATACGTCAAATTAAAGTGTATAAATAACAAACGCCTCAATTTGAACCTCACCGAGTTTCTCGAGAAAATCATTTGAAAAAATCGTTCGCAACGATTTTACTTGCAAACTCGAAACTTGGTTCTTCCGACTTAACGCATCCGCAACCACATTAGTTTTACCCAGGTGGTAAAGTATCTCAAGATCGTAATCCTTCAACAAATCCTACCTTCGCCGCTGATAGTTGTTTAAATCGCGTTGATCAAAGAAGTACTTTAAATTCTTATGATCCAAATAAATCGTACACTTAACGTCATAATGGTGCCAAATTTTCAATGCATGAACCACAGCCGCTACCTCAGGATCATGAGTCGGGTAGTTCTTCCCGTGCTCTTTTAGTTATTTTGAGGCATAAGCGATCATCTTACCCCTTTGCATAAGATCACAACCGAGCCCACTAATCGAGGCATCACAATACACCACCATGTCTTCTACCCCTTACGGTAACACCAACACCGGAGCTTGGCACAATTTGCTCTTCAATAATTGAAAAGCATTTTCTTGCACATCATCCCATTTGAACTTCACATTATTCCGAGTTAGCTTCGTTAAGGATGAAGCAATCTTGGAAAAATCTTGAATAAACCGACGATAGTAACCGGCCAATCCTAGAAAACTTCGGACCTCCGTAGGTGTAGTCGGTCGTTCCCAACCCTTAACTGCCTCAATCTTCCCCGGATCCACTTTAATCCCTCGCGATTCAAAATGTAGCCAAGGAATTGCATTTCCTTCACCGAAATTCACACTTGGAAAATTTCGCATACAACTTCTCCTTACGCAACATTTTCAACAACTCACGCAAATGTTGTTCATGTTCCTTCATACTCTTTGAATAAACGAGTATGTCGTCAATGAACACAATTACCGACTTGTCCAAAAGGCATCACAACGAACTCAAAATGCCCATATCGCGTCCGAAACGCCGTCTTCTCAATATCTTCCTCACGGATCCGCATTTGATGATAACCGGATCGCAAGTCAATCATAGAAAAATAAGATGATAATCGGATCGCAAGTCGATCATAGAAAAATAACACGCACCTTGAAGTTGATCAAATAAATCGTCGATCTTAGGTAACAGATAACGATTCTTGATCGTCACATTGTCAAGCTCACGGTAATCAATGCACATACGCATACTACCGTCCTTCTTATTTACGAACAAGACCGGAGCACCCCATGGCGAGCTACTTGGTCAGATAAAACCCCTTTCTAACAAATCTCGGGTTTGATTCAACAACTCATGCATCTCGGTTGGTGCCAAACGATAAGGAGTTTTGGTAATGGGATTCGCCCCCGGAACCAACTCGATGCAAAACTCCACCTGTCTTACAGGCGGAACACCCGGTTATTCATTAGGAAAAACATATTCAAATTCATTAACAACGTGAATAGATTTAATGGAAGGTGGCTCATCTCGAGTATCAACCACATGGGCTAAATAAGCCATACCTCCACTAGACAGAAGTCGACGCACCCGAGCATAAGTACAAATAGGCACGGGACGTTTTCGAGCTTCACCGTATACGATTAGCTCTCCCCCACTTGGGGTTCTTACCCTTACAAATTTCTCATGACAATCAAGATTAGCCCTATTATGATCGAGCCAATCCATACCCACAACGACATCAAATTCACCCAAAATAATAGGAACCAAGTCAATACCAAACTTTTCTGTTCCGAAATCAATAACACAACTTTTGTAAACCCCATTAGCCACCGAGAACCTACCATCGGCGATCTCGATTTGTAATGGAGAGTCTAGATCACATAAAGGACAATCTAAAGTAGCCACATATTTTAAGAAAACATACGACATATCGGCACCACTATCAAATAACACCTTAGCGGATTTAGAGTTGACCAAGAAAGTACCTGAAACCACATCGTTGGACTTCTAAGCATCATTGGTAGTCATCAAGATATATATATATATATATATATATATATATATATATATATATATATATATATATATATATATATATATATATATATATATATATATATATATATATATATATATATATATATATATATATATATATATATATATATATATATATATATATATATATATATATATATATATATATAT
The DNA here is from genome assembly GCF_046630445.1 of Rutidosis leptorrhynchoides. Classification (NCBI taxonomy): domain Eukaryota; kingdom Viridiplantae; phylum Streptophyta; class Magnoliopsida; order Asterales; family Asteraceae; genus Rutidosis; species Rutidosis leptorrhynchoides. Next base: position 187,325,993 of record NC_092333.1, read on the forward strand.
ATATATATATATATATATATATATATATAATTTTGGCCCCTCGCGGGCCCTGCTGCCTTTTCTAATCGCTTGGTGTTGTCATAGCTTTTATCAGTCGTAGTCAACTCTGGACACTCAGATTTCCGGTGACCCTCTTTTCGGCAATTAAAACAAGCGATCTTACTAAAAGGAGGGTTGGTACAATCACGAGAATAGTGCCCCTTTTGGCCACAATTGAAACAAGTAGGAGTGTAACCTCCCGGTCCCCCTTTCTTTACACTTTCGACACTTTCGGCCCCATTTTTTGCCTTTTTTCTCGGAGCACTACTAACCTCAAACTTCCTCTTACTAAAAGAAGCATCACTCACTTTCAGAACATCGGACTCAAAGCACTTGGCCATATTAAATAACTCGAAAAAACACTTACCGTGGCCAAGACTAATCTTCTTACGCATATCATCATTTAAGGTCTTATGGAAGTCTTCCATCAACATATGGTCATCCCCGATATACTCAGGGCAGAACCGAACCTTAGCAAGAAAAGTAGCCTTTAGAGTGTTTAGGTCCATCGACCCTTGTCTCAAGTTTCGCAACTCATTCCAAATTCGGGTAAGATCGGCTTGAGTGCGATACTCCAAAAAGAACTCGGTCTTGAAATCATCCCAAAACATACTCATAAAAGGCCCTTCACCCATCACTAAAATTTTATCATCCAACTAAGTCTTCGTCGCACCCTTTAGTAGGCTCGTAGTAAGCCTTGTCTTCTTTTCGGCTGGACACTCGCTTACTCGTAAATACCGTTCAATGTCGGATATCCACCTAGTGCTTATGAGAGGATCAGAATTCCCTTCAAAGATCGAAGGCTTAGTTAGTTTGAAGTCTTTGTAACTAAACCCCCTCTCATTAGTGTTGTCGGGAATACCATGATTATGGAACCCCTCATCGGCACCACCCTCAACTTGAGGCATCGGAAATCTCTTTTTAAACTTCTCTTTCACGACCTCACTCACACGTTCACTTATGAGATTGGTGATTTGTTCATCCACCGTTTGTTGAAATATCTCTTTCACCTTCTCGGTGAACACCGCCGAATAACTCTCAAGTGCGGCCTCAATCTTGGCTGTAAGATCATCATTATTATATCACCCCCATGACTTGGACCCTCACGATCCACTCCACTTCATTTCCTCACTCTATAATTTAAAATAGGCTAGATCACAATAAAAGACACACTAAATCACTTAACCCAATTTTGCTTGACGCTCGTCGTACATCATTCGTTTGACACGACATGCAACCATACTAATGGTGGCCAATCATTAATACACTTGCGCATCCCATCAAACTCCTTGATACAATGACCATCTCACTCGACATTAATCAAATACACACAATTAAACAAACACATGCACTAAAGTGCCTACAACCATCTTGTGGTCCCGTAGCCCGACAAGTCATGCATAAAGACTCCATTCAACCTAAGTCTAGGCTCCTGTCCCAAAGCAACCTAGATCCCTTAGGTCATTCTCTGATACCACTTGAAACGACTCCCAACCCGATTTAACAATTAACTTGTAGAAATTTCACACACATTTTTTTAACCACAACAACACAAGGTTTAATACATTACGTGTTCCAATGTTACCACAATTATCAAAATACAAGAAGTTAAGAGTTACATCATCGGGTACGCAAGACCCATAAGTTAAACCAAATGTTTAACCAAAATGACCCAATAGTGAGCATGACCGTCGGGACCATTACCAAAAAGCGCCTTCCAAAGTCCGCCACAAGCAAACTAGGACAAACTGTTATCCTTGTCCATCGAAGTGCCACAATCTAAAAAAGTAAACAACGAAAGAGTAAGCTACAATGCTTAGTGAGTGCAATACTTATATGCATACATACATAAAAACCCTTACTTGTACCACTTACCCAAATATCCGCATACAAGCTAGCATCACAAGCAATATAAATCCAAAAGAACGCATTACGCTAAAACATGTCAATATGGTTAACCATGCAAAATAGTGCTAGTCATCAAATGAAATAACACTACCAAACAAGTGCACATGGCCGCGAAGGCACCTTTCGGATGGCACCGTCAAGTACACACGAACGTGGTCACCGAAGAGTGTATTCGTTGAGTTACACTCACCACATCCCTAAACAATGTGTGGCCACCGAAGAGTGAATTACACTCGCCACAACTAAATTCACAAACATGGTCGCGAAGAGTGAAAACTTACGGGTAACACTCACCACCTTGCACCAAATGGCCACGAAGAGTGAACCTTATAATCGGTGTCACTCGCCACAATGCAATACAGGCAAACAATCTATATATAAACACATATAAATACTCCACTCACCTTGAACAACTAGATGAGTCAATAACCAAGCTAGGACTTCAAGATTACTCCAAAAGCAAGTTACCTAGCATAATTCACAACATCAAGCTATAAGCACTAGTAGCTTGACCCATAAATCCTCAAGTGCTAATTTGACCCAAATTGCACCCAAACTACCCACTAGGTCAAACAAGACCCAAATACCTCCAAATCACTAATAGCTAGCAGTTTGGTCCCAAACTAATCAAAATACAACTTATGGTCAAGTGCTAGGAGCACTTCAAGACCCAAATCGACCAAATGACCCATTTCGACCCAAATCGGGTTTGCACCCAAAATCAACCTCCAAAGACACCCATTTGGGTTCCATTCACCTTCTTCTTTACAAAAAAGAACTGGAGCTCCCCATGGTGCAGAACTCGGTCAGATGAATCCCTTGTCTAAAAGTTCTTGTAACTGACTAGACAGCTCTTGCAACTCTGAAGGTGCAAGTCTATACGGTGCGCGCGCTACATGTGCCACTCCAGGCGTTAAGTCAATCTGAAATTCCACGTCTCTATGTGGTGGCAATCCGGGTAGCTCATCCATAAAAACATCGGGAAAGTCTCTAACAATCGGCACATCTTCGAGTTTCTTGACTTCAGGTTCAGTTTTACGTATGTGAACCAACATAGCAAGACAACCTTTTCTTATGTGTTTATGTGCCTTCAAAAAATTAATGAAATGCAACAATGTATTACTCCTCTCTCCATACAACATCAAAGGCTCATCTTCGGTAACGGGAATGCGAATTGCCTTCTGGTAACAAACGATGTCGGCTCTATTCTCAGCTAACCAGTCCATTCTAACCACAAGGTTAAAACTTCTCAGCTTAATCGGTATCACATCTATTCTAAAAGCTGTTCCAGCCAAAATCAAAGTACAATCACGGTAGAGCTTATCCGCTCTCATTAGATTACCATTTCCTCGTTCTATAGAGTACAAGTTTTCTAATGATGATACAAGATTCTTAAGATTATGGAAAAAATTTCTAGACACGAAACTCCTATCAGCACCAGAATCAAAAAGTACATAAGCATGATGATTGTCGAGTAAAAACGTACCCGTGACTAACTTGGGATCATCACGAGCTTCGCTGGAGTTGGTGTTGAAAGCTCTGCCTTTAGCAGGTTCAGCATTCTTATTTGCAGTCGGACAATCCTTCCTATAATGACCAGTTTTCCCGCATCCATAACAAACATTTGTACCAGCATTACACTCCAAGGCCACGTGTCCATTCTTCTTACATTTATCACAAACCTTGTTACAATTTCCTGGGTGATGCCTATTGAATTTAGCACATAACGAAAACCTTCCCTTATAACCAGAGTTGGTACTTAGGGCAGCAGTGTTACCCTTGGCTGTATCATGCTTCTTGTAAGGCTGCTGGTTGTAATTCTTTACAGAGTTGTTGTTATTCCACTTTCTCTTGTTATCAAAAATTTTATTATCAGTTTATGCAGGAGCCTTTCCTCGCTGTTCAATTTAGTCCATTAACTCATGTGCCATCTCAATGGCCTCTTGAACCATCCCTGGCTTTGAAGTAGTAACACCGCCCTGGATGTTCTCAGTTAACCCTTTCATATACAAAGTGATCTTTCAGCGCTCAGGAGTAACCATGTTCGGACACATAAGAGCAAGCTCAAAAAATCTCGTATTATAGTTGGCTAAATCAGTGCCAACCAGCTTCAGGTTCTGGAGTTCCCGCTCTATTTTAACAATCTCATTATAAGGGCAATACTCTTCGATCATTCTCTATTTCAAGTCCTCCCAAGTAGTTTCAAAAGCCTGATCCATACCTACAGACTTCGCATACGTATTCCACCATGTTAAAGCACCATCCGGCAGCTTACATGATGCAAACTTCGTCCTATCAGCATCCCTGCAGCCGCTGATAAGAAAAACAGACTCGAGCTTCTCTAACCAACGGGTCAGGCCGACCGGGCCTCATGTGTGAAGCGGTGTATACGAAATACTCTATATTTTTATTACGAAATACTATTGAATACGATACAAATTACACAAGTTTTATTATTTATTTATAGATGGGATATATCTAAACTCTGCTACAACACTATAGGCAGTGTACCCAATCGTAGAGTAGTATAGTTTTTAGTAAGTTCGGTTCGTTCTACAGGGAGGCGGCTTATTTTACACTATATTTTTATATAACTATATTTGTACAAAATATAAATATATATATTACAATTATTATTATTATAAAAGGGGGTTTTATCGTTTAATGACTGGTTTGTCGATTTTATATTTTAAGTGCAGCGTAAAGTAAATGACGATATTTAACTAACGATAAAATAAATAACAAAATTAAAATAACAATAAATAAAAGTACGAGGAAATATGAAATAAAATATATTATGCTTATTTAAACTTCCGTACTCATGATGTTTGACTTTTTAATTCTAATTTATTACCCTGGGTTAATTGTTCTTTGTCCTGGTTTATTTGAAACCTATCTGGTTTTTGCCCATAATAGTCCATCGGTCATAATTATAAAATGCTCGTCAAATTAACCTTATTTTTGAAATCAAATATTTCAACTAATTAGGGATTCGAACTGTAACAAGGTTTTAATACTTTGTTAATAATTACACCAGGTTATCGACTGCGTGTAATTCAAGGTTTTAATACTTTGTTAACAATTACACCAATTACCCTTGTATGTAATCTACCCCTGTTTTAATGAGTCCATTGACTATTAATCCATCCCTGTGTCCGGTCAAATGAACAATTATTAGTATTTATAAATATCCCGCTTACCGTACCCGATCAAGCGTATGTGGTTATATATAAATATGTCAAATTATAAATCTCTATATTAAATTAACGAGATATCATTTAGTTAATATAAAGTCCATTAATAGCCCATAGTCCAATTTCCACAAGTGTCGTTCTTTTGTCCAAACCCTAATTATGGTCCAAAGCCCAATAACCCCGTCTTAATAATTAGTCCAACATTAAGATTACTTTGACTCAAATAAGCATAATAATAACTTAAGTACGATACATAATTAAAAAGGGATAGTTTAACTTACAATGATTATTTATCGCGTAGCTTTACACGGACAGAATTTCGACTTTAAAACCCGTAAAATAATCGTTACATTACCCAAGCTAACTAATATAAAACTAAACTAATATATATTATAAATATATATATATATATATAATTATATATATTATAGAGAGAGATCGATTGAATTGTGGTGCACCATTTGGAAGAAAACTTGTGGCTTTTATAGGCAAATTGTGAGAGGGTGTGCTCCGCGATTGCTGTAGTTTTCCCCATTACATCTCCGCGATCGCGGAGGATTGATTTCCAGCTCATCCCATTTTTGGCTCCTAGCTTGTCGACATATATATATATATATATATATATATATATATATATATATATATATATATATATATATATAATTTATATTAATTATATATATATATATATATTATATTATATTCTTGTGCATAGTTGACTCGTAATTTTAGGTCCATTGTCTCGTACGTTGATACTCGGTTTATGTCTCGGTTCCGGTTTCTCGAACGTCTTTTCGTACGCTTAGATATCTTGTATTTTGCGTTCCGCGACTTGTACTCTTATCAATATTTAGACTTTAATCACCAATAAATGGAACAACTTGGATTTTATCTTGTACATTTGAGTTTTTTGGACGTTTGCGTCTTCAAATCTTCGTTTTCTTCTTTTGTCTTCGCACTTATTTATTTAAACGATTATTACATAAAAATAGGACAATAGTAACTAAAAGCTTTACATATTGGAAGGATATTGATACTAAATATATGTTCATTTAGAGCGCTATCAAATATCCCCACACTTAAACATTGCTTGTTCTCAAGAAATACAGAACTTGAAATTAAATCACACTTCACTCGAATCACTTTTTTATTCTCACACTTTATACATCAGTGATTTTAATACGGCAGTATAAACAATGATAGTAACGATGTGGTTTACAGTCCCACATGACTATAAAAATTTAGATCCTTAAGGAAATTGGATCTTTATGAAAACTTTTGATCTTTTGAAAATTCAAGCTAGATTTTGCCCTAGACAAGTTTTCCGGAATAACCCTTCACCGGTTTTTGCAAAATGTTTTTATGGGTTTTGTGGGTTTCAGATTTGAAAATTTTAGCTCAAAACTTGCGGTTTTGTGTCACCCACTTGCTAACCTTGTATTAGGAAAGCAACACGTCCAGTATACTTGTTCCGTATATTACCTTTCAGTAAACTACTGTCTGTTTGTAAAGGAAAGCGTTGAACAAGCAACTGTTAAGGCAATGTCTAATGACATGCAGATGTTCATGGTCCACAACGTGTCGGATGCAATTACTATCCTTTGTAGGAGAAATAGTAAAGATCACCCTATAATTTTTTGGTCTGGCACAAGGTCCTGTCTTTGACCATGCTATGCAACCACCGTTCTTAAGGTTGATACCCGATTTGGTTCAGGTGACCTAATGAATTTCGATGAATTCTTAGGATTTTACGTTTAATGGTAATGAACGCATTGAAAATAGGTTTTTCAGAAAATAAATCGGTTTTAATTTTGATCAAAATATTTTCTCGTTCAAGCTCGAGTTTAGATATCATCGAATTCCATGAGTTTGTAATTCTCAATCTTTAAGGTCAATCTCAAGGATTGAGTAATATCAGGCTTAAATGTTGATTTTTAATCTTTTAGGAGATCATCCTTTATTGGGGTCTGATTCATTAGTCTTATCAAGCTAATTTGCACAGCACCCTTCCCATTTTACGAGACAGATCCTCTCATGGTTAGGATAAGTCTGACCACTTGGCGACCCTGTTTGATGTTGAGGTTCGTGGATTTCCTGCTGATTTTAGAGATGACTTTTCTAGGTTTTACAGCTGGTCTGGACGATAACTTCTTGACCTAAATCAAGAAGCGCGTGTTTTTTTGGAAGACTTTACTTCCTTTTAATGATTGAATTGATTCATCGTGTAGATCCATCTTTCTTTCGAATATATTACAGTAAATTGGGTAAAACTGTTAATTTTGTCCAAAACAAAAGCACCTGCAATAACTTTAAAGAAATATGTGATAGATAGTTTTTAATTGAATAACTTGGTACATTCTCCCCACACTTGGCTTTTATTTATTTCTTTCTTTGCCTTTTTATTCTCCTTTTTTCCATTTTAAATAAATTCAAGCATTTTAGGTTGTTTCTCAATTTATGTCCTTTCCGAGGTAACGATAATTTCGGTATTAACACCTAGTTTTTATCGTTCATAAATATGTATAAACATAATTTTGAATTCATTTAGTTGAAAAATTTTCAAATTTTCATAAAATTTAGAAAATAAACCAAGTATAAACCCGAGAGAATTTATAACCCTTCCCCACACTTGAGATCATGCAATGCCCTCATTTGCATGAAATCAGACTATAATTATAAATTCATGAGGGTGATTAGTGTAGAAAAGTGATTAAAAATACCCAGTTTGTAATTTTAAAGCTCGTCGAATGATAGATCGTGCACCTCATCGTTCATTTCTTTTGTTGTTTTATCACACATGTTTTTCTTCAAAAATGGTGGCTTTTCTGAACTGTTTGCTAATCTTTGAAAATGCGTATTTTACCCTAACTTATCATGCATTTTTATTAACGAGTTATGCACTAACCCGAACCCCTAATTTAACATTAAGTGGGGTTAGACTTCCCCACACTTAGCTGACGACATGTGAAGTTGGTAGAATAAGTTCCACGAATTAGAATAGTGAGCCAGTTATTTACATCTCGAGTGGTGTATAGTATATCAATGGGTTTAAAGTTTAGACCCACCTGATACTTAATTCTTTTTTAAGTGTAGCTTTTAGTAAATGGATATGTCTCTTTTCTGGTTTTTGGTCAAATGGATCGTTATACACAGACATATATATTTCTTTAGGGTGGACAATTCCTAACATTTCCTTCCGTTCATTCTCGGGATCAAAGGTTTAACCTCTATTACCAAATTGGGTGAAATTCGAGGTGTCATTATCTATTACAGCTCATAGTTCATCGTCGGTAGATGACTCGTCTATTGAGAATATTGGGTTGGAAGGTTGTGGAATTGTGAATTTTGGGATCGAAGCAAATTCTTCTTCTTTAACGGTCCTTATCGGTCCCACCATTTTGGTCTCGGGGGTAAAATTTTCAACGTTATCATTTTCCCAAGAGTACCAATTTGTCACCCTTACTTCTTCTTCATCCATTGATGGATCAATGATTTTGTCGGTAGAGGCTAATGTGTCGATATGTTGGGAAATTGGTAAGACTGAATAAAAAGTATCATCGGGATAATTGGTGATTTCGGAGCTCTCGAATTCATCAAAATTCGATGATATGAGATTTTCTTGCACAATACTCCTCAGATCAACAGGTGTGTAGTCTGATAGAGTTTCAGCTTGCCTATTTGCAAACTCTCTCATTTGTTCATTTTGAGCATCAAATTCTTCGAGTTTGATTTTCATATAATCTAATAAATTTTCAGACACATAATTTTCCTCGTCCTCTGGTTGTTGAGTTTGGATATATTCTTGGGAATAATCCAATTTGAATTGTATTCCTCATAATCATTCTATTCAGGTTCCATGGGTGCATAATTTTCTATAGGAACGTAATAATAACATTCCCATGTTGAGTGATAATCTCCACAGATTTCACAACCAGTTATTGTTTCATCATTCGTGATCCAAGATTGACCGAACGAATTGTCATCAACACTCGTTTGAGAGTATTGATTTAATTGATTTCGCATGTCAGAAAGAGTTTCCAACATATTCTCGAAATTTTCCATAATACACTTATTACCAAATTTTAGCTACAATGTGGTGCATTTACTAATTATCCTATTAGTTATAAAACTAAAAATTATATAAGTTATTAAATTAGTAGACTTTTCTGCTTTTGCCCACGTTTCGAATAGCCAATAGATGCAGCAGGTAGCCAGGACCCTTTAAATTGGAAGCCCACAACTCGTCACTAACAAATCAAATTATTACTACGAACCAGAAAATTGGTGTCTATTAATTTAATCGCTTAAAATAATTTTTCGTCAAAATTTAAAGAAAATAAAGAAAATTCTATGTCCTAAAAACTAGAGCGTAGAAATGAAAAAGAAAAAGCACGCCGAAAAATAAGGGTCGAAAAACAAAAAGTCGAAAAATAATAATAAGAAAGTAAAGCGTCGAAATTTAAAAGTCTAAAAATTAAATCTAAAAAGTTGCGTCTAAAGGTATTAAAACTTAGAAGGAATTCTATATCCAAAACTACAATTACTTAAAAAGGCACTAAAATCTATTAAATATTAAAGCGATAAGCAACGTCGTAAAATTCTAAAGCGCCTAAATCTTAATCTCAAGAAAAAGCACTTAAGAGATTTTACGGAAAAGCCTAAAAATCTAGAAATATAAAATAACTACGGCAAAAACTAAGTTTAAAACTAATTACGAACGATAAAAATACAAATTACGCTTAAATGATAAAAATATACAATTTATAAAAAAACAAATGATAAAATTACTTATTTTTATAAAAATATTATTTTTATATTATTATTTTATAAAGTATTAATTTATAAAACTAATTAAAACTAATACTTAATTAATTAAAACTAAACTAATTATATTAAATTAAAACCCTAATGAAATAATAATAAAAATTAAAACCCTAACAGCGTAATTAGTGGCGTACCAGGTTCAGCCTGTCAGACCACCCATGCATTCGCATGGGTTTTAGACACTGCAGCCATGCGATCGCATGGCTTGCAGATTCAGATATGATGCAGGCTCAAATTTATGCAGGTTCAGTTTTCTTAATTTTTTTTTATTTTATTTTTTTATTTTCTTTTTCTGATTTTAATTTATAGAAAATATAATTTAAATAAAACTTATATTTAAAAAAAAATTACTTATTAGTTTTTGTAGCTAAAAAAGATAAAAACGTTTTAATTTAAAATTTTAAAAATATATATATATGTATATATATATATATGTATATATATATATATATATATATATTTTAAAACTTATAAATATAATTTTACAAAAATAGATTAAACACTTAAATTTTTTTAAATATAGCGTTTCGCTTTCGTGTCCCCGGCAGCGACGTCAAAAACTTGATGTGTGCATTGGTGTATACGAAATACTATATATTTTTATAACGAAATACTATTAAATACGATACAAATTACACAAGATTTATTATTTATTTACAGATGAGTTATACCTAAACTCTGCTATAACACTATTTGTAGTGTACCTAATCGTAGAGTAGTATAGTTTTTAGTAAGTCCGGTTCGTTCCACAGAGAGACGGCTTATTTTACACTATATTTTTATATAACTGTATTTGTACAAAATATAAATATATATATTACAATTATTATTATTATAAAAGGGGGGGTTTTACCGTTTAATGACTGGTTTGTCGATTTTATATTTTAAGTGAAGCGTAAAGTAAATGACGATATTTAACTAACGATAAAATAAATTACAGTAATTAAAATAACAATAAATAAAAGTACGAGAAAATATGAAATAAAATATATTATGCTTATTTAAACTTCCGTACTCATGATGTTTGACGTTTTGATTTTAATTTATTACCCTCGGTTAATTGTTTTTTGTCCTGGTTTATTTGAAACCTATCTGGTTTTTGCCCATAATAGTCCATCGGTCATAATTATAAAATGCTCGTCAAATTAACCTTATTTTCGAAGTCAAATATTCCAATTAATTAAGGATTCGAAATGTAACAAGGTTTTAATACTTTGTTAATAATTACACCAGGTTATCGACTGCGTGTAATCCAAGGTTTTAATACTTTGTTAACAATTACACCAATTACTCTTGTATGTAATCCACCCCTGTTTTATTGAGTCCATTGACTATTAATCTATCCCCATGTCTGGTCAAATGAACAATTATTAGTATTTATAAATATCCCGCTCACCGTACCCGATCAAGCGTATGTGGTTATAAATAAATATGTCAAATTATAAATCTCTATATTAAATTAACGAGATATCATTTAGTTAATATAAAGTCTATTAATAGCCCATAGTCCAATTTCCACAAGTATCGTTCTTTTGTCCAAACCCCAATTATGGTAAAAAGCCCAATAACCCCGTCTTAATAATTAGTCCAACATTACGATTACTTCAGCTCAAATAAGCATAATAATAACTTAAGTACGATACATAATTAAAAAGGGAGAGTTTAACTTACAATGATTATTTATCGCGTAGCTTTACACGGACAGAATTTCGACTTTAAAACCCGTAAAATAACCGTTATATTACCCAAACTAACTAATATAAAACTAAACTAATATATTATATATATATATATATATATATATATATATATATATATATATATATATATATATATATATATATATATATATATAATTATATATATTATAGAGAGAGATCGATTGAATTGTGGTGCACCATTCGCCAGAAAACTTGTGGCTTTTATAGGCGAATTATGAGAGGGTGTGCTCCGCGATCGCTGTGGTTTTCCCCATTACATCTCCGTGATCGCGGAGGATTGATTTCCAGCTCATCCCATTTTTGGCTCCTAGCTTGTCAACATATTAATATATAAATATAATTTATATATATATAATTTATATTAATTATATATATATATATATATTATATTCTTGTGCATAGTTGACTCGTAATTTTAGGTCTATTGTCTCGTACGTTGATACTCGGTTTATGTCTCGGTTCCGGTTTCTCGAACGTCTTTTCGTACGCTTAGATATCTTGTATTTTGCGTTCCGTGACTTGTACTCTTATCAATATTTAGACGTTAATCATCAATAAATGGAACCACTTGGATTGTATCTTGTACATTTGAGCTTTTTGGACGTTTGTGTCTTCAAATCTTCGTTTTCTTCTTTTGTCTTCATACTTATTTATTTAAACGATTATTACATAAAAATAGAACAATAGTAACTAAAAGCTGTACATATTTGAACGATATTGATACTAAATATATGTTCATTTAGAGTGCTATCAGGGCCTTCGGTACCAGTGAACGAATGTGGTTCGCAGCTCAAGAAGGTCTTATACGTGCATCCTCCCTGATTAGTGTTGGTGTTGGTAGTATTGTTGGTGTTGACATTGTTGGTTTACTGGTTTTCGGTGTCATTGGTACTGTTAGTAGTATCCTGGTTGTTGTTGTTCTGAGTATTGGTGGTGTCCTGATTGTTCTGGTTCTGCTGGTTACCAGTTTTGTTAGTGTTGTTGCTGTTGGTTCCATTCCGGAGTTCAGCCACAGCTTCAGTTAGACCCTCGGCGATCCACCGACGGACATCAGCTTGGGAAATCTTCTTTGGCGGCATTATCTTTCTAGACAAGATAACACACCAGATTAGCGTTAATGAAATCAGTACGTAAAAATATACTAGCAACGAGTTGTGATGCATAGTAAGTAATATTAAATCGTAAAGATTCTAGTAGTGATAGTAATAAGTAGCAGTGGTAGGTAGTGCTTAGTAGTGATAGTAGTGATGAAGGTGAATCGTATCAGTATCAACACTAAGTAGTAATGAGAAGTGATAACAGTAGTAATAGTAGAAAATTCACAACAGTTATTAATAGGTCATCACGCATCACAAAATACTAGTAAACCAACCACCTTAAGTAACAAAATTATTCATTTAGTATTCATGCATTGATAAAGAAATAAAATATCCCAAAAGTTATAACATGAAACCATGAATAGTAGAAAAACTACATCAAGCAATGTATGTGCGAACACCAAGTAATAAGCGATAATATGAAATAGTATCTAGAAAAGTGGAACATGTTCAATAGAGCATTTCTATTTAGGTTTCTGAAGTTCCTTTAACAGGTACTCGGCGATCCTTTCCAAATTCTCAACTCTCAGCTTAAGGTCATCGGAACCATTGTCATTTATAGCAGCAGTAGAGGTGCTAGGTTTGGAGGTAGAAGCATCATAGGGATGGAAACAACGGCATTCTTGAAGTGTTCGGTTATCACGTGAAAAATTCTGCCAAAATGGGTTCATATTTCGTGCAGGTCCCTTTGGTATCCCACCGGATTAATGTCCGTAGGGGTTATCATAGTATGGGTGTTTGAAAGGTGATTTGGTGCCGATAGGTGATATGGGTATCTTGGGTTCAGATTCGGATTCGGGTTCCTCCTCAGGTTCTTCCTTCGGATCCTCTTCAGGTTCCTCCTCCGGATCCTATTCAGGTTCAGACTCAGTCTCAGATTCTGACATAACATCGTCCTCGATCTTAGGTACAGGGCTCCCTGTATCTGCACTGTCTCTTCAGATTCCGTGTCGGAGACGGTAAGAATAATGGGATTGGAAAAAGTCATCTAACACTCAAAAGAAATACAAAGTTAGTACACTAGCAATTATATCATTTAAGTTAGATATGAAATCAAGTAAAGTAGCAAGTAGTGTAACTATGGTCTATATAGATCAAACTAGTCTACGTTTACAGTTTAGACTCAAAAGGTGTCCTAAGGTCCGACACTCTAATGCAGCCTAATCCTAGGTAACCGTTACGCTCTGATACTAAATGTAATACCCCATCAGAATCGACAAACGGCGTATTAACTCTGGTCCCACATTTAACAGTCACGCCCTCTATATGAGACGTTTCTGAAAAGCATTCACATTAAATTTCAAATGGCAAATTCATTAAATGTAAAGTAATTCCGAAAACAGTTTAAATTTAATGAACAACATAACTAATCTCAAAACATTAATTAAAGTAAATAGTTTTCAATGCGAATATAAGTTCTTGAAATAAGAAATGATAAATCATGCTGGACTTCACTCCAGTGTATGCATCAAGCCAGCATATAAACATCAGATAGCGGAAGCAATACCGCTAAGGACCTGAGATAAAACATGCGAAAAGTCAACAAAATTTTTGAGTGAATCTACATGTTTAGTAAATCATTTATCGTAAGTTAGGCCACGAAATTTCTTTGAAAGCATCAAAAAAATTATACATTTATCATGAGCACTTGATTATAAGACTTTAACATGTGGATAGCTCATTCGCTATACATCTTCCTTTTACCCTTTCTAAGCATACACCAATCAAGTGTACAAATTACAACAAAATAAGCACTCTCGTGTGTTAATGGTACCGTCCCTATAAGTCAAGCTTACGTAAAGTAATTAATATAACCAAGCTAAGGAATTTATGATCTGAGCTCATATGTATATCGTTTAAGTTACTCGTAACTAATATGTAAATCATTTGGAATAACATGTTGTCTCATCCCATGGTAAAAGTAGTAGGGACTGTAGACTCACCTTAGAAAAGCAAAGTAAAAAGCTTAGTAAACGGTACGGTAGCCGGACGATCACAACCGTAAAATGAAACCAAAACAATTAGGTTACCTAATGTAAATACATAAGTCAAACTATATGAACCCATAGTGTATGCGTAGTCCTAGTGCTCAGACTGACTCAATCAGGTAAGCAAAAGTCAATTAGTCCAAGCAAGTCAACCAAAGTCAAACCAAAAGCCAAACTTGATTAAAGTGGTCAAGTAAAGTCAACCATATCAGTAGGTCATGCAATATTAGTCAACATGTCAATCCTAGGTCAACTAACATATTTTAGCTCACAGTTTGTCAAGTACACGTTCACAGTTTATCGTATAGCATAAAATTCATGCACACCTTGCACACAATGAACATAAATCACAACACATAATTCATGGTAACATGGAAAACTTCAGATCATAACTAGACTCATAAATGTTTCCAGAAAGCCTATTCTTGCCATCATACGATGTCTACAGGTCAGGTTTCAGATAAGGTTTAGTTAAGGTTTTCCAAATCAATTTCACCACACACAACAGTTTTAGAAAAATTCTCATTTAATCTAGAAAATAGCAATTAACGAACGGCCATTTGGAGATGAGTCTATATGCTCCAAATTATCAGTGGTAACATAATCAAAGACTTTCACGCAGCCATTTTGTACACTTTATTCCATAAAGTTAGACCTTCTGTTTTTGGACAACATCTAGACATGTCATTTGGCGACATATAACACATAGCAAACAATGATTTCAGAAGTTATCATACAAATAAAATATGTATATAAACATCTATATAACAATATTCCAGAAGATCAAAGTCTCAAATAATTTCTAGTTCATGTGGGGTCATTTAGAGTGCATATGAAACCAGTTTCCGAGCAATACAAATCACCATTTTTCGTTTAATCATACCGAGAGCTATATATAACCAATTAACATGATTCTTAAGTCTATCCTGAGGACTTTTAACAAGGAATCCAGTGGTTAGCATTTCAATGACTCATTCATAAATCATAAACACTAGAAAATTCGTATTGCATGCAAAACCTAGCAAAAACTTCAATTGATAATAACTAGCCCATCCGATAACGAAATCATGCAATTCCAAAGTCCAAATTTATTAATTTTTTGAGATCTATCCATCTAGATACATTATGTTAATAGTAAATAAACTCATCTTATCATATTCATAGCAAATCAATTCGTGATTCAATCAAAATACATTAATCGCGCTAAATAACGACTAACAACGTATGCAATCACAATCAATTGAGCACTAGACCCTTGTACACTATGTAATTGAATAAATCAGATTTAATAAGATTAGGGTTAGTGATTTATTCCGCAAAAACATAATCAATTGGTACTAGCGTGTAGAGAACGATCAAAGGAACAACTTTGAAGCACAAGGTTTCTTCTAATTTTTTGTTTTGATGGTGGTTGTGGTGTGGTGATGGGTGACGGCCAAGGAGATGGAGAAAAGGGATATGTTGATCAACACTAGGGCAAGAATGAGAGTCAGTGATTTTTAATTGCTAATTATATCCCACTTAAGCCTTAAATAAAAGTCCACTAGATTAATAAGAGCCCAAATCACAAAACTAAGGGGCCTTGTGGGGTGGTTCGGTCGATGGGTCCCACATGGGTGGTTACGGGCTCATTTTGCTTATTAACTCGTATGTGCTTGGTCCGTTTCAAGTGCCGTTACCGGGTCCCCGGAACGTTAACCGTTTGTTGAAACGCAATCCACCGGGTTTAATTCATTAAATATATAATAATAAGTTTTTCATAAATTTAATAATTATTAAAAATAATTATTTAGTCAAGTTTTTGAGTTCCGTAAACTAAAAGGCTTTCTATACGGTTATCGTAACCATGTCGTTTTCTAAATATTTCGTTATCCGATACAAGTTTATCAATTAATATAAACATATTAATTCAAGTAATCCACTAGGATCGTGTATGCATTTAAATCAATTAAACACATAAAGTTCTATGCAATCACCGTTAAATAATTAATGGACAAGTAACGATAGTAACAGAAAAAGAAGGGTTGTTACAACTTATTAGGAATTCGTAGCTGATAGCCCAAACTAACAGTACCCTCGTTAGCAAAAACCCACTTCTAACAAGACTTATGTAATCATATTACACCAACATATAACAAACGAATAAATCAAAATGATAAACGACATGAGGATTTTACGTGGTTATATGCCAACTCAAATCTTGGAAAATGGTTTAATCCAGGGGCGCAAACCAGAGATTTTATTTATTCATTTTCATTCACAGTGTTACATGAAGTTAGGGTTACATTATTTTCTATTTGTTGTTAGCTTCGCACATAGCAGCAGCCATTATGTGTTCCTCAATAAAGTTAAGATTTTTTCGGAGTACTTTAGTGTTTATTTCTTCTTCAAAGTTTCCACGCGATGCGTGGGTGTCCCAATCTTCGCAAGCACTAAAACTTCAGATCCATAGACCAAGCTGAAATGTTTTTCTCCAGTACTGTCTTTTGATGTTGTGTGGTGTGCCCATTAAACCTTGGGAACTTCATTAACCCAATCAGTGCTATTTTGACCTAGTCTAGCTTTGATCATTGCGACAATGTCCCGGTTAGTAACCTCACATTGGCCATTTTCTTGCGTGTACGCAAAAGATGTGATTGTTTGCTTCAAATTAAGTCCTGAATGTAGCACACATGCCCCTTCATGAACCTCATGTATAAATTCTTTAGCTTTTGCAGGGCCTACATAACGTAGCAGCGGTCCAGATAGTATTTTCGATATAATATATCCACATCCAAAACTTACATCAGATCCTTTACTTATATTCTTTTTTCTTTATTAGAATCTGCGGGTAATAATCCATCACACAAAAATGTAACGATCGGGGTCATCCAATTGAGTTCAGATTCCTCAACTGGTGCAACAAATGGTGCCATTTTCAATGAATTCTTATGATCCTCTTCGATCAAAACCTTCTTTCACAAGTGTCTGAACGTTAAATCAAATAGTTTCTCAACTCATCTGCATTTTTATTTTGTACTCTCAAAACATGAGAAACCTGGAATAGTTCAAATTGCTTTGCCAGATATTGTAGCAATGAATCGTAAGCTTTGAAAGTGTTGTTGATTTAACTACATACAGATTGCGAATCAACGAAAGCATGCAACTGTTTTACTCCCAAATCCTGCGCAATATGCATAACTGATCAGAGAGCTTCATATTTCGCTTCGTTACAATTACTGCGAAGTTATACTGCAACAAATAAGTGTGCTCTTCACCCTCAGGGTTGATCAGAATGACCCACTGTGCAATAATTTTAACGTCTCTCCTCCTATTGGCATTGTCAATGTTAGAAACTCCGAAAGTACCTTCTTCATATCCTGGAAATCTTGTTCCACTTCTGAAGTCCACGCATAGTTGTTGTTGTTCAAACAGTTCTTATAAGTATTGAAAAATTGAAGTTGTATTTCCGCAACCTTCGATAGATTATGCGTGATGGCCGTGAGCTTTCTTTTTAGAATTTGCACGTCTTTCTTTGGTCGAGGTGAAGGAAGGTTTTCAATAGCTTCGATTTTCTTTGGACATGCTTTAATTCCACGCGATATGACGATGTGACTCAAGAACTTACCCTTTTTTCCTCCAAAGTTACATTGTAGTGGATTGAGCTTCATGTTGATCTTGAGTAGTGACGAAAATTTTTCCAAGATATCCACGAGCATTTCGTCCTTAGTATTACTTTTTATGTCCAAATCATCAACGTACGCTCAAGATTGCGCTTAATCTGATGTTAAAACCCACATCAATTACGCGTTGCCGCACTGGTATGTTTTTCCTTCGTTCTTCAGATCAAAAGAAATATTAGTATAAGAATAGCTACCTTGTGGTGTATGGAATGCAGTCTTATCCTCGTCTTCAATTACCTTCAAGATCTGATGGCACCCCTTATACACATCCATGAAGCATTTGAAGTGAAAGCTTGATAATGTCTCTATCTTGTAGAAAATCTCTGGTAAGGGGTAGTTGTCTTTAGATCATGCCTTATCGATATTTATGAAGTCTACACACATCCTCTAATTACCATTAACTTTTTTCACTAAGACCTGATTTGCAACCCATGGCTGGTATTTCTCTTCCCGCAAGATGTTGGCTTTGACCAAGTTATCGAAATCCGTGCATAGCCAATCAAAACAGTCAAGTGCCATCTGATGCTTTCTTTTCCTGACTAGTGTAAGAGATGGCGTTGCGTTAAGTTTTTGCTCCACAATGTCATGGGAACCCTCGTCATATCTCCCTCTCGCCATGTGAACACGTCCGCGTTGGCGAACAGTATACGATGTAATTTAATTTTTGTTTCTACTGATAACCCACCATCAATTTTAATTTTATTATCTAGGAACCGTGGATTCATAATAATTGCGCCAATTTTGATTCGATCGGGTACACTACGTATTACAACTGGTGCGACCGTGCCGCTAAACTGATCAGGCGAGTAAAAATATACTATTGCGATGCCACTCAGTATTGGCAGTTTGATCATGATGTGAACCACTGAAGGGACTGCACAAAATTTCCGCAAAATTTCCGCAAAATTGGCGTCCTAGCGACGCATCATATTTTGATTTTCTAGCGCACCACATAAATATATAAGAACGTCATGCATGTTAACTTTTGTTTGTTGTCATTCGTAAGCTTTACTTTCAACTCTATGCAACCCATCAGCCATGAACACTCCCCAAAGAAACCCGATAAAATAATTTCTTCTTCCTAAGATGTGCATTGACTTTTTCCGAAATTAAATGGAAACAATGTTCGTACATGATGTGCATGCCACTTCCAGTATCAACGTGGATACGTTTGATTTGAATTCCAATGCAAAACTTGATGTTGATAAGTTGGTTAGACATATCTAACATGGGTACTAGCGAGAATGAAACAGGAGCTAACTCCCATTCTTCGCTAGAATATATATTTCTGTGCAGTCCAATCTTCGTAGCGTCTAACATATTAATGGTCAAATCCAAGCCCTTCCCCTTATCCACCTTTTTTTCCATGCGAAAGTTTTCCCTTGCGTGGACACTGGTTCTGGTACCGCAATAAAATCTTCGTGCATTTTCACAATGAAAATTGTGATGCTTCTCAAAGGAAGCTTGTTAAACCATTCGTGAGCTATTCCTTGAAATGGCATATAAAACATTTGACACGCTATGAGTTCAACCCAAATATGAGTGCGCATAGCACCCTCTAAACGATGCAGAGAATCTGCCAGATTGGATAAATCGTTATAAGTTCACAGTGTCTTTAATTTTTGGTGCATTCGGGAATGAATACGCAGATATGTGTGGGACGAACTTATCAAATATTTTGAGTAATTCAAAAGGTTGCGTAACTAGTTCACCTTCTGCAAAGAACCTCTTCATCATATTTAGAATATAGTCGGGCTGTGCAAATAGATAAATATATCTAGTAGCGTAGCTTGCATGAATTGTCCCGCACAGTTAGCTTATCCTTGAGCATTTGGCCATAAAGATTAACTCAGTGTTGTTTGCGCGTATGGCTAAGGCTGCTATCAAGGAAAAGAAGGAAATCCTAACGCTATAGAATAAATAGGTTATGGTACTTGCGCTATAGGTATTTGAGGTGGTGAAAAATCCTTTAAAGATTGCGCAAACTGTAGGTACACTGTATGTAGGCCTCATGATTGTTCAAACTGATGCAGTTGCGTTAAAGAAGGACTCCACAAGGAATTAGAATATGAAATAACTCAATATACCAAAGCATTAAGCATCATTTCCCCACTCGAAGGTATGAGAAACTGCGTAAAAGGGCGAGCTTGTGATTGACATGGTTGCTACGGAGTAAACATGGATTGTTGGATTCAATCCAGTTTCCTACATAGGAAGTGCGGTAGTGGTGGTGTATATTGGCATTGCGCCTCTGTATACCGCATTAGGACCATAGATTTCACCATTAGGCCTTATCAAACTGACCCTTGGATCGGATGTCATTAGCCCAGTAATATCCAAAACCCTTGGATTTACGGGAGAGTTTCCACCCTGTAGAGGTGCTAAGCTGAAAGGTTAGAATTCACGTGTGATTCAATTATATCAATGAATGTATATGTATCAATATGTATATTTGCGTATGAATATGTGAATAATGACGATGAATCTATGATAAGATGAAATAGATTAGTAGCAGTAGTAATGGATTAACATTGTGCCGAAATTCATAGTTTGGAAAGGTTACAAGTTATTTAGGGATTGAGAGAGTTAGTTACAAGTGTGTATGATTAAGGTGCATGAGTTGTGTAATTGTTAGGGAAATGTTACTATTCTTTGGTGTGGTGATGGTATTTATACTGTATACCATCTCCACTTACTAGGGATGATAATGGCCACCCGATCTAGTGGATATCCATCTGATCCACCCGATTTATAATGGATATGGATGATATAAATAGATATAGATAGGGATATGGATGAACCTAAATGGATATGGATATGGATGAAAAGGTTTCATCCATGGATATATCTATATACACTCGAAATACATTTAAAAATACATAAATATAAATATAGATATATGCAAACACATTTACTATTAAATGCATTTATAATTACACATACTTTTCTTTGAAATCATATAATGATTTGACCCTGATATATTATAATAAAACATGTATATATAATCAAATAAGCATACAAATTTCACATTTAATTTGTAATAGTCTATGTTTAATAGTAAGTTTAACAAATTGCGTTATATCTTTGGAAAAAATTACACGTTATATAAATTTTTGTTATATTACATTTTTGTTTTAATAAACATATTAGGAAATATTATAAAATTTTTTGAATATCCAATGGGTATCCGTTAACCCGCTTAATCCATTAAATATAGATATGGATGTATGAACTGAAAATAAATGGATATGGATATAGATTAATAAAAAATAAATGGATATGGATATGGATACGGTTTCACCCGATCCATGGTCATCCTTGATACTTACATCACTAATATAAACTATAACATACATCATATTTTTAGACCTGACATTCTCCCCCTTGATGTATGTTGTGAAAATCTTTAAAGTCTTGAACTTTTCCCTTTGAGTATGCGTAGATAATACACGTAGTTTTGGACTTTAAATGGAGAAACTTATTCGTTAGGAAGATTCTCCATTGTCGGCTATTTTTGTTTGAGAGGAATGATCACAATACATACCATATTCCGATCATGAAACTGGTTCTTCCCTTGGTGTGCGTTGTTCAAATATGTCTTTATTGGAGGGTGTAGGAAAAAACTTGTTTGAGGATTTTCTTTGGCTCCCTCTTGAATTTTGGGTCATCTCACTCCAACTCAATTGGACATTGAGAGTGAGAAGATTTATTGTAAAGAATTGTTCTTGGAAATTAATTTGATGCGGAAGTTTGAGTGGTTGGTATCTCAATTTGCTTTGTCATCATTGTTTGTGTACAATTTGTAGGCACGGTCGATATGTGATAGTGCTCCAAATGAACATATAATTAGGCACAATATCCTTCCAATATGTAAAGCTTTTAGTTGTAATTGTTCTATTTTTATATAATATTAGCTTAAATAAATAAGTGCGAAGACAAAAGAAGAAAACGACGATTTAAAGACGCAAATGACCAAAAAGCTAAAAATTAAAAAGTACAATCCAAGTGGTTCGAAATATTGATGAGAAACGTCTCAAAATTACAAAAGTACAAGTCGCAAAATGCAAAGTACAAGATATTAAATAGTACGCAAGGACGTTCTAAAATCCGGAACCGGGACATAAACCAACTATCAACGCGCGACGCAAAGGAGCAAAAATGACAAGTCAACTATGCACATAAATATAATATAATATATAAATAATTCTTAAAATTATATATATATTATATTATATATAATAAAACATCGGCAAAACTAGAAAACAAAGTAATGTATGCTGGCCAGCCTGCCATGCGATCACATGGAAATAACAAAGGGAACCCATGCGATCGCATGGATCCTAAAATCAGCTCACATCTATAAAAGGCCAGCGAATTGACAAGTAATATATACCCTTTTCTTCTTCTTCCTCTGTAATCATAATTATATTTTTAATTATAATTTTAATTTTAAATTAAGTTTAATAATAATTGGGTTATTGTAAGGAATGTTTTACGGGTTTTAAGTCGAAACTCTGTCCGTGTAACGCTACGCAATTAATCACCACTGTAAACTATGTTCTTCCTTTTTAAATAAATGTCTCGTAACTAAATTATTATTATGATTATTTAAGCCAAAGTAATCGTGATGTTGGACTAAAAATTAAGATTGAGTTATTAGATTTTGTACCATAATTAAGGTTTGGACAAAAGACCGACACTTGTGGATATTAGACTATTGACTATTAATAGATAGGGGGTATTGTCTAATCGAATGACAAATCATTAGAATCTGTCGAACCTATCTTCAAATTAGTTAATCTAATAATTATTAAAATGATTATGTATGTTCTATTTAGTGACGTTTATACAACATCTTTTACAATCATTTAATTAATTATTCAGGTTGGGTAATTGATTCTTCATTCTGATCAAATCGGTAAATTAATATTCATATCTCATTAAAACAGGGGTGGATTACATAGAAGGATAATTGGTGTAATTGTTAACAAAGTATTAAAACCTTGGATTATGCACAGTCGATAACCTAGTGTAATTATTAACAAAGTATTAAAACCTTGTTACAGTTCGAATCCCTAATTAGTTGGAATATTTGACTTAGGCAATAAGGTTAATTTGACGAGCATTTTATAATTATGACCGATGGACTATTATGGACAAAAACCAAATAGGTATCAAATAATCCAGGACAAAGGACAATTAACCCAGGGTAATAAATTAAAATCAAAATGTCAAACATCATGATTACGGAAGTTTAAATAAGCATAATTCTTTTATTGAATTTCTCATCATACTTTTAATTACTGTCATTTTATTATTCGCAATTTTATATTTCGTCATTGTTATTTATTTTACGCATTTTAATTATCGTCATTTATCTTTACGCTTTATTTAAAATCGACAAACTGGTCATTAAACGGTAAACCCCCTTTTATAATAATATTAATACTTATATATTTGTATATATATATATATATAATATAGTTTAAAAATATAGCGTTAAACTCAGCTAGCCCCTGTGGAATGAACTGGACTTACTAAAAACTACACTACTCTATGATTAGGTACACTGCCTATAAGTGTTGTAGCAAGGTTTAGGTATATTCCATAAATAAATAAATAAAAAAACTTATGTAAATTATGTAGTGACCCGAACTTTTCCATGTTTATATATATTAATTGAGATTGATATTTACATGACTAAATGTTTCCAATGTGTTAAGCAATCAAACTTGTTAAGACTTGATTAAATGAAATAAGTTTCATATAGACAATTGATCACCCAAGTTGACCGGCGATTCACGAACGTTACAAAATTGTAAAAACTACATGTTGTGGTATATATAGACATATATATATGGTTGACATAAGATTATGAGGAGTAAGTATCTCACTAAATATATTAACAATGTGTGATATACATAAGAAATGAGATTACTAAGTTAAGAAACTCGAAATGATATATATAACGATTATCGTTATGATAACGTCTACTAAATACATATGTATCATATTAAGATATTGATACACTATATTTAACATGATAAAATGATATTTAAATATATTATTAAGTGTGTTAACAATGAACTACATATGTAAAAACAAGACTATTAACTCAAGAATTACGAAACGAGACTTATATGTAACGATTATTGTTGTAACGATATTTTAATGTATATATCATATTAAAAGATATTCATACATCATAATATCATGATAATATAATAATTGAACATCTCATTTGATATAATAAACATTGGGTTAACAACATTAATTGAGATCGTTAACTTAAAGGTTTCAAAACAACACTTAATGACTAACGAAGACTTAACGAATCCATTAGAATGCATATACATGTTGTGTTTTGATATGTATTCTTACACTTTTGAAAGACTTCAAGACACATATCAAAGTATTTCTACTTAACAAAAATGCTTACAATTACATCCTCGTTCAGTTTCATCAACAATTCTACTCGTATGCACCCGTATTCGTACTCGTACAATACACAGCTTTTAGATGTATGTACTATTGGTATATACACTCCAATGATCAGCTCTTAGCAGCCCATGTGAGTCACCTAACACATGTGGGAACCATCATTTGGCAACTAGCATGAAATATCTTATAAAATTACAAAAATATTAGTAATCATTCATGACTTATTTACATGAAAACAAAATTACATATCCTTTATATCTAATCCATATACCAACGACCAAAAACACCTAGAAACACTTTCATTCTTCAATTTTCTTCATCTAATTGATCTCTCTCAAGTTCCATCTTCAAGTTCTAAGTGTTCTTTATAAATTTCATAAGTATAGTTTCATAAAAATCAAGAATACTACCAAGTTTGCAAGTATACTTCCAAGCTTTCTAATCCATTTCAAGTAATCATCTAAGATCAAGGAACCTTTGTTATTTGCAGTAGGTTATCTTTCTAATTCAAGGTAATATTCATATTCAAACTTTGATTCAATTTCTACAACTATAACAATCTTATTTCGAGTGAAAATCTTACTTGAACTGTTTTTGTGTTATGATTCTGCTTCAAGAACTTTCATGCCATCCAAGGATCCTTTTAAGCTAGATCCATTTTTCTCATTTCCAGTAGTTTTATCCAGAAAACTTGAGGTAGTAATGATGTTCATAACATCATTCGATTCATACATATAAAGCTATCTTATTCGAAGGTTTACACTTCTAATCACTAGAACATAGTTTAGTTAATTCTAAACTTGTTCACAAATAAAAGTTAATCCTTCTAACTTGACTTTTAAAATCAACTAAACACATGTTCTATATCTATATGATATGCTAACTTAATGATTTAAAACCTGGAAACAAGATGAACACCATAAAATCGGATATACGCCGTCGTAGTGAAACCGGGGGCTGTTTTGGTTTGGATAATTAAAAACTATGATAAACTTTGATTTAAAAGTTGTTCTTCTATGAAAATGATTTTTCATATGAACATGAAACTATATCCAAAAATCTTGGTAAAACTCAAAGTGAAAGTATGTTTTTCGAAATGGTCATCAAGATGTCGTTCTTTCGACGGAAATGACTACCTCTTTAGTAATTAACATGTAACTTAAATTTCTGACTATAAACCTATACTTTTTCTGTTTGTATTCTTACATTAGAGTTCAATATGAAACCATAGAAATTTGATTCACTCAAAACGGATTTAAAATGAAGAAGTTATGGGTAAAACAAGATTGGATATTTTTGATCTTTTTAGCTACTGGAAATGTTTAACAAATCTATACAAATCATATCCTAGCTAACTTATATTGTATTATACATGTATTCTAATATATTATGTAATCTTGGGATACCATACACACGTATGCAAATGTTTTGACATATCATATCGACCCATGTATATATATTATTTGGAACAACCATAGACACTCTATATGCAGTAATGTTGGAGTTAACTATACAGGGTTGAGTTTGATTCCAAAAATATATATACTTTGATTTGTGATCTAGCCTGAGACGTGTATACACTGAGTCATGGATTGATTCAAGATAATATATATCAATTTATTTCTGTACACCTAACTGTGGACAACTAGTTGTAGGTTACTAACGAGGACAGCTGACTTAATACACTCAAATCTTAAAAACATAATAAAAATGGTTGTAATTATATTTTGATCATATTTTGATATATATGTACATATTTGTATAGGTTCGTGAATCGATCCGTGGCCAAGTCTTATTTCCGAGGAAGGAAATATCTGTGAAAGTGAGTTATAGTCCCACTTTTAAAATCTAATATTTTTGGGATGAGAATACATGCAGGTTTTATAAATGATTTACAAAATAGACACAAGTACGTGAAACTACATTCAATGGTTGAATTATTGAAATCGAATATACCCCTTTTTATTAAGTTTGGTAATCTAAGAAGACACCCTAATTGACGTGAATCCTAAAGATAGATCTATTGGACCTAACAAACCCCATCCAAAGTACCGGATGCTTTAGTACTTCAAAATTTATATCATATCCGAAGGGTGTCCCGGAATGATGGGGATATTCTTATATATGTATCTTGTTAATGTCGGTTACCAGGTGTTCACCATATGAATGATTTTTATCTCTATGTATGGGATGTGTATTGAAATATGAAATCTTGTGATCTATTGTTACGATTTGATATATATAGGTTAAACCTATAACTCACCAACATTTTTGTTGACGTTTAAAGCATGTTTATTCTCAGGTGAATATTAAGAGCTTCCGATGTTGCATACTAAAATAAGGACAAGATTTGGAGTCCATGTTTGTATGATATTGTGTAAGAACTGCATTCAAGAAACATATGTCGATGTAATATATTTCTATTGTAAACCATTATGTAATGGTCGTGTGTAAACAGTATATTTTAGATTATCATTATTTGATAATCTACGTAATGTTTTTTAAAACCTTTATTGATAAAATAAAGGTTATGGTTGTTTTAAAAATGAATGCAGTCTTTGAAAAACGTCTCATATAGAGGTCAAAACCTCGCAACGAAATCAATTAATATGGAACATTTATAATCAATATGAACGGGACATTTCAGTTGGTATCCGAGCGTTGGTCTTAGAGAACCAGAAAAATTTTCATTAGTGTGTCTTATCGAGTTTGTTAGGATGCATTAGTGAGTCTGGACTTCGACCGTGTTTTCTTTAAAAATGATTGCTTAACATTTTTGTTGGAAACTATATATTATTAACATGTAAATATTATGTGATATATTAATCTCTTAACATGTTTGATATTGTGTGATAGATGTCTACCTCTAGCACAAATCCCATTGCCTCACCTAATAATAACGAAGAGTCGAATATATATTGGCAAGATTCACAAGTTCCCGAAGAACCGGAAGAAGAGGAAACGGAACCGGAAGAAGAGGAACCGGAAGAAGAGGAACCAGAAGAAGAGGAACCGGAAGAAGAAGAGGTTCCGGAGGGGGAATAGTAGGAACCACAGAAAACCGGTCAAATAAAAGAAAATCCTCAACCAATGGACCAAAGTTAATAATGGTCAATGGTGTTTCCGCTAAGGAAGCAAAATATTGGGAAAATTACCAATTTTCCGATGAATCGGATCCTGATGAGGATTCCGATGATGTTATAGAAATTACCCCGACCCAATTTAATGAGGCAAAAGAAAATAATAAGGGAAAAGGCATCAAAATAGAGAAATCTGATTCCGACCCCGATGAACTTTATATGTACCGTCAACACCCGTATTTTCAATATCGTGACAATAACCCGAGAACCTCTAAACCACCAGGTTTTTCTAAACCAATGTGGAAAACGGCGACTCGTATTAGAGGAACATCATATATCCCTAGAAAATTAGAAAAAAGAACCAAGTCCGAAGAAGAAGAAACCAGTGATTCAGATTAGAGGGGTGTGAGCATGTTGTGTAATAAATGCATTGTAGTGTGCTTGTACTTTTATGTTCTATGTAAAAATTGCTTGTATTGTTTGTTATTACGAATCTAATCCTTGTCTATTTTACAGTATAAAAACAAAATGGACGTTAAGGGTAGACAACCGAATATTTTAGAAGACCTACCAGAGGATATGATTGAGGAAATTTTGTCTAGAGTCGGTCAGAATTCATCAGCACATTTAGTTATGGCGAAATTAACTTGTCAAACATTTGAAAGACTTTCCAGAAATGCCTTAGTTTATAAAAGGCTTTCCTTTGATAGGTGGGGTATATCACATTGGGGAGACTTTAAGTTATGTCGTGTTTTCTTTAAAGCGTTAAATGCGGGGAACCAAAATGCAATTTTACGCTACGGGTTAAGAACCTATTTTGACTCAACATATCCCAACATAAGATTTCGTGAATTAGAAAGAGCTTCTAACATGCAACATAAAGAAGCATGTTATGCTTACGAGTTAGTGATGTTCGCTTCTTACCAAAGTGAGAAAAAAACCATCGGATTGCAGCTTTTAAATAAAACTTTCCCACAAGTTACGGATTCAGTAGTTGGGGTGAGAAACAAGGTTTTTAGATTATTACGGGGTTGTTGGACATTACGAAACCCTCGTCCTTTTGACGACATTACAACATGCTGCCTAGCTAATGGTCATAACGGTTATTTTCCACAAGACCAAGGATGGGAAGTCGTCTTAGTAAAACCAGAATGCATGACTTGTTTATGGACTTATGAATTATGTGTCTTTATTTCCTTTGCTGAACAACTTGCGTATTAACTAGATTTATCTTCAAAACTGTCCTGTATCATAGTGTACTATATTTCATGTTATATGTAATATAGCGAAGTTGTAAGTTTGAAGAATATTTGTATGTGATATATTATTATAATCAGTTTTTCATATGGAATTGTAGTAGTTGAATTGTATATTAGCTACTAAGTATGAACTTAACGGGTAGGTAGTACCCGAATTTAAACTTATAAAACGCTAATATGAAGAAAAAGCTTTTATAAATGAGTTCATATTATGCTACGAGATACTATTGACTACTCTTAATATTCTGTATGATTAAATTGTTTCATTTGACTATTTTGAAGGAAATGGCACCGACTACTCGACACACCTTGAATATGAGCGAAGAGGAATTTCGTGCCTTTTTTGCTTCAAACATAGCCTCAGTACAGGCCGCGCTACATACCAACAATAACTCTAAATCTAGCAATACAGCTAACGGCGTAAGAAATCATGTAGGATGCTCCTACAAGGAATTCACTGCCTGCAAATCTTCAGAATTTGATGGGACCAAAGGACCAATCGGATTGAAACGGTGGACCGAGAAAGTTGAATCGGTGTTTGCCATAAGTAAGTGTCATGAAGGAGACAAAGTGAAGTACGCTACGCATACCTTCATAGGTATTGCGTTAACATGGTGGAATACCTATCTAGAGCAAGTGGGACAAGATGATGCTTACGCGCTACCGTGGTCAGCATTCAAGCACTTGATGAACGAGAAGTACCGTCCCAGAACCGAGGTCAATAAGCTCAAGTCAGAACTTAGAGGGTTACGAACACAGGGATTCAATATTACTTCGTACGAAAGACGATTCACAGAATTGTGCCTATTGTGTCCGAGAGCGTTCGAAGATGAGGAAGAGAAGATCGACGTGTTTGTGAAAGGGTTACCGGAGAGAATCCAATAAGATATAAGTTCACACGAGCCTGCCTCCATACAAAAGGCATGTAGAATGGCTCACAAACTAGTGAACCAGATTGAGGGAAGAATTAAAGAACAGGCGGCCGAAGAGGCCAACATGAACTTAGTCAAAAGAAAGTGGGAGGAAAACGGTGATAAGAGTCACCAAAACAACAACAACTATCCCAACAATCACAACATCAATCGCAACTACAACAAACGGCACAACAATAACAACAACAACAACTACAACAATCATCCCAACAACAATAACAACTGCAACAACAACAACAATCAGAATCAGCTATGCCAAAGGTGTGAATAGTATCACTCGGGGTTCTGCACCAAATTTTGCAACAAGTGTAAAAGAAATGTTCATAGCGCGGCAAAGTGTGAGGTCTACGGACCAGGGGTTAACAGAACGAAAGGAACAAATGGTGTCAGAACGAGTAATGGTGGAGCAAGTAGTGTCGGAGCAAGTTATGCCAATGTAGTTTGTTATAAATGTGGAAAACCGGGCCACATTATTAGAAATTGCCCGAACCAGGAGAACACGAATGGACAAGGCCGCGGAAGAGTTTTCAATATTAATGCGGCAGAGGCACAGGAAGACCCGGAGCCTGTTACGGGTACGTTTCTTATTGACAATAAATCTGCTTACGTTTTATTTGATTCGGGTGCGGATAGAAGCTATATGAGTAGAGATTTTTGTGCTAAATTAAGTTGTCCATTGACGCCATTGGATAGTAAATTTTTACTCAAATTAGCAAACGGTAAATTAATTTCAGCAGATTATATATGCCGGAATCGAGAAATTAAACTGGGTAGCGAAATATTTAAGATTGATTTGATACCAGTAGAGTTAGGGAGTTTTGATGTAATAGTTGGCATGGACTGACTGAAGGAGATGAAAGCAGAGATCGTATGTTACAAAAATGCAATTCGCATTGTACGAGAAGAAGGAGAACCCTTAATGGTGTACGGAGAAAAGGGCAACACGAAGCTACATCTTATTAGTAATTTGAAGGAACAAAAACTAATAAGAAAAGGTTGCTATGCTATTCTAGCACACGTCGAGAAAGTACAAACTGAAGAAAAGAGCATCAATGATGTTCCCGTCGCAAAAGAATTTCCCGATGTATTTCCGAAAGAATTACCGGGACTACCTCCACATCGATCTGTTGAATTTCAAATAGATCTTGTACCAGGAGCTGCACCAAT
Source organism: Rutidosis leptorrhynchoides (assembly GCF_046630445.1). Lineage (NCBI taxonomy): Eukaryota > Viridiplantae > Streptophyta > Magnoliopsida > Asterales > Asteraceae > Rutidosis > Rutidosis leptorrhynchoides. The sequence continues at coordinate 187,357,305 of NC_092333.1, forward strand.
AGCACGTGCTCCTTACAGACTCGCACCCAGCGAGATGAAAGAACTGCAAAGCCAATTGCAAGAACTATTAGAACGTGGTTTCATTCGACCAAGTACATCACCATGGGGAGCTCCTGTTTTGTTTGCCAAGAAGAAGGATGGTACATTTAGGTTGTGTATTGACTACAGAGAGTTGAATAAACTTACCATCAAAAACCGTTATCCACTGCCGAGAATTGACGACTTATTTGATCAACTACAAGGCTCGTCGGTTTATTCGAAAATTGATTTACGTTCTGGATATCATCAAATGCGAGTAAAGGAGGATGATATTCCAAAAACTGCTTTTAGGACGCGTTATGGTCATTACGAGTTTATGGTTATGCCGTTTGGATTGACTAACGCACCAGCTGTGTTCATGGACCTTATGAACCGAGTGTGTGGGCCATATCTTGATAAGTTTGTCATTGTTTCATCGATGACATACTTATTTACTCAAAGAATGATCAAGAGCACGAAGAACATTTGAGAAAAGTGCTAGAAGTATTGAGGAAAGAAAAATTGTACTCTAAGTTTTCAAACTGTGCATTTTGGTTGGAAGAAGTTCAATTCCTCGGTCACATAGTGAACAAAGAAGGTATCCAGGTGGACCCGGCAAAGATCGAAACCGTTGAAAAGTGGGAAACCCCAAAAACTCCGAAGCATATACGTAAATTTTTAGGATTGGCTGGTTACTACAGAAGATTCATCCAAGATTTCTCCAAAATAGCAAAACCCTTGACTGCATTAACGCATAAAGGGAAGAAATTTGAATGGAAGGATGAACAAGAGAAGGCGTTTCAGTTATTGAAGAAAAAGCTAACTACGGCACCTATATTGTCATTGCCTGAAGGGAATAATGATTTTGTGATTTATTGTGATGCATCAAAGCAAGGTCTCGGTTGTGTATTAATGCAACGAACGAAGGTGATTGCTTATGCGTCTAGACAATTGAAGATTCACGAGCAAAATTATACAACTCACGATTTGGAATTGGGTGCTGTTGTTTTTGAATTAAAGACTTGGAGGCATTATTTATATGGGGTCAAAAGTATTATATATACCGACCACAAAAGTCTCCAACGTATATTTAATCAGAAGCAACTGAATATGAGACAACGCAGGTGGATTGACCTGTTGAATGATTATGATTTTGAGATTCGATACCACCCGGGGAAGGCGAATGTGGTAGCCGACGCTTTGAGTAGAAAGGACAGAGAACCTATACGGGTAAAAGCTATGAATATAATTATTCGTACTAACCTTACTACTCAAATAAAGGAGGTGCAACAGGGGGTTGTAAAAGAAGGAAAGTTGAAGAATGAGATACCCAAAGGATCAGAGAAACATCTTAATATTCAAGAAGACGGAACCCGATATAGGGCTAATAGAATTTGGGTACCAAGGTTTGGAGATGTGAGAGAAATGGTACTTAAAGAAGCACAGAAAACCAGATATTCAATACATCCCGGAGCGGGGAAGATGTATAAAGATCTCAAGAAACACTTTTGGTGGCCGGGTATGAAAGCCGATATTGCTAAATATGTAGGAGAATGTTTGACGTGTTCTAAGGTCAAAGCTGAACATCAGAAACCATCAGGTCTACTACAACAACCTGAAATCCCGGAATGGAAATGGGAAAACATTACCATGGATTTCATTACTAAATTGCCAAGGACTGCAAGTGGTTATGATACTATTTGGGTAATAGTTGATCGTCTCACCAAGTCAGCACACTTCTTGCCAATGAGAGAAGATGACAAAATGGAGAAGTTGGTGCGATTGTATTTGAAGGAGGTTGTCTCCAGACATGGAATACCCGTCTCTATTATCTCTGATAGGGATGGTAGATTTTTTTCAAAGTTCTGGCAGACGCTGCAACAAGCATTGGGGACTCTTCTAGACATGAGTACTACCTATCATCCACAAACTGATGGGTAGAGCGAAAGGACGATACAAATGCTTGAAGACATGCTACGAGCATGTGTTATTGATTTCGGAAACAGTTGGGATCGACACCTACCGTTAGCAGAATTTTCTTACAACAACAGTTATCATTCTAGTATTGAGATGGCGCCGTTTGAGGCACTTTATGGTAGAAAGTGCAGGTCTCCGATTTGTTGGAATGAAGTGGGGGATAGACAGATTACGGGTCCGGAGATAATACAAGAAACTACCGAGAAAATCATCCAAATTCAACAACGATTGAAAACCGCCCAGAGTCGACAAAAGAGCTACGCGGACAGTAAAAGAAAAAATATAGAGTTTGAAATTGGAGAAATGGTCATGCTTAAGGTTTCACCTTGGAAAGGCGTTGTTCGATTTGGTAAACGGGGGAAACTAAATCCAAGGTACATTGGACCATTCAAGATTATAGATCGTGCCAGACCAGTAGCTTACCAACGGGAGCGACCTCAACAACTCGCGGCTATACATAACACGTTCTATGTCTCGAATTTGAAGAAATGTTTTGTTAAAGAAGATCTCACTATTCTGTTAGACGAAATCCAAATCAATGAAAAAATTCAATTCATTGAAGAACCCGTCGAAATAATGGATCGTGAGGTTAAGAGACTTAAGCAAAACAAGATACCGATTGTTAAGGTTTAATGGAATGCTCGTAGAGGACCCGAGTTCACCTGGGAGCGTGAAGATCAGATGAAGAAGAAATACCCGCATCTATTTCCAGAAGATTCGTCAACACCTTCAACAGCTTAAAATTTCGGGAGGAAATTTATTTATCGGGTAGGTACTGTAGTGACCCAAACTTTTCCATGCTTATATATATTAATTGAGATTGATATTTACATAACTAAATGTTTCCAACGTTTTAAGCAATCAAACTTATTAAGACTTTATTAAATGAAATAAGTTTCATATAGATAATTGATCACCCAAGTTGACCGGCGATTCACGAACGTTACAAAATTTTAAAAACTACATGTTGTGGTATATATAGACATATATATATGGTTGACATAAGATTATGAGGAGTAAGTATCTCACTAAATATATTAACAATGTGTGATATACATAAGAAATGAGATTACTAAGTTAAGAAACTCGAAATGATATATATAACGATTATCGTTATGATAACGTCGACTAAATACATATGTATCATATTAAGATATTGATACACTATATTTAACATGATAAAATTATATTTAAATATATCATTAAGTGTGTTAACAATAAACTACATATGTAAAAACAAGACTACTAACTCAAGAATTACGAAACGAGACTTATATGTAACGATTATCGTTGTAACGATTATCGTTGTAACGATATTTTAATATATATATCATATTAAAAGATATTCATACATTATAATATCATGATAATATAATAATTAAACATCTCATTTGATATAATAAACATTGGGTTAACAACATTAATTGAGATCATTAACTTAAAGGTTTCAAAACAACACTTAACGACTAATGAAGACTTAACGACTCCATTAGAATGTATATACATGTTGTGTTTTGATATGTATTCTGACACTTTTGAAAGACTTCATGACACAAATCAAAGTACTTCTACTTAACAAAAATGCTTACAATTACATCCTCGTTCAGTTTCATCAACAATTCTACTCGTATGCACCAGTATTCGTATTCGTACTCGTACAATACACTGCTTTTAGATGTATGTACTATTGGTATATACACTCCAATGATCAGCTCTTAGCAGCCCATGTGAGTCACCTAACACATGTGGGAACCATCATTTGATAACTAGCATGAAATATCTCATAAAATTACAAAAATATTAGTAATCATTCATGACTTATTTACATGAAAACAAAATTACATATCCTTTATATCTAATCCATATACCAATGACCAAAAACACCTACAAACACTTTCATTCTTCAATTTTCTTCATCTAATTGATCTCTCTCAAGTTCCATCTTCAAGTTCTAAGTGTTCTTCATAAATTCCATAAGTATAGTTTCATAAAAATCAAGAATACTACCAAGTTTGCAAGTTTACTTCCAAGCTTTCTAATCCATTCCAAGTAATCATCTAAGATCAAGGAACCTTTGTTATTTACAGTAGCTTATCTTTCTAATTCAAGGTAATATTCATATTCAAACTTTGATTCAATTTCTACAATTATAACAATCTTATTTCGAGTGAAAATCTTACTTGAACTGTTTTCGTGTCATGATTCTGCTTCAAGAACTTTCAAGCCATCCAAGGATTCTTTGAAGCTAGATCCATTTTTCACATTTCCAGTAGTTTTATCCAGAAAACTTGAGGTAGTAATAATGTTCATAACATCATTCGATTCATACATATAAAGCTATCTTATTCGAAGGTTTAAACTTGTAATCACTAGAACATAGTTTAGTTAATTCTAAACTTGTTCGCAAATAAAAGTTAATCCTTCTAACTTGACTTTTAAAATCCACTAAACACATGTTCTATATCTATATGATATGCTAACTTAATGATTTAAAACCTGGAAACACGATGAACACCATAAAATCGGATATACGCCGTCGTAGTGAAACCGGGGGATGTTTTGGTTTGGATAATTAAAAACTATGATAAACTTTGATTTAAAAGTTGTTCTTCTGGGAAAATGATTTTTCATATGAACATGAAACTATATCCAAAAATCTTGGCTAAACTCAAAGTGAAAGTATGTTTTTCAAAATGGTCATCAAGATGTCGTTCTTTCGACGGAAATGACTACCTCTTTAGTAATTAACATGTAACATAAATTTCTGACTATAAACCTATACTTTTTCTGTTTGGATTCTTAAATTAGAGTTCAATATGAAACCATAGCAATTTGATTCACTCAAAATGGATTTAAAATGAAGAAGTTATGGGTAAAACAAGATTGGATATTTTTGATCTTTTTAGCAACGGGAAATGTTTAACAAATCTATACAAATCATATCCTAGCTAACTTATATTGTAATATACATGTATTCTAATATATTATGTAATCTTGGGATACCATAGACACGTATGCAAATGTTTTGACATATCATATGGACCCAGGTATATATATTATTTGGAACAACCATAGACACTCTATATGCAGTAATGTTGGAGTTAGATATAAAGGGTTGAGTTTGATTCCAAAAATATATATACTTTGAGTTGTGATCTAGCCTGAGATGTGTATACACTGGGTCGTGGATTGATTCAAGATAATATATATCGATTTATTTCTGTACATCTAACTGTGGCCAACTAGTTGTAGGTTACTAACGAGGACAGCTAACTTAATACACTCAAATCTTTAAAACATAATAAAAATGGTTGTAATTATATTTTGATCATACTTTGATATATATGTACATATTTGTATAGGTTCATGAATCGATCCGTGGCCAAGTCTTATTTCCGAGGAAGGAAATATCTGTGAAAGTAAGTTATAGTCCCGCTTTTAAAATCTAATATTTTTGGGATGAGAATACATGCAGGTTTTATAAATGATTTACAAAATAGACACAAGTACGTGAAACTACATTCTATGGTTGAATTATCGAAATCGAATATGCCCCTTTTTATTAAGTCTGGTAATCTAAGAATTAGGGAACAGACACCCTAATTGACGCGAATCTTAAAGATAGATCTATTGGGCCTAACAAACCCCATCCAAAGTACCGAATGCTTTAGTACTTCAAAATTTATATCATATCCGAAGGGTGTCCCGGAATGATGGGGATATTCTTATATATGCATCTTCTTAATGTCGGTTACCAGGTGTTCACCATATGAATGATTTTTATCTCTATGTATGGGATGTGTATTGAAATATGAAATCTTGTGGTCTATTGTTACGATTTCATATATATAGGTTAAACCTATAACTCACCAACATTTTTGTTGACGTTTAAAGCATGTTTATTCTCAAGTGAATATTAAGAGCTTCCGCTGTTGCATACTAAAATAAGGACCGACTTCCATACGTCCTTTGTTTGACCTCCTAATGAGAATTGAGGTCCTTGCGCGGGCGTCTCATCCCTAAGACTTGTTTGCTCTGTATGGAGTGCCCCGTGGTTCCTCGAGTGCCAGCCGTAGAGAGGAATGCCATCAACTAGGGCACTATTGGCCACTGAGTCCATGTTTGTATGATATTGTGTAAAAACTGCATTCAAGAAACATATGTCGATGTAATATATTTCTATTGTAAACCATTATGTAATGGTCTTGTGTAAACAGTATATTTTAGATTATCATTATTTGATAATCTACGTAATGTTTTTTAAAACCTTTATTAATAAAATAAAGGTTATGGTTGTTTTAAAAATGAATGCAGTCTTTGAAAAACGTCTCATATAGAGGTCAAAACCTCGCAACGAAATCAATTAATATGGAACGTTTATAATCAATATGAACGGGACATTTCAAATTATCTCGTATTTCGTAATAAAAATAATACTATTTCGTACTACACCTCGCACACATCAAGTTTTTGGTGCCGCTGCCGGGGACTCGGCGAAACGCTATATCTTTACGCTATATTTTAGTAAAACTATATTTTTGTAAAAATATATTATTTCTTATTTCATAAAAATATTTTGTATTTATAATAAGTGTAAAACTATATAATGTATATATATATATATATATATATATATATATACATATATATATATATATATATATATATATATATATATATATATATATATATATATATTAAGACTTTATTTATTAAATTAAAAAGTACTTTTATTTTTAAGATTTTAAAATACAAGCTAATTATATTTTATATAAATATTCTATAAATATTTTCTTTATTAAAATCAAAAATCAAATAAAAATATAATTTGGACCGAAACTGGTACCAGCCCGAATCAGTTCTGGAATTCCTGGGCCATGTGATCGCATGACCCCAACGCTAAAAAATCATGCGGTCGCATGAGTCGACCTGACAGGTCACAAACCTGGTACGTGATAATGCTAAAAACGAACATATATTTCATAGCATTATTCCTCAAGAAAGACAAGCTTTTAGTTGCAATTGTTCTATTTACAAGTGATATTCGTTTAAATAATAAAAGGTGAAGACAAAAGACAGATTCGACGAATTGAAGACGCAAACGACCAAAAAGCTCAAAAGAACAAAAGACAATCAAAGAGGTTCCAATTATTGATAAGAAACGTCTCGAAATTACAAGAGTACAAGATTAAAAACGTAAAGTACAAGATATTAAATTGTACGCAAGGACGTTCGAAAATCCGGAACCGGGACCAGAGTCAACTCTCAACGCTCGACGCAACGGACTAAAAATTACAAGTTAACTAGGTATATAAATATAATATAATATATAATTAATTATATTAATTATATATATATTATATTTATAAATAAAAAAACCGTCGGCAGAGAAAGACTCCAAGGACTGAGCTGTAAATTCATTCTCCGCGACTCGCGGAGTTTGAAGAGGATTTTACCGCGAGTCGCGGAGCCCCAAAAATCGACTCTGCCTATAAAGCAAACCGAATTCTGATCATTTTTCATAATCTTTTTCTTCTCTTATCATATATATACGATATATATATATATATATATAATTTATAATTTATATTTTAATTTTAATTATAATTCTAATAATAAGGGTATGTTAGCGAATGTTGTAAGGGTGTAAGTCGAAATTCTGTCCGTGTAACGCTACGCTATTTTTAATCATTGTAAGTTATGTTCAACCTTTTTATATTAATGTCTCGTAGCTAAGTTATTATTATGCTTATTTAAAACGAAGTAATCATGATGTTGGGCTAATTACTAAAATTGGGTAATTGGGCTTTCTACCATAATTGGGGTTTGGACAAAAGAACGACACTTGTGGAAATTAGACTATGGGCTATTAATGGGCTTTATATTTTTTTAACTAAATGATAGTTTGTTAATGTTAATATAAAGATTTACAATTGGGCGTCCCTATAAATTACCATATACACTCGATCGGACACGATGGGCGGGGTATTTATATGTACGAATAATCGTTCATTTAACCGGACACGGGAATGGATTAATAGCCACTAGAATAATTAAAACAGGGGTGAAATTACATTCAAGGGTAATTGGTGTAATTGTTAACAAAGTAGTAAAACCTTGGTTTACACGCAGTCGATAACCTGATGTATTCATTAAACAAAGTATTAAAACCTTGTTACAATTCGAATCCCCAATTAGTTGGAATATTTAACTTCGGGTATAATAGTAATTTGACGAGGACACTAGCACTTTATATTTATGACTGATGGACTGTTATGGACAAAAACCAGATGGACATATTAAATAATCCAGGACAAAGGACAATTAACCCATGGGCATAAAACTAAAATCAACACGTCAAACATCATGATTACGGAAGTTTAAATAAGCATAATTCTTTTATTTCATATTTAATTTCCTTCATTTTATATTTAATTGCACTTCTAATTATCGCACTTTTATTTATTGTTATTTAATCGCACTTTTAATTATCGTACTTTTTAATTATCGCAATTTTATTTTATCGCACTTTTATTATTCGCAATTTCATTATCGTTATTTACTTTACGCTTTAAATTAAGTCTTTTATTTATTTAATATTTTACATTAGGTTTTAACTGCGACTAAAGTCTTAAAATCGACAAACCGGTCATTAAACGGTAAAAACCCCCCTTTATAATAATAATATTACTTATATATATATTTGTATTTTTATAAAAGTAAACTAATATAGCGTTGAGCTTTGTTTAAAGAGTTCCCTGTGGAACGAACCGGACTTACTAAAAACTACACTACTGTACGATTAGGTACACTGCCTATAAGTGTTGTAGCAAGGTTTAAGTATATCCATTCTATAAATAAATAAATATCTTGTGTAAAATTGTATCGTATTTAATAGTATTTCCTAGTAAAATATAAACTATTTTTTATACACCTCGCATAACATCAAGTATTTTTGGCGCCGCTGCCGGGGAACTTTCTAAACGTCGGAAGCGCAACGCTAATATAAAAAAAAAGAATTTTTTTTGTTTACTTTTATTAAAATTCGCTTTTGTAAAAATACGTTTTAAATATTCGAAAATATAAAAAGAAAAACAAAAATATAAGTATTTTTAAGATTTTGTTAAATATTTAAGTTTTATAAGTTTCTTTATTTTTATTTTAGTTTATAAAAATATAAGTTTTATTAACTATCTTTTATTTATAGAAAAAATTAAAAACAGAAAATAAAAAGAATAAAAATAAAGAAAAAACGCGTCGAATATTTAAACCTGTCAGCTGAATTCTGGAACCCCGCGACTCGCGGGGTTTGATGCTTTAATTGCCGCAACTCGCGGAGCTTCTCTGACAGACGACAGAAGCCCTAATTCAGCATTAATTACGGGTATTAATTAATTATTATTATTATTTAACCCTAATTATTATTATTATTATTATTATTAGTTTTATTTTAAGATTTACTTTTTATTTAATTTGTTTTATTTAGTATTAATTAGTTTACTTAAATTGTAAAATTAGTAGTTTTATTAAAAAAATAATATAAAAATAATATTTTTATAAAAATTGTAATTTTTACAACTTTTTGTATATTTTTATATTTTGTCCCTTTTTAATCATTTTAGCGTAACTTTTGTATTTTTAGCTCATATTTAATTTTAAACTTAGTTTTTGCTATAGTTATTTTTACTCCTAGATTTTTAGGCTTTGCCGTAGAATTCCTTAAGTGCTTTTTCTTTAGACTAAGATTTAGGTGCTTTAGAATTTTGTGACACCTTTTTAAGTTTTAGTTTCTTTTTAAGTTATTTCCATTTGGGATTTAGTTTTTCCTGTAAGCTTTAATATTTTTAGACACCTTTTACTATGTATCAATTATCATTCCAATTAGTAATTTCAATTTGCGATTATAATTTTAAGTTAGTTGTAGTAATAAGGTTAGGTTAGTTAAGTTTTTTAAGTTTTTATAAGTTTCTTTTATATTTCCGTCACCTTTTTTTTTTTTCAACCATTTTTCTTTTTCGACCTTTTGCGACGAACTCTTTTTCTCTCTTATTTCTCGCTATTCTAGTTTTAGGACATAGATTTTTTCTACTTCTTATCTAAATTTTCTTAAAATTACGAAAATTTATTTTAAGTGGTTAAATTAATAGACATCAAAATTTTCTGGTTCGTAGTAATAGTTGAATTTGTACGTGGACCGGGTTATTGGAGCCAAACAGTCCTCAATTATATTGAGACCAAACGAATCCTGCCCCTCTGCTGCATCTTTTGGCTATTCGAAACGTGGGCAAAATCAGAAAAGTCTATTAATTGGATAACTTATTATAATTTTTCTTTCCTTTTAAAAACTAATAGGATATTTAGTGAATGCACCGAGCAAGACGTTCACCACCTTTTGTACGTTCACCACCTGTAACTAGATCAAGACATTTAGCAAATATTACCGCCGTTGATTTTTCTTTAGAATCGTCATCCAGTCGACCAAGTACTTCAGTTCAAATTTCCGATAATCCATTTTTTGAACCCGACCTCACAATTGAGAATCCGGAGAATATTCAGGAACGGTTCGTAGATCCTGAACCATTAAACTTTCCTCCGGAGCCACCAATCGTTCAAACAGAGATTGTTGAGGAACGAACCATTAAATCAGAATCATCTAGTGATACCGATTCAACAAATTCAATTATGGCGAATCTGGAACCTTTAAGTATGGAAGACCGAATGAGAGCTAAACGCACTGGCCAAGGTCACGCAATTACTCATCCAGACATTAATGCGCCAGATTATGAAATCAAAGGACAAATTTTACACATGGTGACTAATCAATGCCAATTTAGTGGTGCGCCGAAGGAAGATCCAAATGAACATCTACGTACCTTTAATAGGATCTGCACACTATTTAAAATACGAGAAGTGGAGGATGAACAGATATATCTCATGTTATTTCCCTGGACTTTAAAGGGAGAAGCCAAAGATTGGTTGGAATCGTTACCTGAAGGGGCGATCGATACATGGGACGTTTTAGTTGACAAATTTCTTAAACAATTCTTTCCTGCATCTAAAGCCGTAAGACTTCAAGCAGAAATTGTTACGTTTACATAGAAACCGAATGAAACTCTATATGAGGCGTGGACAAGATATGGAAAGTTATTAAGAGGATGTCCGCAACATGGTTTAGACACCTGTTAAATAGTACAAATATTCTACCAAGGATGCGACATCACTACAAGGAAAGACATAGATATAGCAGCTGGTGGTTCTATTATGAAGAAAACCGAAACTGATGCTTACAAAATTATTGATAACACTGCTTCCCACTCACATGAGTGGCACCAAGAAAAAGATATCATTAGATCATCTAAAGCAGCTAGAGCTAATTCTAGTCATGACTTAGATTCCATTTCCGCAAAGATAGATGCTGTGGAGAGACGAATGGAAAAGATGACTAAGGATATTCACTCAATACGAATTAGTTGTGAGCAGTGTGGAGGACCACATTTGACAAAAGATTGTCTCAGTATTGAATTAACAATGGAACAAAGAGAGAATATTTCATACATAAACCAAAGGCCTGGAAATAATTATCAGAATAATTATCAACCGACAAGACCGATTTACAATCAGAACCAGAATTATAACCGAAATATTCCATACAACAACCAACAAGGTCCTAGCAATCAACAAGTATCCAATAATACTTACAATCAGCAAAGACCAAATTTTCAAAACAAACCACCACAACAAATCGATGATAAAAAGCCGAATTTAGAAGATATGATGACGAAGCTAGTTGAAACTCAAACGCAGTTTTTCACATCTCAAAAACAAACTAATGAACAAAATGCTCAAGCATTTAGAAATCAACAAGCTTCTATTCAAAATCTGGAACAAGAAGTAAGTAACCTAGCAAGGTTAATAGGTGAAAGAAAACCGGGAAGTCTACCTAGTGATACAAATGCTAACCCCCGGAATGAAACAGCTAAAGCCATTACCACAAGAAGTGGTACAACACTTAAACCACCTGAAATACCTGTAACTTCTGATGAAGCCATTCCTACTCCACAAGAACCACAACCTGATCAAGATAAGGAAAAAGAACCGGTAGTTGAAAAGGTTAATGAAGATAACACAGTTAAGGATAAACCTTATGTTAAACCATACCAACCACCACTTCCTTACCCGAGTAAAATGAAGAAAGAGAAACTTGAAGCCGAACAATCCAAATTCTTGGATATGTTTAAACAGATAAATGTAAATCTTCCTTTCATTGATGTGATTTCAGGAATGCCTAGATATGCTAAATTCTTGAAAGATCTAATCTCAAATAGAAAGAAAATGGAAGAACTCTCGGCTGTTACTATGAATGCTAATTGTTCAGCAGTGCTGTTGAATAAGATACCAGAAAAATTATCTGATCCAGGAAGTTTCACAATTCCATGTTTTCTGGGTAGTCTTAGTTCAATAGAAGCATTGGCAGACTTAGGTGCTAGTATAAATCTAATACCGTATTCACTATACAATAAACTAGACCTTGGAGAATTAAAACCAACCAGAATAAGCATACAACTAGCCGATAGATCAATAAAATATCCTAGAGGGATAATGGAGAACATGCTAGTTAAAGTTGGTAATTTTGTATTTCCAGTAGATTTTGTTGTTTTGGACATGGAAGAAGATTCTCAAGTTCCTCTCATATTAGGAAGACCATTCTTAAACACGGCTAAAGCAATGATAGACGTGTTCGGTAAGAAACTGACCCTAAGTATAGAGGATGAGAGTGTTACCTTTTCAGTTGATAGAGCAATGCAACAACCACAATCTGCAGATGATACATGTTATTATATTCAAACTATAGATGCACATGCAGAATTATTAGAAGAATTTCCAGAATTACAAGGAACAGGAGAATGTTCTTTAGGAGAAGGTAATGAACCAATTGATGAAGCTTAAATGTTAGCTACACTTATAGCTAATGGATATGAACCAACAACAGAAGAAATTCAAATGCTAAAAGAAGAAGACAGATATCGATATAAATCATCGATAGAAGAACCTCCAAAATTAGAGTTAAAGCCACTTCCAAACCATTTGGAATACGCTTATTTACATGGTGAATCTGAATTACCTGGAATATTATCGTCTTCTCTTACTGAAAATGAGAAATCACAACTCATTTCTGTGTTGAAAGCTCATAAACCAGCCATTGCATGGAAGATTCATGATATTAAAGGAATAAGTCCTTCGTATTGCACACATAAAATCCTTATGGAAGAAGGTCATAAAACGTATGTGCAACGCCAACGAAGACTAAATCCTAATATGCAAGATGTAGTTAAGAAAGAGATTATTAAACTGCTAGATGCAGGTTTGATATATCCAATTTCTGATAGTCCATGGGTAAGCCCAGTTCAATGCGTACCTAAGAAGGGTGGCATGACTGTCATTACAAATGAGAAAAATGAGCTTATTCCTACTAGGACTGTAACAGGATGGCGTGTATGTATTGATTATAGAAAATTAAATGACGCCACCAGAAAAGATCACTTTCCCTTACCTTTCATAGATCAAATGTTGGAAAGATTAGCCGGAAATAGTTACTATTGTTTTCTAGATGGATTTTCCGGATATTTTCAAATTCCAATAGCACCCGAAGATCAAGAGAAAACCACATTCACGTGCCCTTATGGTACTTTTGCTTACAAACGCATGCCATTTGGACTTTGTAACGCCCCTGCAACCTTTCAAAGATGCATGATGGCAATTTTTCATGACATGATAGAAGAATGCATGGAAGTATTCATGGATGACTTTTCAGTCTTCGGTGATACATTTAAATCATGTCTAGTTAATCTGGAACGAATGCTAATTAGATGCGAACAATCAAATCTAGTACTTAATTGGGAGAAATGCCATTTCATGGTTAAAGAAGGCATCGTTCTTGGACATAAAATTTCAAAAGAAGGAATTGAAGTGGATAGAGCTAAAGTAGATGTAATTGCTAAACTTCCACATCCTACCAATGTTAGAGGAGTTAGGAGTTTTCTAGGGCATGCCGGTTTTTACCGACGTTTCATAAAAGATTTTTCTAAAATTGCCACTCCTATGAATAAACTCCTAGAAAAGGATGCGCCATTCATCTTTTCAGATGAGTGTATCAAATCTTTTAATATTCTTAAAGAGAAACTCACTAATGCACCGATCATGATAACACCAAATTGGAATCTACCATTTGAACTAATGTGCGATGCAAGTGATTTTGCAATGGGAGCCGTTTTAGGACAAAGGATTGAAAAATGATTTCAACCTATATATTATGCTAGTAAGACGTTACAAGGAGCACAAACAAACTATACAACTACTGAAAAAGAACTCCTTGCTATTGTCTTTGCTTTTGACAAATTTCGATCATATCTCGTTCTAGCAAAAACGGTGGTCTATACCGACCATTCTGCTCTTAGATACCTATTTTCAAAACAAGATGCTAAACCAAGATTAATCCGTTGGATCTTACTCTTACAAGAGTTTGATATTGAAATCCGAGATAAAAGAGGAGCAGAAAATCTCGCCGCTGATCATCTTTCTCGTCTTGAAAATCCCGAATTAGAAGTTCTAAATGAATCAGCCATACAAGACAACTTTCCTGATGAATATCTATTGAAGATAGATTATAAAGAAATCCCATGGTTTGCAGACTATGCAAACTACTTAGTTTGTGGATTCCTTGAAAAAGGATTATCGTACCAAAGACGAAAGAAATTCTTCAGTGATATAAAACACTATTTTTGGGAAGATCCACATCTGTTTAAAAGTTGTCCCGATGGAATAATACGCCGATGTGTATTTGGAGATGAAGCTAGTAAAATTTTAAACCATTGTCACACAGGACCAACAGGAGGGCATTATGGGCCTCAACTAACAGCAAGAAAAGTTTATGAAGCTGGATTCTATTGGCCTACAATTTACAAAGACGCACACCTTCTTTGCAAATCCTGTGATGCTTGTCAAAGGGCCGGAAAAATAAGTCAACGTGATGAAATGCCACAAAATGTCATCCAAGTATGTGAAGTATTTGACATTTGGGGTATTGACTTTATGGGTCCATTTCCAAAATCTCATAATAATCTATATATACTCGTAGCCATTGATTATGTATCTAAATGGGCGGAAGCACAAGCTCTCCCAACTAACGATGCACGAGTTGTAGTCAACTTTTTAAAACGTCTTTTTGCAAGGTTTGGAACACCGAAAGCTTTAATAAGTGATCGGGGTACTCATTTCTGTAATAATCAACTTGAGAAAGTTCTTAAAAGATATGGAGTAACTCATAAAATCTCAACCGCATATCATCCACAAACAAGTGGACGAGTTGAAAATATAAACCGAGCTTTAAAACGTATTATAGAGAAAACCGTAGGATCAAATCCGAAGGAATGGTCCATTAAATTGGAGGATGCACTCTGGGCTTTTAGAACAGCCTACAAAACTCCAATTGGAACCACACCTTTTAGACTTGTTTATGGAAAAGCATGTCATCTTCCAGTAGAAATTGAACACAAAGCATTTTGGGCTTTGAAAACATGTAATCTTGATTTACATGAAGCTGGACGTCTACGATTAAGTCAACTAAACGAATTAGAAGAATTAAGACATAAAGCATACGAAAATTCGTTAATCTATAAGGAAAGAACGAAGAAATGGCATGATAAAAGAATCAGAAGTTCAAAAGAATTTAAAGAAGGAGACAGAGTTCTTCTTTTCAATTCACGATTCAAGCTATTTCCTGGAAAATTGAAATCAAGATGGTCTGGACCATTCATAGTCAAAAGAGTTTTCCCATACGGAACGATAGAATTAATAAATTCAAATGGGATTGAATTTAAAGTTAATGGTCACAGAGTTAAACATTACATACATGGTCCGATGGAAGTCGACAACGAAGTTAATCACAATTTCGACACCACAGCTAACTAAGTGTGGGGAGAATCAAGTCTTTAAAGGATAATATGTATTTCTGTTAGAGTTAGATTGTCTGTTTTCGTGTAGTTCTCGAAAATGGAACCCGAATGGTCTTTCCCTAGCAGACCCTAAAGAACTAGTCTTCTCCCCCCATTCTGAATTTTTATTTTTTTTTAGGTTTTTACAAAATGAAGACTGCCTGTGAACTAAACCATGGTCTAATGCTACACGCTTTGATCACTAAAAGAAATAATGATATACTACCGAGTGAAATAGTATCAGTAATCAGAGAAAGAATGGACGGAGTTAGAAAAGAATCTAGATGCAAAGATAATAAGTTACAATTTGGTAAAGGAAAATCAAAATCCGCAGCGAAAAGAAGAGCACGACACCTAGAACGATGTCACAAATGCGGAAAATGGTCACATGGAGGTAAATGTTCAAATAATCAAACCTATTCAAATACCGAATTTGTTACTTTATGCAGAGACGGACCGTTCATATGTTTAGAAGAAAAGATACTGAATGCTCGAGGTTACGCCTATGTAGCCATGGAAAATCAATTAAACCGACTATCTTATGAATGGGATAGATCATATAACTAAGAAATCTATTTCACAGGTATGTCTGTACAGTTTTTATTTTTATTTTTATTTTTAACCTTTTGATAATAAACGCTAATTTGTTCGCTAAAAAGTATTAAATTGGTATTGAATAAAATTAGGTTTGGCGACCGAAATTATTGATATCATTCAAAAATTTATTACATCACTGCGAAATTTAACGTTTATTCTTAAGGTATAAATATCTTTAATCAATCAACCCAAAATATTTCAAAAATTCGTCATGAGTTAAATTAGGTCTTGGAACCGAAATTACTTTACCGAAAAGAGGGGCGCATATTTTTGATAATATTTGATTGATTAAAGTGGGATAAAAAGACAAAAAGATTTTTAATTTTATTTTTACCATATTTTTAAAAATAATATTTAAATCTTAAATTAATATTGTAAACTTTGTAAAAACAATATATTTAAAATTGTAAATATTTGAAAAATTAATATAAGTTTGATATGAATTTATAAATTTTTAAATTAAGTTTGGTGTGAATTTTTAATTTTTAAAATATAAATTTTTAATTTTATGCATTTCAAATTTTAAGTTTGGTGTGAATTTTTAATATTAATTTTGAATTTCATATTTAAGTTGTGTGAATTTAAAAACAAAAATTTACTTTATCTCATTAAGTTAAGAATATGATTTTTAAAATTCGTCGTAAGTTGAAGACTAGGTCTTTGAACCGAAATTGCTTTACCCAAAGGAGGGACGAGAACTTTTATTATCATTATTTTTAATCTTATTGATTTAAAGTATGCCAAAAACATTAAAAAAACTCAAAAATCTTAGCTTTTAAAACAATCGCTACAAAAAGACAAATTTTAAAATTTTGTCGAGAGACGGACTAGGACATCGATCCGAAACGACCTCGTCCTAAATAATAAGGGAAACAAAATTTTAAAATTAATTTCTTAATTGTTTTCAAAAGTTAATGATTATAAAAAAAAAAAAAAAAAAAAAAAAAACAAACTCCGCGAGTCGCGGAGTTTGAAGTGCATTTCGCCGCGACTCGCGGAGGGACCAATTTACAGAAAAAAAATAAAACGTAAAAACACAGATCAGTGCACCACACAACTCAAACAACAGCAAAAAAACACAGCGAATTCTGCACGCGAAAAACCCGAAAAACACCCCCAAAAATCCCAATTTTTAACCGTTAATCACCAAATTTTTTGCTAAAATCATGTTGAGAAGGATGCTATCTAAGAATTACTCAAGAAAAACGGTAAATTTCTACACCTAAACACCATTTAATTCGAAATTTGATGTTCTTGAGCTATTTTTTCCCCAATTTAATTTTGATGCTTTTTAGTGTAATTAGGCTTAAATTGTTTATGTATTATGCTTGTATAACCTAGATTGATGTTGTTTAACATGATTAGAAGCCTTAAACTTCAAATTTTGAATAATCTAGGGTTTGTGTTCTTGAGCAAATTTGGGGCTTTTTGATATAAACAGGTTATGGCCGATTTTTGTCATGAATTGTTGCTAAAATAAGTAGTGTAACATGTCTAGGTAGTTAAATGATCCAAACTTTGAGCCTAAACATGATTTTGAGAATTAAAGTGGACTTTTTCAAGTCTAAAATTCATGAACTTGATTTTTGAAAGATAATGCCATTTGAGACTTGTTTGATTGCTAGTAATGATTATTTTGACATGTTATTTGAGTTGAATGCTTATGAACTTGGCGAAAATTTTCGTATATGCTTATTTGAAAAAGTGTAGATTTGATAAAAATGTGAAAATAAGCTTAAGTTTGATATAAATTGATAATGTCATTGTAATTATTTTGATTGATGATTTTGCTGACACTAATGCATATTTGGATGCACAAAAATTGTGTTTGATGTGTTTTGCAGAATGAAAGGGGTGAATCTTCATCCCAAGCCCGCAATGCTCCTGCTGAGAATTTGGAACAACAGGAGGTGGATAACTACTACAAGCAGGATATACCTCATCCAGTCATGACCTTTTCCGATATGCATTTGGAAGAGTTGCACCCGAACCTGAGATTTGACAGACTTTGGATAGATTATCCAAAATATCAAAGGGGTTTGCATACTCTTCATTCTAAGGTTGTTGAGGTACCGAGGGTCATAGAATGGGGACCCTTAGAAGCTGTAGAATTGGCCGGGCCAATTAGGGAATTACTTGTACAGAGGTATGGTAATTCTTCTTTTAATGACTGGGTATGTTTATTCACCATACGTAGACCTGTATATAAAGTATGGTGTGAAGAATTGTTATGTAGTATAGAGTTGAATGATCGGGTAGCTAGTTTAACCGATCGTTCTTTTATTAGATTTTTGTTAGGCGGTTCGATGCGCCACATGTCTTTAATGGACATGGCTCAGGCTTTACGTATATATACGCCGATTGTAGAGGATTGATACTAAACGGTAGAAAGATAGATGAAAATTTTGATACACACGGTGTGTGGAGTCAAATGACAAGCCATCACCGTTTCAAAGGGGGAAATTACTCTTATTTGGATATAGATAGAGCCGAATTAAGAGTGATACATAGGTTTTTAGCTAATTCGATTACACAAAGGGGTAAGAACAAGGAAAAAGTAAATGAACAAGATTTGTTTTACCATATGTGTATTCGAGACCCACAAAGCGCTGTAAGTATACCATATTGTGTGGGTTATTATTTATCAGCTATAGTTCGGGGGATGCGACCGCATAGCATAATAGGAGGTGGTATTTTTATTACTTTGATTGGTGAATATCTCGGTGTGGATATAAGTCGGGGGGGATTATTAGTAGAAGAACCAGAACCCCGCGATACTATAGGTTTAAATGTATACCATGGTGCGAAAGTTTTGAAGAGGCGAAATAACGCCGCAGTACGATACCATGGTAGACATCCACAGGTGGAGAGAAACCAACAGCAAGGTAATGTAGGAGGGGGGAATGAGATGCAAGAAATGCATAGGTTTATAGCTTCTCAGGAATACGAAAATGCTAGACAGAGAGCATTTGAAGATTGGCAAGTTCATCAGAACCAAATCATAGCTCATTGCCAACATATAGGTAGAAACTATATTCCTACACCGAAACCCATCTTCCCTCCCTGGTCTATAGAGATGCAGCCACCATATCCTACGTATGACCCTGCCGAAGCATTCTATAGCACCTATGGTTATGCCTGAAACCCCTATTGGTACCAATATCATCCTTAGTTTACTTATTATTTTTTTTTATTTTTTATTTTGTAATTTGTAATTATTGATACGTTTAATACTTTTGTTAATATTGTAATCATTTTTATAATTACCTAACTTTTATTCTTAGATTTTAATAATTTTTGAATGTGGGGTAATATACCAAACTTCAAAAATATGTATATATGTTTGCAGTTTATCTTATGTACACAACAGGGTAAAACAACGCATTTTCAAAGACTGACATTAAGTTCAGCAAAAGCAACTAATTTTGACGACAAGATGCAAAATATATGTGAAATAACAACAAGACGGAATGAACAAATGATGTGCACCATTTATCATTCAGCAAACAAACGCCAATATATTTGGAAACTTTGGTAAAATTTAATCATTTTCACACTAATCACCCTCAATAATTTAAATTGTTACTGATTTCTTGCAAATGAGGGCATTGCAAGATCTTAAGTGTGGGAAGGGGTTAAATTCTTTCGGATTTTAAAATTTTTATCTTAAACACTTGGTTACCATTAAAAATACTAGTAAAGCAGTAGTTGTATTAGAATCTAGTGCTCTCTGATAATAAAGAACAGCCCTAGTCTTATATACTAACTACCCAATTCTAGTAAAATTTTTAAAAAAAAAAATTTCAATTAAATGAACTCAAAATCACGTTTATACATATTTATGAACGATAAAACTAGGTTTTAACACCGAAATTATTGTTACCTCGGAAAGGACATAAATTGAGAAACAAACTAAAATGTTAAAATTCATTTAAAATGGAATAGAGGACGATAAAAAGGAAAATAAAAGCCAAGTGTGGGAAAATTTACCAAGTTATCTTAACATATGTCACATATATCTGTAACAAATAACTGAAAATACTTTTGCTTTGGACTAAACTAAACTGTTTTACCCGATGAAAGAAAAGAAGAGATGGATCTACACGATGAATCAATTCCATCATTAAAAGGAAGTAAAGTCTTCCGAAGTTGTCGTCCAGACCAGCTGTAGGTTGACGAAAAATCTAGAAAAGTCATCACTAAAATCAGCAGGAAATCCACGGACCTCAGCATTAAACAGGGTCGCCAAGTGGTCAGATTTATCCTAACCATGAGAAGGATTTATCTCGTACAATGGGGGGCACCATGCAAATTAGCTGGATAAGACTAATGAATCAGATCCCCAGAAAGGATAATCTCCTTAAAGATTAAAAATCAGCTTTTAAGACTGATATTACTCAATCCTAGAGATTGACCTTAAAGATTGAGAATTACAAACTCATGGAATTCGATGATATCTAAACTCGAGCTTAAACGAGAAAATATTTTGATCAAAATTACAAACCGATTTGTTTTCTGAAAACCCTATTTTCAATGCGTTCATTACCATTGAACGTAAAATCCTAGGAATTCACCTGGAATTCATTAGGTCACCTGAACTAAATCGGGTGTCAACCGTAAGAACGGTGGTTGCATAGTGGTCAAAGACAGGACCTTGTGCCAGACCGAAAAATTATAAGGGTGAGCTTTACTATTGCTCCTACCAAGGATAGTAATTGCGTCCGACACGTTATAGACCATAATCAAAAGCATGTCACGGGACATTGCCTTAACAGTTGCTTGTTCAACGCTTTCCTTTACAACCGGACGGTAGTTTGCCGAAAGGTAATATACGGAACAAGTAAACTGGACGTGTTGCTTTCCTAATACAAGGTTAGCAAGTGGGTGACACAAAACAGCAAGTTTTGAGCTAAAATTTTCAATTCTGAAACCCACCAAACCCACAAAAATATTTTGCAAACACCGGTAAAGGGTTATCCCGGAAAACTTATCTAGGGTAAAAACTAGATTTAATTTTCAAAAGATCAAATGTTTTCATAAAGATCCAATTTCCTTAATGGATCTAAATTTTTATAGTCATGTGGGACTGTAAACCATATCGTTACTACCATTGTTTATACCGCCGTATAGAAATCACTGATGTACAAAGTGTGAAGAATAAAGAAGTGATTCTAGTATTTCAAGACAATATTGCTTGAGGACAAGCAACGCTCAAGTGTGGGAATATTTGATAATGCTAAAAACGAACATATATTTCATAGCATTATTTCTCAAGAAAGACAAGCTTTTAGTTGCAATTGTTCTATTTACAAGTGATATTCGTTTAAATAATAAAAGGTGAAGACAAAAGACAGATTCGACGAATTGAAGACGCAAACGACCAAAAAGCTCAAAAGAACAAAAGACAATCAAAGAGGTTCCAATTATTGATAAGAAACGTCTCGAAATTACAAGAGTACAAGATTAAAAACGTAAAGTACAAGATATTAAATTGTACGCAAGGACGTTCGAAAATCCGGAACCGGGACCAGAGTCAACTCTCAACGCTCGACGCAACGGACTAAAAATTACAAGTTAACTAGGTATATAAATATAATATAATATATAATTAATTATATTAATTATATATATATTATATTTATAAATAAAAAAACCGTCGGCAGAGAAAGACTCCAAGGACTGAGCTGTAAATTCATTCTCCGCGACTCGCGGAGTTTGAAGAGGATTTTACCGCGAGTCGCGGAGCCCCAAAAATCGACTCTGCCTTTAAAGCAAACCGAATTCTGATCATTTTTCATAATCTTTTTCTTCTCTTATCATATATATACGATATATATATATATATATATATAATTTATAATTTATATTTTAATTTTAATTATAATTCTAATAATAAGGGTATGTTAGCGAATGTTGTAAGGGTGTAAGTCGAAATTCTGTCCGTGTAACGCTACGCTATTTTTAATCATTGTAAGTTATGTTCAACCTTTTTATATTAATGTCTCGTAGCTAAGTTATTATTATGCTTATTTAAAACGAAGTAATCATGATGTTGGGCTAATTACTAAAATTGGGTAATTGGGCTTTCTACCATAATTGGGGTTTGGACAAAAGAACGACACTTGTGGAAATTAGACTATGGGCTATTAATGGGCTTTATATTTGTTTAACTAAATGATAGTTTGTTAATGTTAATATAAAGATTTACAATTGGGCGTCCCTATAAATTACCATATACACTCGATCGGACACGATGGGCGGGGTATTTATATGTACGAATAATCGTTCATTTAACCGGACACGGGAATGGATTAATAGCCACTAGAATAATTAAAACAGGGGTGAAATTACATTCAAGGGTAATTGGTGTAATTGTTAACAAAGTAGTAAAACCTTGGTTTACACGCAGTCGATAACCTGGTGTATTCATTAAACAAAGTATTAAAACCTTGCTACAATTCGAATCTCCAATTAGTTGGAATATTTAACTTCGGGTATAATAATAATTTGACGAGGACACTCGCACTTTATATTTATGACTGATGGACTGTTATGGACAAAAACCAGATGGACATATTAAATAATCCAGGACAAAGGACAATTAACCCATGGGCATAAAACTAAAATCAACACGTCAAACATCATGATTACGGAAGTTTAAATAAGCATAATTCTTTTATTTCATATTTAATTTCCTTCATTTTATATTTAATTGCACTTCTAATTATCGCACTTTTATTTATTGTTATTTAATCGCACTTTTAATTATCGTACTTTTTAATTATCGCAATTTTATTTTATCGCACTTTTATTATTCGCAATTTCATTATCGTTATTTACTTTACGCTTTAAATTAAGTCTTTTATTTATTTAATATTTTACATTAGGTTTTAACTGCGACTAAAGTCTTAAAATCGACAAACCGGTCATTAAACGGTAAAAACCCCCCTTTATAATAATAATATTACTTATATATATATTTGTATTTTTATAAAAGTAAACTAATATAGCGTTGAGCTTTGTTTAAAGATTTCCCTGTGGAACGAACCGGGCTTACTAAAAACTACACTACTGTACGATTAGGTACACTGCCTATAAGTGTTGTAGCAAGGTTTAAGTATATCCATTCTATAAATAAATAAATATCTTGTGTAAAATTGTATCGTATTTAATAGTATTTCCTAGTAAAATATAAACTATTTTTTATACACCTCGCATAACATCAGTACTCTTTTATGACGGTAGGGTTTATTAATATTTATTAATTAGGGTTTAATTATTTATTATTAATTAGCTAGTATTTAGTTTTAATAATAATTAGTCATTTTAAGTGTAATTATTATTTTTAATTATATAGTTTAATATTTTTATATAATATAAATATAAAAATAATATTTTTATAAAATTTGTATTTCTATCATTTTATTAATAAATTGTATATTTTAATCGTTTAATTTGTAATTTGTATATTTATCGTTCGTAATTAATTTTAAGATTAGTTTTTGCCGTAGTTATTTTTATATTTCTAGTTTTTAGGCTTTGCCGTAAAATCCCTTAAGTGCTTTTTCTTTAGATTAAGATTTAGGCGCTTTAGAATTTTGCGACGCCGTTTATATATTTTAGTGCCTTTGAAGTTATTGACGTTTTGGATATAGATTTCCTTTTAAGCTTTAATACCTTTAGACGTAACTTTTAATATTTAGTTTTTAAACTTTTAAGTTTCGACGTTTTTCTTTCTTATTTTTATTTTTCGACCTTTTATTTTTCAACGTTTTTCGACGCGCTCTTTTTCTTTCTTATTTCTCGACGCTCTAGTTTTTAGGACATAGAATTTTCTATTTCTTCTCTAAAATTTCAAAATGAAAAAATTATTTTAAGCAGTTAAATTGATAGACATCAAAAATTTCTGGATCGTAGTAATAGTTGGATTTGTTAGTGGCGAGTTGTGGGCTTCCGATTTAAAGGGTCCTGGCTACCCGCTGCATCTATTGGCTATTCGAAACGTGGGCAAAATCAGAAAAGTCTATTAATTTGATAACGTATATAATTTTTATATTTATAACTAATAGGATATTCAGTGAATGCACCGAGCAAAACGTTCACCACCTTTGATACGTTCACCACCTGTAACTCGATCAAGACATCTAGCCAATATTGTCGTTGATTTTTCTTTAGAATCGTCATCTAGTCGACCAAGTACTCCAATTCAAATTTCCGATAATCCATTTTGTTGAACCCGACTTCGCTACCGAGAACCCGGAGGATATTCAAGGACAATTCCAAGATCCTGAACGACTAATCATTCCTCCTGAACCAAAAACCATTAAATCATAATCCTCTAGTGATTCGTATTCAACAATTTCAATTATGGAAGTAACGGAACCTCTAAGTATGGAAGATCGAATGAGAGCCACAAGTACGGGCCAAGGTCACGCCATTATTAAGCCAGACATTAATGTGCCAGATTATGAAATCAAAGGACAAATCCTACACATGGTAACTAATCAATGCCAATATAGTGGTACGCCGAAGGAAGATCCAAACGAACATCTTCGAACCTTTAATATGATCTGTACTCTATTTAAAATCCGAGAAGTGGAGGATGAACAAATCTATCTCATGTTATTTCCCTGGACTTTAAAGGGAGAAGCCAAAGATTGGTTAGGATAGTTACCTGAAGGGGCGATTGATACATGGGATGTCTGAGTTGAAAAATTTCTTAAACAATTCTTTTCGGCATCCAAAGCCGTGAGACTTCAAGGAGAAATTGTTACGTTCACACAAAATCCAAATGAAACTTTATATAAAGCGTGGACAAGATTTGGAAAGTTGTTGAGAGGATGTCCTCAACACGGTTTAGACACTTATCAAATAGTACAAATATTCTACCAAGGTATCGACATTGCTACACGAAAAGACATCGATATAGCAGCTGTGGTTCCATTATGAAAAAAACCGCAACTGAAGCTCACAAGATAATTGATAACACAGCCTCCCACTCACATGAGTGGCACCAGGAAAAAGATATTTTTTGTTCATCTAAAGCGGCTAGAGTCGATTCTAGCCATGACTTTGATTCCGTTTCCGCAAAAATAGATGCTTTCGAGAGACGAATAGAAAAGATGACTAAAGATATTTACGCAATACGAATCAGTTGTGAGCAATGCGGTGGACCACACTTAATGAAAGATTGTCACATTGAACAAACGATGGAACAATGAGAGAATGTTTCCTACATGAACCAAAGGCCGGAAAATAATTATCAACCGCCAAGGCCAAACTTCAATCGAAATCAAAACATTCATTACAATCCAAATGGACCCAACAATAACTCGTATAACCAACAAAGTCCGAATAACCAACCAACTCAAAACAACACTTTCAATCAACAAAGACCTGGCTTGTATAAACCACCACAACAAACCGAAGAGAAAAAGTCAAATCTAGAAGAAATGATGGCAAAGCTAATGGAATCTCAAACACAATTTATTACATCTCAAACCCAAACAAATGAGAGGTTTGATCAGTCATTAAGAACTCAACAAGCTTTCATTTTGAATCTAGAAAAACATGTAGGTACTCTTGCTAGCATAATGAGTGAAAGGGAACAAGGAAAGCTACCAAGTAATACTGAAGTAAATCCTCGGAATGAGAATGTTAATATGGTATCAACAAATTTTGAAAAACCATCTTCAGAAGATGGGAAGGTTTTAGATGTGAGTAACAATGAAGAAGTTACAACACCACCACCACTCGAGTATGTAAAGCCAGTGGTTGCACCCTATAGACCATCCATCCCATTTCCAAGAAAAGGAGTTGAGTATGAGCAAGTGATAGGTAATAAACTTTGTAATACCTCTGGAAAGAAGAAGAAGAATAAGAAAGTACAAGAAACAAAAACCGAAAAAGTAAACCCGGTGAAGACAGTTCCACTGAAACCTCCATCCAGGTTGGGTGATCTGGGTGAATTTATTGTTCCTTGTCTACTTAGTGATTGTGTCATGTATGATGCACTAGCAGATTTAGGTGCGAGTATAAGTGTTATGCCTCTTTCATTATATAAGAGATTAGGAGTAGGTGAGTTAAGTCCAACAGAGATGAGTGTCCGACTCTTTGATTAAACCATTAAGCACCCAGTTGGAATTGCTGACAACCTACCCGTTCAAGTAGGTAATTTAACCTTTCTAGTCGAATTTATTGTCATTGACATAGAAGAGGACTCAAACATTCCTCTAATTTTAGGTCGACCATTCTTAGGGTCCACCAGGGCGTTATTTGATGTAAGAGAGGGTAGAATGACACTTAGTGATGGTGAAAAATCGATCACCTTTGTGAGTCGAAAGTCTAAATCTCCACCAACCAAAACCGTTGAACCAACAAAAATGATTGGTAAGAACCATATTGTTTTACCAACTCCAATGGTAGTGCTTAACAATAATAAAACGCCTAAGTGTGGGGAAGATGAAGTAACACCTAATGATGACCTGATAACAAAAAACCCCGTTATTAATACGAAATTAAATGACCCCGTTATTAATAGTTCAATGAAGAAACTTATTAAACGGATTCGCGATGCTAGAACCAAGGGGAACTTTAAGTTATGTAACCGGTTAGTATCCAATCTATCGCCTAAAGAAAAGGAGAAACTAGTTGAAATTGTGTATATTACTGATAATGCTAAAAACGAACATATATTTCATAGCATTATCCCTCAAGAAAGACAAGCTTTTAGTTGCAATTGTCCTATTTACAAGTGATATTCGTTTAAATAACAAAAGGTGAAGATAAAAGGCAGATTCGATGAATTGAAGACGCAAACGACCAAAAAGCTAAAAAGTACAAAGTACAATCAAAGAGGTTCAAATTATTGATGAGAAACGTCTAAAAATTACAAGAGTACAAGCCGCGAAACGCAAAGTACAAGATATCTACGCGTACGAAAGGACGTTCGAAAATCCAGAACCGGGACATAAACCGGACGTAAATGCGCGACGCAACGGACCTAAAATTACAAGTCAACTATGCACAAGAATAAAATATAATATATAAATAATTATATAAATTATTTATATATATTATATATATATAATAAATATGTCGACAAAGCTAGGATCCAAAATTTGGTGAGCTGGAATCCGAAGCTCCACACTCGCAGAGCTGTAAAGGGTAAAAACTCCGCACTCGCGGAGCTGCACAGTAAAATGTGGGCCTATAAAAGGCAACGAATTCTGCACAACGAAAACACATCTTTTTCTAATCTATCTCTCACTCTCTACGTAATATATATATATATATATATATATATATATATATATATATATATATATATATATATATATATATATATATATATATATATATATATATATATATATATATACATATATATAATTTATAATTTTAATTTTAATTTAATAATAATAAGGGTATGTTAGCGAATGTTTTAAGTTTTAAGTCAAAATTCTGTCCGTGTAAAGCTACGCTATTATTAATCATTGTAAGTTATGTTCAACTTTTTAAAATTAATGTCTCGTAGCTAAGTTATTATTATGCTTATTTAATGCCGAAGTAATCGTGTTGTTGGGCTAAATATTAAAATTGAGTAATTGGGCTTTGGACCATAATTGGGGTTTGGATAAAAGAACGACACTTGTGAAAATTAGACTATGGGCTATTAATGGGTTTTATATTAACTTAACGATACCTCGTTAATTTAATATAAAGGTTATAATTTGATGTATCTATAAATAACCACATACGCTTAATCGGGTACGGTGGGCGGGATATCTATAAATACCAATAATTGTTCATTTACCGGACACGGGGATGGATTAATAATCAATAGACTCATTGAAACAGGGGTGAATTACATTCAAGGGTAATTGGTGTAATTGTTAACAAAGTAGTAAAACCTTGGATTACACGAAGTCGATAACCTGGTGTATTTATTAAATAAAGTATTAAGACCTTGTTACAATTCGAATCCCCAATTAGTTGGAAAATTTGACTTCGGGTATAAGGAAAATTTGACGAAGACTCTCGCACTTTATATTTATGACTGATGGACTATTATGGAAAAAACCGTATGGACATATCAAATAATTCAAGACAAAGGACAATTAACCCATGGTACTAAACTAAAAACAACACGTCGAACATCATGATTACGGAAGTTTAAATAAGCATAATTCCTTTATTTCATATTTAATTGCACTTTTAATTATCGCACTTCAATTTATTGTCATTTTAATTATCGCACTTTTATTTATCGCACTTTAATTATTGTCATTTACTTTACGCTTTAAATTAAGTCTTTTATATATTTAATATTTTACATTAGGTTTTAACTGCGACTTAAGTTATAAAATCGACAAACCGGTCATTAAACGGTAAAAACCCCCTTTTATAATAATAATAATACTTCTTATATTTATATATATATTTATATACAAATTTAGTTTTATAAATATAGCATTAAACTTGGCTAGTTCCCTGTGGACGAACCGGACTTACTAAAAACTACACTACTGTACGATTAGGTACACTGCCTATAAGTGTTATAGCAAGGTTTAGGTATATCCACTCTATAAATAAATAAATAACTTGTGTAAAATTGTATCGTATTTAATAGTATTTCCTAGTAAAATATTATAGTATTTAGTACCCCTTCACTTAAATATCAAGTATTTTGGCGCCGCTGCCGGGGATCAACACTTAACGCCGAAGCGAGACGCTATTAAAAAAAAATTTAGTTTTTACGTTATTTTTGTAAAAATATATTTACATAAGTTTTTAAATATCATAAATATAAAAATATAAATAAATATATATATCTTTAAGTCTTTCAAAAAAAAAGTATTTTTAGTTATAAAATACTAATAAGTAATTTTTATTCAAAATATAAGTTTTAGTTATATTATAAAACATTTTCTATAAAATAAAAACAGAAAATTAAAAACAAAACAAAAAAGTAAAAAAAAAATAAAAAATAACTGAACCTGTAATATTTCGACCTGCACTTCAACTGAACCTGCATCCTCCGCACTCGCGGAGTTTTTGAACAGAATATATCCGCACTCGCGGAGCTACCCTGACAGGTTCAACCTGGTACTGCAATTAATTACGGAGTATTATTAATAATTATTATTATTAAACCCTAATTAGGGTTTGAATTAATTATTAGTATTATATTATTATTTAACCTAGTTTAGTTTTAATTTATATTTTGTGTATTTTAGTTTAAATTAGTTTTATTAATATATAAAATTAATACTTTTATAAAATAAAATATAAAAATTGTATTTTTTTACAACTTTAAGTTTTATTTTTATTTCGTACCTGTTTAGTCGTTTAATCGTAATATTTGTATTTTTCGCTCGCATTTAGTTTTAAGCCATAGTTTTTTGCCGTAGTTATTTTGATTTCTAGATTTTTTTTAGGCCTTGCCGTAAAATCCCTTAAGTGCTTTGTCTTTAGACTAAGATTTAAGTGCTTTAGAATTTTGCGACGCCGTTTTAATATATTTTAGTACCCTTTTTAAGTTATTATCGTTTTGGATATAGAATTCCTTTTAAGCTTTAATACCTTTAGACGTAACTTTTAATTTTTAGTTTTTAGACTTTTTAAGTTTCAAAGCGCTACGTTCTTTTTATTATTTTTCGACCTTTTATTTTTCGACGTTTTTCGACGCACTCTTTTTCTTTCTTATTTTTCGACGCTCTAGTTTTTAGGACATAAAATTTTCTATTTCTTCTCTAAAATTTCTTTAAATTTCAACGAAAAATTATTTTAAGCGGTTAAATTGATAGACATCCAAAATTTTCTGGTTCGTAGTAATAGTTGGATTTGTTAGTGGCGAGTTGTGGGCTTCCGATTTAAAGGGTTCTGGCTCCCTGCTACATCTTTTGGCTATTCGAAACGTGGGCAAAAGCAGAAAAGTCTATTAATTGGATAACTTATATAATTTTTCTTTCTTTTTATAACTAATAGGATATTCTGTGAATGCACCGAGCAAAACGTTCACCACCTTTCATACGTTCACCACCTGTAACTCGATCAAGACATCTAGCCAATTGATGTGCGTAGAGGTAGGAAAATACTATTAAATACGATACAATTTTACACAAGTTATTTATTTATTTATAGAGTGGATATACCTAAACCTTGCTACAACACTTATAGGCAGTGTACCTAATCGTACAGTAGTGTAGTTTTAAGTAAGTCCGGTTCGTTCCACAGGGATCTAATAAACTAGTTCAACGCTATATTAGTTTTAACTTATAATTGTAAAAATACAAATATATATAAGTAATATTATTATTATAAAAGGGAGTTTTTACCGTTTAATGACCGGTTTGTCGATTTTAAAACTTTAGTCGCAGTTAAAACCTAATGTAAAATATTAAAAATAAATACAACTTAATTTAAAGCGTAAAGTAAATAACGATAATGGAATTGCGATAAATAAAATGATAATAAATAAAGTGCAATAATTAGAAAGTACGATAATTAAAAGTGCAATTAAATATAATGACAGTAAATAAAAGTGCGATAATTAAAAGTGCAATTAAATATGAAGTAAAAGAATTATGCTTATTTAAACTTTCGTAATCATGATGTTTGACGTGTTAATTTTAGTTTATTCCCATGGGTTAATTATCCTTTGTCCTAGATTATTTGATATGTCCATACGATTTTGTCCATAATAGTCCATCAGTCATAATCATAAAATGCACAAGTCTTCGTCAAATTATTCTTATTCCCGAAGTCAAATATTCCAACTAATTGGGGATTCGAATTGTAACAAGGTCTTAATACTTTATTTAATGAATACACCAGGTTATCGACTGCGTGTAGTCCAAGGTTTTACTACTTTGTTAACAATTACACTAATTACTCTTGAATGTAATCCACCCATGTTTCAACAAGTCTATTAACTATTAATCCAGTTCCATGTCCGGTAAAATGACCAATTATTGGTATTTATAGATATCTCGCCCACCGTACCCAGTCAAGTGTATGTGGTTATATATAAATATGTCAAATTATAAGTCTATATATTAAATTAACGAGGTATCGTTAAGTTAATATAAAACCCATTAATAGCCCATAGTCTAATTTCCACAAGTGTCGTTCTTTTATCCAAACCCCAATTATGGTCCAAAGCCCAATTACCCAATTTTAATATTTAGCCCAACATCACGATTACTTCGGCATTAAATAAGCATAATAATAACTTAGCTACGAGACATTAATTTAAAAAGGTTGAACATAACTTACAATGATTAAAAATAGCGTAGCGTTACACGGACAGAATTTCGACTTACACCCTTACAACATTCACTAACATACCCTTATTATTAGAATTTAAAATTAAAATTAAAATTAAAATATATATATATATATATATATATATATATATATATATATATATATATATATATATATATATATATATACGTGAGAGAGATAGAGAAAAAGATATATGAAATCGATCGAATGCGTTGCCTTTTATAGGCCCCATTTCTGTTTTGGTGTGCTCCACAATCTCGATGGAGTTCTTCTTCACAGCTCCGAGATCGCGGAGTGTTGGATTCCAGCTCACCAGCTTTGGCTCCTAGCTTAACGACGGTTTATAAATATATGTATAATATATAAATAATTTTAAGAATTATTTAAATATTATATTATATTTATGTGCATAGTTGACTCGTAATTTTTAGTCCGTTACGTCGAGCGTTGAGAGTTGACTTTGGTCCCGGTTCCGGATTTTCGAACGTCCTTTCGTATAATTTAATATCTTGTACTTTGCGTTTAGCGTCTTGTACTCTTGTAATTTTGAGTTGTTTCTCATCAATAATTGGAACCACTTTGATTGTAATTTGTACTTTTTAGCTTTTTGGTCATTTGCGTCTTCAATTCGTCGAATCTGTCTTTTGTCTTCACCTTTTATTATTTAAACGAATATCACTTGTAAATAGAACAATTGCAACTAAAAGCTTGTCTTTCTTGAGGGATAATGCTATGAAATATATGTTCGTTTTTAGCATTATCAAATATTACCACACTTGAGCGTTGCTTGTCCTCAAGCAATATAGTCTTGAAATAAAAATACTAGAATCACTTCTTTATTCTTCACACTTTGTACATCAGTGATTTTTATACGGCGGTATGAACAATGGTAG
This sequence comes from Rutidosis leptorrhynchoides, assembly GCF_046630445.1. Classification (NCBI taxonomy): domain Eukaryota; kingdom Viridiplantae; phylum Streptophyta; class Magnoliopsida; order Asterales; family Asteraceae; genus Rutidosis; species Rutidosis leptorrhynchoides. Next base: position 187,390,072 of record NC_092333.1, read on the forward strand.
TAACATTGTGGTTTACAGTCCCACATGACTATGAAAATTTAGATCCTTAAGGAAATTGGATCTTTATGAAAACATTTGATCTTTTGAAAATCTAGCTTTTACCCTAGATAAGTTTTTCGGAATAACCCTTCACCGATGTTTGCGAAATTGTTTTTGTGGGTTTGGTGGGTTTCAGATTTTGAAAATTTTAGCTCAAAACTTGCGGTTTTGTGTCACCCACTTGCTAACCTTGTATTGGGAAAGCAACACGTTCAGTATACTTGCTCCGTATATTACCTTTCGGTAAACTACCGTCCGGTTGTAAAGGAAAGCGTTGAACAAGCAACTGTTAAGGAAATGTCCCATGACATGCTTTTAATTATGGTCTATAACATGTCGGATACAATTACTATCCTTTGTAGGAGCAATAGTAAAGCTCACCTTTATGGTTTTTCGGTCTGGCACAAGGTCCTGTCTTTGACCATGCTATGCAACCACAATTCTTACGGTTGACACCCGATTTGGTTCAGGTGACCTAATAAATTCTGGTGAATTCTTAGGATTTTACGTTCAATGATAATGAACGCATTGAAAATGGGTTTTCAAAAAACAATTCGGTTTGTAATTTTGATCAATATTTTCTCGTTCAAGCTCGAGTTTAGATATCATCGAATTTCATGAGTTTGAATTCTCAATCTTTAAAGTCAATCTCAAGGATTGAGTAATATCAGTCTTAAAAGCTGATTTTTGATCTTTCAAGGAGATTATCCTTTCTGGAGGTCTGATTCATTAGTCTTATCAAGCTAATTTGCACGGCGCCCTCCTCATTTTACGAGATAGATCCTTTCATGGTTAGGATAAGTCTGACCACATGGCGACCCTATTTGATGCTGAGGTCCGTGGATTTCCAGCTGATTTTCGAGAAAACTTTTCAAGGTTTTTCGTAGACTCTACAACTGGTCTGGACGACAACTTCCTGACCTAAATCAAGAAGCGCGTGTCTTTTTCGGAAGACTTTACTTCCTTTTAATGATGGAATTGATTCATTGTGTAGATCCATCTTTTCTTTCAAAGGTATTACAATAAATTCGGTAAAACTGATAAAATTGTCCAAAACAAAAGTATCTTCAATTATTTGTACAAAAATATGTGATATATGTTTTAAATAACTTGGTAAATTTTCCCACACTTGGCTTTTATTTTCTTTTATTTTCCTTTTTATTGTCCTCTATTCCATTTTAAATGAATTCTAACATTTTGGGTTGTTTCTCAATTTATGTCCTTTCCGAGGTAACAATAATTTCGGTGTTAACACCTAGTTTTATCGTTCATAAATATGTATAAACATGATTTTGAATTCATTTATTTGAAAATTTTGAAAAATTTTACTAGAATTGGGTAGTCAGTATATAAGACTAGGGATGTTCTTTATTATCAGAGAGCACTAGATTCTAATACAACTACTGCGTTACTAGTATTTTTAATGGTAACCAAGTGTATAAGTCAAAAAATTTTAAAAATCTGAAAGAATTTAACCCTTTCCCACACTTAAGATCTTGCCATGCCCTCATTTGCAAGAAATCAGTAACAATTTAAATTATTGAGGGTGATTAGAGTAGAAAAATGATTAAATTTTACCAAAGTTTCCAAACATATTGGCGTTTGTTTGCTGAATGATAAATGGTGCACATCATTTTTTTCATTCCGTCTTGTTGTTACATCACATTTGTTTTTCGTTTTGTCGTAAAAATTAGTAGCTTTTGCTGAACTTAATGCCAGTCTTTGAAAATGTGCTGTTTTACCCTGTTTTGTACACGAGATAAACTACAAACATATATATACATATTTTTGAAGTTGGGTATATCACCCCACATTCAAAAATTATTAAAATCTGATAATAAAAGTTAGAAAATTATAAAAACTATTACAATACCAACATAAGTATTAAATGTAGAAATATTACGAATAATAAAATAAATAAAACTAAGGAAACTAGGGTTGATGCTGAAACCAGTAGGAGTTCCATTCATAGCCGTAAATGCTGTAGAATGCTTGAGCTGGGTCATATGTAGGGTATGGTGGTCGGCTCTCTATAGTCCAGGGAGGAAATATTGGCATTGGAGTAGGAATGTAATTTCGACTTACATGTGTATAATGACTTATGATTTGGCTTTGATGATACTGCCAATCTTGAAATGCTCGTTGTCTAGCCATTTCATACTCATGTTGAGCCATAAACCTTTCCATGTCTGTCATCTGATTTCCCCCTCCCGCATTACCTTGTTGTTGACTTCTTTCGACCTGTGGATGATTCCCTTGATATGGTTGTGCAACATTATTTCTTTTCAATAAAACCTTTGCACTAGCATATACCCGCATATCAATCTGATCACGAGGAAGGGGTACTTGTACTAACTCCCTTCCCCGAGTAATATCCACACCTAGGTACTCGGCAATTAAAGTCACAAAAATACCACCTCCTATAATAGTATTGTTTCGCATTCCCTTTATCATTTCCGACAAATAATAACCCACATAATAAGGAATATTTACAAAGCTCTGTGGGTCTCTAATACACATCAGATAAAATAAATCATTTTCAGTCACTTTATCTTTATTTCTACCCCTTTGTGTAATAGAGTTGGAAATGAATCTATGGATTACCCTAAGCTCAGCTCTATGTATATCAGTATAAGAATAATGACCTCCACGAAAACGATTATGGCTAGTCATTCTACTCTACAACTCATTCATATCAAAATCTTGATTAACCCTTCTACCATTACTTATTAACTGTCTACAATCATCAGTTAATAGTTCTTCAGGCGTATAAATACACAAAGCTTCAGCCATATCTAATAAAGACATACGGTGCATCACACCTCCTAATAAAAATCTAATAAAACTTTTATCCGTTAACCTAGTTACTTCATCATTTAGTTCAATAGTACTTACTAACTCAACGCATCATTCCTTATATACAGGTCTACGTATAGTGAATAGATTAATCCAATCATTGAAAGTAGAATTACCATACCTTTGTGTAAGTAATTCTCTTATTGGCTCGGCCAATCCCACTGTCTCTAATGGTGCCCAATCTATCACCCTGGACACTTCAACATCTTTGGGACAAAGAATGCTCAAGTTCCTCTGATATTTTGGATAGTCTATCCAAAATCTGTCAAATCGTAAGTTAGGGTGTAGATTTGCTTCAACTGCTCGTGACAATGGAATAAAAGGGTGCGGTCGATTTTGTTTGTATTGTTCACTGAAATCTTGATCCTCGTCACTTTCATTATAAGTATTCAAGTTTTGTGGCGCGGATGAAGATTCACCTCGTTCATTCTGCTAAACACATTAAACAAAAAGGAATTTGCGCATCCGAAAATGCATTGGTATTAGCAAAATAACAATTTAAAATAACTAACATGACATGTTTGATTAGAATCAAATTTATACACATTTTCATATTTTTATCAATTCTATACTTTTTCAAATAAACAAATATGAGAATGTATACAATGTTCATAAGTATGTAACTTCTAAAACATGTCAAAAAGAGTCATTATAACAATTAAACGAGTTCCAATTGGCATTCATATCAAATTAAGCAAGTTCATCAAAATTCGTGTTTGTAATCAAATTTTGGATCAATTAACACATCAAACATGTTACACTACTTAATTTAGCATCAATTCATAACAAAAATCGGTCATAACTCGTTTATATCAAAAAGCCCCAATTTGCTCAAGAACACAAACCCTAGATTTCTAAAAATTTTAAAGTTTTTGGCTTCAAATCATGTTAAATAGCATCAATCTAGGTTATACATGCATAATATATCATCAATTTAACTCTGATTACACTAGGAATTAACAAAATCAAATTAGGTAAATTTAGCTCAAGAACACAAAAAAAATCGAATTTAAGAGTGTTTGGATGTAGGAATTACCATTCTTCTTGAAAGGGTTCTAGGTAGGAATCTCCACATCAATATATAGCAACAAATTTGATGAAAAACGGTGTAAAATGGCGATTTGTGTATGTTTTTTCGTGGGTTTTTCGCAGAAAAAAAATGAATTGGGGATGGAGACTGATCTGTCTCGACCAGTTTATCCTTTCCGGATTTTTGTTGCTATGCGATCTCGAAGGAAAATGCCTTCACTGCTCCGTGATCTCGAATTTTTTTTTTTTTTAAATAAAAAATCTTAACTTATAAAAACAAATAAGTAATTAATTTTAAAAATTTGTTTCTTTTTAGGAATGAGGGCATTTCGGTACGTTGACCTAGTCCGTCCCTCGACAAAATTTTAAAAATTTGTCATTTTTAAGCGCGGTTTTAAAAGCAAAGATTTTTGGGTTTTTTTTTTAATGTTTTTGGCATATTTTAATTCAATAAGATTAAAAATAATGATAATAAAAATTCTCGTCCCTCCCTTGGGTAGAGCAATTTCGGTTCAACGACCTAGTTTTCAACTCACGACGAATTTTAAAAATCAAATTTTTATCTTAGCGAAATAAAGTAAATTTTTGTTTTTAAATTCACACCAACTTAAATTTAAAATACATAAAATTAAAAATTCATATTATTAATATTAAAAATTCACACCAAATTTATATTATATTTTTGTTTTTATACATACAAACTTATATTAAAAATATTAATTTTTAAAATACTTAAAAACTTAAATATATTGATTTTAAAAATTTACATTAATAATTTAATATTTATATATTAATTTTAAAAACAAGGTAAAAATTAAAATGAAAAATTTTTTTGGCCTTTTATCCCACTTTAATCAATCAAATATTATCAAAAATATACGCCCCTCTTTTTGGTAAAGTAATTTCGGCTATATTACCTAGTTTTACTCCTGACGAATTTCTGAAATATTTTGGTTTGATTGATTAAAGATATTTATACCTTAAGAATAAACGGTAAATTTCGCAGTGATGTAATAAATTTTTGTATGATATCAATAATTTCGGTTGCAGAACCTAATTTTATTGAATACCAATTTAATACTTTATAGCGAACGATTCAGCATTTATTATCAAAAGGTTAAAAGCAATAAAAATAAAAATAAAAACTGTACATACTTACCTGTGAGATAGAATTCTCAGAGACCTGCTTTAGCCCACTCATAAGATAGTCGGACTAATTGGTTTTCCATAGCTACATAGGCGTAACCTCGAGCATTCAACGATTTTTCTTCGAAACATATGAATGGTCCTTCTCTACATAAAGTAACGAATTCGGTATTTGAATATGTTTGATTATTTGAACATTTACCTTCGTGTGACCATTTTCCGCATTTGTGACATCTTTCAAGGTGTCGTGCTCTTCTTTTCGCTGCGGATTTTGATTTTCCTTTACAAAAATGTAACTTATTATGATCGTTCCTGAGTTTTTTTCTTACTCCGTCCAATTTGGCTCTTATTACTGATACCAGGTCACTCGGGAGTATGTCATTATTACGTTTAGTGATCAAAGCGTGTAGCATTAGACCATGGTTTAGTTCACAGGAATTCTTCATCTCGTAAAACCTAAAAAAAATAAAAATTCAGAATGGGGGGAGAAGACTAGTTCTTTAGGGTCTGCTAGGGAAAGACCATCCGGATTCCATTCTCGGAAACTACACGAAAACAGAAAATCTAACTCTAACAGAAATATATATTACCTAAAAAGATTCGATTCTCCCCACACTTAGTTAGCTCTGGTATTAAAATTATGATTGACTTCATTGTCAACTTCCATCGGACCATGTATGTAATGTTTAACTCTATGACCATTAACTTTAAATTCAATCCCATTTGAATTTATTAACTCTATTGTTCCGTATGGGAAAACTCTTTTGACTATAAATGGTCCAGACCATCTTGATTTCAATTTTCCAGGAAATAGCTTGAATCATGAATTGAAAAGAAGAACTCTGTCTCCTTCTTTAAATTCTTTTGAACTTCTGATTCTTTTATCATGCCATTTCTTCGTTCTTTCCTTATAGATTAAGGAATTTTCATATGCCTCAAGTCTTAATTCTTCTAATTCGTTTAGTTGACTTAATCGTAGACGTCCGGCTTCATGTAAATCAAGATTACATGTCTTCAAAGCCTAAAATGCTTTGTGTTCAATTTCTACTGGAAGATGACATGCTTTTCCGTAAACGAGTTTAAAAGGTGTGGTTCCAATTGGAGTTTTGTAGGCTGTTCTAAAAGCCCAGAGTGCATCCTCCAATTTTATGGACCATTCCTTCGGATTTGATCCTACGATTTTCTCTAGAATACGTTTTAAAGCTCGATTGGTATTTTCAACTTGTCCACTTGTTTGTGGATGATAAGCGGTTGAGATTTTATGAGTTACTCCATATCTTTTGAGAACTTTCTCAAGTTGATTGTTACAAAAATGAGTACCCCGATCACTTATTAAAGCTTTCGGTGTTCCAAACCTAGCAAAAAGTCGTTTTAAAAAGTTGACTACAACTCGTGCATCGTTAGTTGGGAGAGCTTGTGCTTCCGCCCATTTAGATACATAATCAATGGCAACGAGAATGTAAAGATTATTATGAGATTTTGGAAATGGACACATAAAGTCAATACCCCAAATGTCAAATACTTCACATACTTGAATGACATTTTGTGGCATTTCATCACGTTGACTTATTTTTCTGGCCCTTTGACAAGCATCACAGGATTTGCAAAGAAGGTGTGCGTCTTTGAAAATTGTAGGCCAATAGAATCCAGCATCGTAAACTTTTCTTGCTGTAAGTTGAGGCCCATAATGCCCTCCTGTTGGTCCTGTGTGACAATGGTTTAAGATTTGACTAGATTCTTCTCCGAATACACATCGTCGTATTATTCCATCGGAACAACTTTTAAACAAATGTGGATCTTCCCAGAAATAGTGTTTTATATCACTAAAGAATTTCTTTCGTTTTTGGTACGACAATCCTTTTTCAAGGAATCCACATACTAAGTAGTTTGCATAGTCTGCAAACCATGGAATTTCACTATAATCTATCTTCAATAGATATTCATCAGGAAATTTGCCTTGTATGGCTGATTCATTTAGAACTTCTAATTCAGGATTTTCAAGACGAGAAAGATGATCAGCGGCGAGATTTTCTGCTCCCTTTTTATCTTGGATTTCAATATCAAACTCCTGTAAGAGTAAGATCCAACGGATTAACCGTGGTTTAGCATCTTGTTTCGAAAATAGGTATCTAAGAGCAGAATAGTCGGTATAGACCACCGTTTTTGCTAGAACGAGATATGAACGAAATTTGTCAAAAGCAAAGACAATAGCAAGGAGTTCTTTTTCAGTAGTTGTGTAATTCGTTTGTGCTCCTTGTAATGTCTTACTAGCATAATAAATAGGTTGAAATCGTTTTTCAATCCTTTGTCCTAAAAAGGCTCCCATTGCAAAATCACTTGCATCGCACATTAGTTCAAATGGTAGATTCCAATTTGGAGTTATCATGATCGGCGCATTAGTGAGTTTTTCTTTAAGAATATTAAAGGATTTGATACATTCATCTAAAAAGATTAATGGAGCATCCTTTTCTAGGAGTTTATTCATAGGAGTGGCAATTTTAGAAAAATCTTTTATGAAACGTCGGTAAAAACCGGCATGCCCTAGAAAACTCCTAACTCCTCTAACATTGGTGGGATGTGGAAGTTTAGAAATTACATCTACTTTAGCTCTATCCACTTCAATTCCTTCCTTTGAAATTTTATGACCAAGAACGATGCCTTCTTTAACCATGAAATGGTATTTCTCCCAATTAAGTACTAGATTTGATTGTTCACATCTAATAAGCATTCGTTCAAGATTAACTAGACATGATTCAAATGTATCACCGAAGACTGAAAAGTCATCCATGAAAACTTCCATGCGTTCTTCTATCATGTCGTGAAAAATCGCCATCATGCACCTTTGAAAGGTTGCAGGGGCATTGCAAAGTCCAAATGGCATGCGTTTGTAAGCAAAAGTACCATAAGGGCACGTGAATGTGGTTTTTTCTTGGTCCTCGGGTGCTATTGGAATTTGAAAATATCCGGAAAAACCGTCAAGAAAACAATAGTAACTATTCCCGGCTAATCTTTCCAACATTTGATCAATAAAAGGTAAGGGAAAGTGATCTTTTCTGGTGGCATCATTTAATTTTCTATAATCAATACAAACACGCCAGCCTGTTACAGTCCTAGTAGGAAAAAGTTCATTTTTTTCATTTGTGATGACAGTCATGCCACCCTTCTTAGGTACGCATTGAACTGGGCTTACCCATGGACTATCAGAGATTGGATAAATTAAACCTGCATCTAGCAGTTTAATGATTTCTTTCTTAACAACATCTTGCATATTAGGATTTAGTCTTCGTTGGCGTTGCACATACGTTTTATGACCTTCTACCATAAGGATTTTATGTGTGCAATACGAAGGACTTATTCCTTTAATATCATGAATCTTCCATGCAATAGCAGATTTATAAGCTTTTAACACAGAAATGTGTTGAGATTTTTTATTTTCAGTAAGAGAAGACGATATTATTACAGGTAATTCAGATTCACCATATAAATAAGCATATTCCAAATGGTTTGGAAGTGGCTTTAATTCTAATGTCGGTGGTTCTTCTATCGATGATTTATATCGATATCTGTCTTCCTCTTTTAGCATTTGAATTTCTTCTGTTGTTGGTTCATATCCATTAGCCATAAGTGTAGCTAACATTTCAGTTTCATCAATTGGTTCAGTTCCTTCTCCTAAAGAACATTCTCCTGTTCCTTGTAATTCTGGAAATTCTTCTAACAATTCTGCATGTGAATCTATAGTTTGAATATAATAACATGTATCATCTGCAGATTGTAGTTTTTGTATGGCTCTATCAACAGAAAAGGTAACACTCTTATCCTCTATACTTAAAGTCAGTTTCTTACCGAACACGTCTATTATTGCTTTAGCCGTATTTAAGAATGGTCTTCCTAATATGAGAGGAACTTGAGAATCTTCTTCCATGTTCAGAATAACAAAATCTACTGGAAATACTAAAGTACCAACTTTAACTAGCATGTTCTCCAATATCCCTCTAGGATATTTTACTGATCGATCGGCTAGTTGTATGCTTATTCGTGTTGGTTTCAATTCTCCAAGGTCTAGTTTAGCGTATAGTGAATACGGCATTAAATTTATATTAGCACCTAAGTCTGCCAATGCTTCTATTGAACTAAGACTACCCAGAAAACATAGAATTGTGAAACTTCCTAGATCTGATAATTTTTCTGGTATCTTATTCAATAGTACTGCAGAACAATTGGCATTCATAGTAACAGCCGAGAGTTCTTCCATTTTCTTTCTATTTGTGATTAGATCTTTCAAAAATTTAGCATATCTAGGCATTTCTGAAATTACATCAATGAAAGGAAGATTAACATTTATTTGTTTAAACATATCCAAAAATTTGGATTGCTCGGCTTCAAGTCTTTCTTTTCTCATTTTACTCGGGTAAGGAAGTGGTGGTTGGTATGGTTTAACATAAGGTTTAGTCTTAATTGTGTTATCTTCATTAACCTTTTCAACTACCGGTTCTGTTTCCTTATCTTGCTCAGGTTGTGGTTCTTTTGGAGTAGGAATAGCATCCTCAGAAATTACAGGCATTTCAGGTGGTTTAAGTGTAATACCACTTCTTGTGGTAATGGCTTTAGCTGTTTCATTCTGGGGGTTATTATTTGTATCGCTAGGTAGACTTCTCGGTTTTCTTTCACCTATTAACCTTGCTAGGTTACTTACTTCTTGTTCCAAATTTTGAATAGAAGCTTGTTGATTTCTAAATACTTGAGCATTTTGTTCATTGGTTTATTCCTGAGATATGAAAAATTGCATTTGAGATTCAACTAGCTTCGACATCATGTCTTCTAAATTTGGCTTTTTATCATCGGTTTGTGGTGGTTTGTTTTGAAAATTAGGTCTTTGCTGATTGTAAGTATTGTTGGATACTTGTTGATTACTAGGACCTTGTTGGTTGTTATATGGAACATTTTGGTTATAATTCTGGTTTTGATTGTAGATTGGTCTTGGCGGTTGATAATTATTCTGATAATTATTTCCAGGCCTTTGGTTTATGTATGAAACATTCTCTCTTTGTTCCATTGTTAGTTCAATACTGAGACAATCTTTTGTCAAATGTGATCATCCACACTGCTCATAACTAATTCTTATTGAGTGAATATCCTTAGTCATCTTTTCCATTCGTCTCTCGACAGCATCTATCTTTGCAGAAATAGAATCAAAGTCATGGCTAGAATCGGCTCTAGCTGCTTTAGATGATCTAACGATATCTTTTTCTTGGTGCCACTCATGTGAGTAGGAAGTAGTGTTATCAATAATTTTGTAAGCGTCAGTTGCGGTTTTCTTCATAATGGAACCACCAGCTGCTATATCGATGTCATTCCTTGTAGTGATGTCGCATCCTTGGTAGAATATTTGTACTATTTGACAAGTGTCTAAACCATGTTGCGGACATCCTCTCAATAACTTTCCAAATCTTGTCCACGCTTCATATAGAGTTTCATTTGGCTTTTGTGTGAACGTAACAATTTCTCCTTGAAGTCTCACGGCTTTAGATGCCGGAAAGAATTGTTTAAGAAATTTTTTAACTAAAACGTCCCATGTATCAATCGCCCCTTCAGGTAACGATTCCAACCAATCTTTGGCTTCTCCCTTTAAAGTCCAGGGAAATAACATGAGATATATCTGTTCATCCTCCACTTCTCTTATTTTGAATAAAGTACAAATCCTATTAAAGGTACGAAGATGTTCATTTGGATCTTCCTTCGGCGCAACACTAAATTGGCATTGATTAGTTACCATGTGTAGAATTTGTCCTTTGATTTCATAATCTGGCACATTAATGACAGGTTGAATAATTGCGTGACCTTGGCCAGTGCGTTTAGCTCGCATTCGTTATTCCATACTTAGAGGTTCCAAATTTTTCATGATTGAATTTGTTGAATCTAAATCACTAGAAGATTCTGATTTAATGGGTTGTTCCTCGACAATCTCTGTTTGAATGATTGGAGGTTCCGGAGGAAAGATTAATCGTTCAGGATCTCTGAATTGTACCTGAATATCCTCCGAATTCTCAATTGTGAGGTATGGTTCAAAAAATAGATTATCGGAAATTTGAATTGGAGTACTTGGTCGAATTGATGACGCTTCTAAAGAAAAATCAACGGCGACAATATTGGCTAGATGTCTTGATCTGGTTACAGGTGGTGAACGTACAAAAGGTGGTGAACGTTTTGCTCGGTGCATTCACTGAATATCCTATTAGTTATAAAATATAAAAATTATATAAGTTATCAAATTAATAGACTTTTCTGCTTTTGCCCACGTTTCGAATAGCCAATAGATGCAGCAGGGAGCCAGAACCCTTTAAATCGGAAGCTCACAATTCAGCCACTAACAAATCCAACTATTACTACGAAGCAGAAAATTTGGATGTATATCAATTTAACCACTTAAAATAATTTTTCGTTAAAATTTAAAGAAATTTTAGATAAGAAATAGAAAATTATATGTCCTAAAAACTAGAGCGGCGAAAAATAAGAAAGAAAAAGAGCGCGTCGAAAAACGTCGAAAAATAAAAGGTCGAAAAATAATAAAAAGAACGTAGCGCGTCGAAACTTAAAAGTCTAAAAACTAAGAATTAAAAGTTGCGTCTAAAAATATTAAAGCTTAAAAGGAATTCTATATTCAAAACAGCAATTACTTAAAAAGGTACTAAAATATTAAAACGGTGTCGCAAAATTCTAAAGCACCTAAATCTTAGTCTAAAGAAAAAGTACTTAAGGGATTTTACGGCAAATCCTAAAAATCTAGAAATAAAAAAATAACTATGGCAAAAAACTATAACTTAAAACTAAATACGAGCGAAAAATACAAAAATTACGCTAAAACAAATAAAAAGATATAAAATATAAAAATAAACTTAAAGTTGTAAAAAATACAATTTTTTATAAAAATATTATTTTTATATTATTTATTTTATAAAACTATTACTTTTATATATTTATAAAACTAATTAAACTAAAAATACAAATAATAAATAAACTAAATTAATTAATATAAAAAATATAACCCTAATTAGGGTTTATAGTAATAATAATAAATAATACTCCGTAATTAATGCAGATTTAGGTCAAACCAGACGTGTCAGAATAGGCTACGCGATCTCGTAGCTTTTTGCCTTGTCTCCTCCGAGAACGCGGAGCTCAGTAGTACCGGACTCAGTATTGGGCTAAAACAGTTCGGCCCAATTCGAAATTTAATTAAAAACAGTTTTGGGCTTCGTATTAATCTGGCCCAGTTTGATTTTTATTATTATATATATATTTTTTTTATATAGCGTTTCGCTTTCGGCGTTTTTAGTGTCCCCTGCAGCGGCGCCAATAATACTTGATGTGCGTAGAGGTGTATATAAAATAGTTTATATTTTACAAGGAAAATACTGTTAAATACGATACAATTTTACACAAGTTATTTATTTATTTATAGAGTAGATATACCTAAACCTTGCTACAACACTTATAGGTAGTGTACCTAATCGTACAGTAGTGTAGTTTTTAGTAAATCCGGTTCGTTCCACAGGGATCTAATAAACTAGTTCAACGCTATATTAGTTTTAACTTATAATTGTAAAAATACAAATATATATATATAAGTAACATTATTATTATTAAAGGGGGTTTTTACCGTTTAATGATCGGTTTGTCGATTTTAAAACTTTAGTCGCAGTTAAAACCTAATGTAAAATATTAAAAATAAATACAACTTAATTTAAAGCGTAAAGTAAATAACGATAATGGAATTGCGATAAATAAAATGACAATAAATAAAGTGCGATAATTAGAAAGTACGATAATGAAAAGTGCAATTAAATATAATGACAGTAAATAAAAGTGCGATAATTAAAGTGCAATTAAATATGAAATAAAAGAATTATGCTTATTTAAACTTTCGTAATCATGATGTTTGACGTGTTGATTTTAGTTTATTCCCATGGGTTAATTGTCCTTTGTCCTGGATTATTTGATATGTCCATACGGTTTTATCCATAATAGTCCATCAGTCATAATCATAAAATGCGCAAGTCTTCGTCAAATTATTCTTATTCCCGAAGTCAAATATTCCAACTAATTGGGGATTCGAATTGTAACAAGGTCTTAATACTTTGTTTAATGAAAACACCAGGTTATCGACTGCGTGTAGTCCATGGTTTTACTACTTTGTTAACAATTACACCAATTACCCTTGAATGTAATCCACCCCTGTTTCAACAAGTCTATTAACTATTAATCTAGTTCCGTGTCCGGTAAAATGAACAATTATTGGTATTTATAGATATCCCGCCCACCGTACCCAGTCAAGCGTATGTGGTTATATATAAATATGTCAAATTATAAGTCTATATATTAAATTAACGAGGTATCGTTAAGTTAATATAAAACCCATTAATAGTCCATAGTCTAATTTCTACAAGTGTCGTTCTTTTATCCAAACCCCAATTATGGTCCAAAGCCCAATTACCCAATTTTAATATTTAGCCCAACATCATGATTACTTCGGGATTAAATAAGCATAATAATAACTTAGCTACGAGACATTAATTTAAAAAGGTTGAACATAACTTACAATGATTAAAAATAGCTTAGCGTTACACGGACAGAATTTCGACTTACACCCTTACAACCTTCGCTAACATACCCTTATTATTAGAATTTAAAATTAAAATTAAAATTAAAATATAATATATATATACATATATATATATATATATATATATATATATATATATATATATATATATATATATATATGGATACGTGAGAGAGATAGAGAAAAAGATATATGAAATTGATCGAATGCGTTGCCTTTTATAGGCCCCATTTCTATTTTGGTGTGCTCCGCGATCTCGATGGAGTTCTTCTTCACAGCTCCGAGATCGTGGAGTGTTGGATTCCAGCTCACCAGCTTTGGCTCCTAGCTTGCCGACGGTTTATAAATATATATATATAATATATAAATAATTTTAAGAATTATTTAAATATTATATTATATTTATGTGCATAGTTGACTCGTAATTTTTAGTCCATTGCGTCGAGCGTTGAGAGTTGACTTTGGTCCCGGTTCCGGATTTTCGAACATCCTTTCGTATAATTTAATATCTTGTACTTTGCGTTTCGCGTCTTGTACACTTGTAATTTTGAGATGTTTCTCATCAATAATTGGAACCACTTTGATTGTAATTTGTACTTTTTAGCTTTTTGGTCGTTTGCGTCTTCAATTCGTCGAATCTGTCTTTTGTCTTCACCTTTTATTATTTAAACGAATATCACTTGTAAATAGAACAATTTGCAACTAAAAGTTTGTCTTTCTTGAGGGATAATGCTATGAAATATATGTTCGTTTTTAGCATTATCACCAATATTGTCGCCGTTGATTTTTCTTTAGAATCGTCATCAAGTCGACCAAATACTCCAATTCAAATTTTCGATAATCCATTTTTTAAACCCGACCTCACAATTGAGAATCTGGAGGATATTCAGGGACAATTCAGAGATCCTGAACCATTAATCTTTCCTCCGAAACCACCAATCATTCAAACAGAGATTGTCGAGGATGAAACCATTAAATCAGAATCCTCTAGTGATTCAGATTCAACAAATTCAATCATAGAAAATCTGGAACCATTAAGTATGGAAGACCGAATGAGGGCTAAACGCACTGGCCAAGGTCATGCAATTACTCAACCAGACATTAATGCGCCAGATTATGAAATCAAAGGACAAATCCTACACATGGTAACTAATCAATGCCAATTTAGTGGTGCGCCGAAGGAAGATCCAAACGAACATCTTCGTACCTTTAATAGGATATGTACTCTATTTAAAATCCGAGAAGTGGAGGATGAACAGATATATCTCATGTTATTTCCCTGGACTTTAATGGGAGAAGCCAAAAATTGGTTAGAATCATTACCTGAAGGGGCAATTGATACATGGGATGTCTTAGTTGAAAAATTTCTTAAACAATTCTTTCCGGCATCTAAAGCCGTAAGACTTCAAGGAGAAATTGTTACGTTCACACAAAAACCGAATGAAACTCTATATGAAGCGTGGACAAGATTTTGAAAGTTATTGAGAGGATGTCCGCAACATGGTTTAGATACTTATCAAACAGTACAAATATTCTACCAACAATGCGACATAACTACAAGAAAAGACATCGATATAGCAGCTGGTGGTTCCATTATGAAGAAAACCGCAACTGAAGCTTACAAAATTATTGATAACACTGCTTCCCACTCACATGAGTGGCACCAAGAAAAAGATATTGTTAGATCATCTAAAGCAGCTAGAGCCGATTCTAGCCATGACTTTGATTCCATTTCTGCAAAGATAGATGCTGTCGAAAGACGAATGGAAAAGATGACTAAAGATATTCACTCAATACGAATTAGTTGTGAGCAGTGTGGAGGACCACATTTGATAAAAGATTGTCTCAGTATTGAACAAATAATGGAACAAAGAGAGAATGTTTCATACATAAACCAAAGGCCTGTAAATAATTATCAAAATAATTATCAACCGCCAAGACCAATCTACAATCAAAACCAGAATTATAACCGAAATGTTCCATACAACAACCAACAAGGTCCTAGCAATCAACAAGTATCTAATAATATTTACAATCAGCAAAGACCTATTTTTCAAAACAAACCATCACAAACCGATGATAAAAAGCCAAATTTAGAAGATATGATGTCGAAGCTAGTTGAATGTCAAACTCAATTTTTCACATCTCAGAAACAAACGAATGAACAAAATGCTCAAGCATTTAGAAATCAACAAGCTTCTATTCAAAATCTGGAACAAGAAGTGAGCAACCTAGCAAGGTTGATAGGTGAAAGAAAACTGGGAAGTCTACCTAGCGATACAAATGCTAACCCCCGGAATGAAACAGCCAAAGCCATTACCACGAGAAGTGGTATTACACTTAAACCACCTGAAATACCTGTAATTTCTGATGATGCTATTCCTACTCCACAAGAACCACAACCTGATCAAGATAAGGAAACAGAACCGGTAGTTGAAAAGGTTAATGAAGATAACAAAGTTAAAGCTAAACCTTATGTTAAACCATACCAACCACCACTTCCTTACCCGAGTAAGATGAGTAAAGAAAGACTCGAAGCCGAACAATCCAAATTTTTGGATATGTTTAAACAAATAAATGTCAATCTTCCTTTCATTGATGTAATTTCAGGAATGCCAAGATATGCTAAATTCTTGAAAGATCTAATCAAAAATAGAAAGAAAATGGAAGAACTCTCGGCTGTTACAATGAATTGTAATTGTTCTGCAGTGCTATTAAATAAGATACCAGAAAAACTCTCTGATCCAGGAAGTTTCACAATTTCATATTTTCTGGGTAGTCTTAGTTCAATAGAAGCATTGACAGACTTAGGTGCTAGTATAAATTTAATGCCATATTAACTATACGCTAAACTAGATCTCGGAGAATTGAAACCAACACGAATAAGTATACAACTAGCCGATCGATCAGTAAAATATCCGAGAGGGATAATGGAGAACACGCTAGTTAAAGTTGGTACTTTAGTATTTCTAGTAGATTTTGTTATTCTAGACATGGAAGAAGATTCTCGAGTTCCTCTCATATTAGGAAGACCATTCTTAAACACGGCTAAAGCAATAATGGACGTGTTCGGTAACAAATTGACCCTAAGTATAGAGGACGAGAGTGTTAAATTTTCAGTTGATACAGCAATGCAACAACTGCAATCTGCAGATGATACATGTTATTATATTTAAACTATAGATTCACATGCAGAATTGTTAGAAGAATTTCCAGAATTACAAGGAACAGAAAAATGTTCCTTAGGAGAAGGAACTGAACCAATTGATGAAACTAAAATGTTAGCTACACTTATGGCTAATGGATATGAACCAACAACAGAAGAAATTCAAATGCTAAAAGAGGAAGACAAATATCGATATAAATCATCGATAGAAGAACCACCGATATTAGAGTTAAAGCCACTTCCAAACCATTTGGAATACACTTATTTACATGGTGAATCTGAATTACCTGTAATAATATCGTCTTCTCTTACTGAAAATGAAAAATCTCAACTCATTTCTGTGCTAAAAGCTCATAAACCAGCTATTGCATGGAAGATTCATGATATTAAAGGCATAAGTCCTTCGTATTGCACACATAAAATCCTTATGGAAGAAGGTCATAAAACGTATGTGCAACGCCAACGAAGACTAAATCCAAATATGCAAGATGTTCTTAAGAAAGAAATTATTAAACTGCTTGATGCAGGTTTAATTTATCCAATTTCTGATAGTCCATGGGTAAGCCCAGTTCAATGTGTACCTAAGAAGGGTGGCATGACTGTCATCATAAATGAGAAAAATGAGTTTATTCCTACTAGGACTGTAACATGATGGCGTGTTTGTATTGATTATAGAAAATTAAATGACGCCACCAGAAAAGATCACTTTCCCTTACCTTTCATTGATCAAATGTTGGAAAGATTAGCCGGGAATAGTTACTATTGTTTTCTTGACGGTTTTTCCGGATACTTTCAAATTCCAATAGCACCCGAGGAGCAAGAGAAAACCACATTCACGTGCCCTTATGGTACTTTTTCTTACAAACGCATGTCATTTGGACTTTGCAACGCCCCTGCAACCTTTCAAAGGTGCATGATGGCGATTTTTCACGACATGATACAAGAATGCATGGAAGTTTTCATGGATGACTTTTCAGTCTTCGATGATACTTTTAAATCATTTCTAGTTAATCTTGAACGAATGCTTATTAGATACGAACAATCAAATCTAGTTCTTAATTGGGAGAAATGCCATTTCATGGTTAAAGAAGGCATCGTTCTTGGTCATAAAATTTCAAAGGAAGGAATTGAAGTGGATAGAGCTAAAATAGATGTAATTGCTAAACTTCCACATCCCACCAATGTTAGAGGAGTTAGGAGTTTTCTAGGGCATGCCGGTTTTTACCGACGTTTCATAAAAGATTTTTCTAAAATTGCCACTCCTATGAATAAACTCCTAGAAAAGGATGCTCCATTCATCTTTTCAAATGAATGCATCAAATCTTTTAATATTCTTAAAGAAAAACTCACTAATGCGCCGATCATGATAACTCCAAATTGGAATCTACCATTTGAACTCATGTGCGATGCAAGTGATTTTGTAATGGGAGCCGTTTTAGGACAAATGATTGAAAAACGATTTCAACCTATTTATTATGCTAGTAAGACATTACAAGGAGCACAAACAAATTATATAACTACTGAAAAAGAACTCCTTGCTATTGTCTTTGCTTTTGACAAAATTCGTTCATATCTCGTTCTAGCTAAAACGGTGGTCTATACCGACCATTCTACTCTTAGATACCTATTTTCAAAACAAGATGCCAAACCACGATTAATCCGTTAGATCTTACTCTTACAAGAGTTCGATATTGAAATCCGAGGCAAAAAGGGAGCAGAAAATCTCGCCGCTGATCATCTTTCTCGTCTTGAAAATTCTGAATTAGAAGTTCTAAATGAATCGGCCATACAAGATAACTTCCCTGATGAATATCTATTGGAGATAGATTATAATGAAATTCCATGGTTTGCAGACTATGCAAACTACTTAGTATGTGGATTCCTTGAAAAAGGGACGTCGTACCAAAAACGAAAGAAATTCTTTAGCGATATAAAACACTATTTCTGGGAAGATCCACATTTGTTTAAAAGTTGTCCCGATGGAATAGTACGCCGATGCGTATTCGGAAATGAAGCCAGTCAAATCTTAAACCATTGTCACACAGGACCAACATGAGGGCATTATGGGCCTCAACTTACAGCAAGAAAAGTTTACGATGCTGGATTCTATTGGCCTACAATTTTCAAAGACGCACACCTTCTTTGCAAATCCTGTGATGCATGTCAAAGGGCTGGAAAAATAAGTCAACGTGATGAAATGCCACAAAATGTCATTCAAGTATGTGAAGTATTTGACGTTTGGGGTATCGACTTTATGGGTCCATTTCCAAAATCTCATAATAATCTCTACATTCTCGTTGCCATTGATTATGTATCTAAATGGGCGGAAGCACAAGCTCTCCCGACTAACGATGCACGAGTTGTAGTCAACTTTTTAAAACGTCTTTTTGCTAGGTTTGGAACACCGAAAGCTTTAATAAGTGATCGGGGTACTCATTTTTGTAATAATCAACTTGAGAAAGTTCTCCAAAGATAGGGAGTAACTCATAAAATCTCAACCGCTTATCATCCACAAACAAGTGGACAAGTTGAAAATACCAACCGAGCTTTAAAACGTATTCTAGAGAAAACCGTAGGATCAAATCCGAATGAATGGTCCATTAAATTGGAGGATGCACTCTGGGCTTTTAGAACAGCCTACAAAACTCCAATTGGAACCACACTTTTTAAACTCGTTTACGAAAAAGCTTGTCACCTTCCAGTAGAAATTGAACACAAAGCATTTTGGGCTTTGAAGACATGTAATCTTGATTTACATGAAGCCGGACGTCTACGGTTAAGTCAACTAAATGAATTAGAAGAATTAAGAGTTGAGGCATATGAAAATTCCTTAATCTATAAGGAAAGAACGAAGAAATGGCATGATAAAAGAATCAGAAGTTCTAAAGAATTTAAGGAAGGAGATAAAGTTCTTCTTTTCAATTCACGATTTAAGCTATTTCCTGGAAAATTGAAATCAAGATGGTCTGGACCATTTATAGTCAAAAGAGTTTTCCCATACGGAACAATAGAGTTAATAAATTCAAATGGGATTGAATTTAAAGTTAATGGTCACAGAGTTAAACATTACATACATGGTCCGATGGAAGTTGACAATGAAGTCAATCATAATTTCACCACCCAAGAAAACCTTCAAAATGAAAACCTAAATATGTTATCAACAACATATGAAAAATCAAAATTGAAAAATGGGGAGGATTCAAATTGGAGTGATGAAGAAGAATTTCTATACAAACCTCCCATTCCAAGAAATGAAGAAAAAGAAGTTCAAATAGAAGTGAATAAACCAAGAAAAGAACACCCGAAAAAGGTTAACAAACCAACTCAACTTACTAAAGTAGGAGACCCGTGTGAATTTATCATTTCTTGCTTGCTTAATGATGGTGCTATATATAATGGACTCGCAGATTTAGGATCAAGTGTAAATATTATGCCTCTTTCCTTATACGAAAGATTACGTATGGGTAAATTAAAACCCACCAAAATAGGTGTTCAATCATTTGACCTAACCATTAAACACCCGGTTGGAATAGCAAATAATTTACTTGTTAAAGTGGGAAGTTTGACCTTTGTTGCAAACTTCATAGTTATTAATATGGAGAAAAACCTTGATATTCCTCTAATTTTAGGTCGCCCATTTTTAGCAACCACTGAAGCATTCATTGATGTAAGAGAAGGTAGAATGACACTTAGGGATGGTGATAAATCGGTCACCTTTGTGAACTGAAAGTTTGGATCTCCACCAACCAAAACTATTAAACCAATAAAAACGCATAAGTGTAGGGAAGATGAAGAAACAAATAATGATGATCCGATAATAAAGAACCCCGTTGATGATACGAAATTAGATGAACCCGTTTTTAACAGTTCAACGAAGAAACTTTATAAACCGATTCACGATGCTAGGATTAAGGGAAACTTTAAGTTATGTAACCGATTAGTATACAATTTATCACCAAAATAAAAGGCGATGTTAGTTGAATTTGTGAAAGTTACGAAGGAAATCAACAAATGGATTGAAGCAAAAGTCAGAGATATACAAGTTGTTGATGAACCAATTGACAATGAAGTTAATCACAAATTCGATACCACAGCTAACTAAGTGTGGGGAGAATCAAATCTTTTAAGGGTAATATGTATTTATGTTAGAGTTAGATTTTCTGTTTTCGTGTAGTTTCCGAAAATGGAATCCGTATGGTCTTTCCCTAGCAGACCCTAAAGAACTAGTCTTCTCCCCCGATTCTGAATTTTTATTTTTTTAGGTTTTACGAGATGAAGAATTCCTTTGATCTGAACCATGATCTAATGCTAAACGCTATGATTACTAAACGTAATAATGACACACTTCCGAGTGAACTGGTATCATTCATAAGAGAAAAAATGGACGGAGTAAGAAAAGAACTCAGGGAAGATCATCATAAGATACATTTTGGTAAAGGAAAATAAAAATCCGCAACAAAAAGAAGAGCACGACACCTTAAAAGATGTTATAAATGCGGAAAATGGTCACACGAAGGTAAATGTTCAAATAATCAAACATATTCAAATACCGAATTTGTTACTCTATGCAGAGAACGACCGTTTATATGTTTAGAAGAAAAGATATTGAAGAATCGAGGTTATGCTTACGTAGCTATGGAAAATCAAATCACACGACTCTCTTATGAGTCGGCTAAAGCAGGTCTCTGAGAATTCTATCTCATAGGTAAGTATGTACAGTTTTTATTTTTAATTTATTGCTTTTAACCTTTTGATAATAAACGTTTAATCGTTCGCTATAAAGTATTAAATTGGTATTAAATAAAATTAGGTATGCGTAACCGAAATTATTGATATCATACAAAAATTTATTACATCACTGCGAAATTTACCGTTTATTCTTAAGGTATAAATATCTTTAATCAATCAACCCAAAATATTTCAAAAATTCGTCAAGAGTAAAACTAGGTTATGGAACCAAAATTACTTTACCGAAAAGATGGGCGTATATTTTTGATAATATTTGATTGATTAAAGTTGGAAAAAGACCAAAAATATTTTTAATTTTATTTTTTTTACCATGTTTTTAAAATTAATATATAAATATTAAATTAATATTGTAAATCTTTTTAAATCAAAATATTTAAGTTTTTAAATATTTTTAAAAATTAATATTTTCAATATAAGTTTGTAAAATTAATGTATTAAAATATTAATAATATTTATATGAATTTTTAATTTTATGCATTTTAAATTTAAGTTTGGTGTGAATTTAAAAACAAAAATTTACTTTATTTCATTGAGTTAAAAAAATCATTTCTAAAATTCGTCGTGAGTTGAAGACTAGGTCTTTGAACCGAAATTGCTTTACCTGAGGGCGGGATGAGAAATTTTATTATCATTATTTTTAATCTTATTGATCTAAAGTATGCCAAAAACATTTAAAAAAAAAAAACAAACAAACGCTAATATGTTTGGAAATTTTGGTAAAATTTAATCATTTTTCTACACTATTCACCCTCAATAATTTAAATTGTACTGATTTCTTGCAAATGAGGGCATTGCAAGATCTTAAGTGTGGGAAGGGGTTAAATTCTTTCGAATTTTTAAAATTGTTAAATTCTTTCGGATTTTTAAAATTTTTGACTATACACTTGGTTACCATTAAAAATACTAGTAACGCAGTAGTTGTATTAGAATCTAGTGCTCTCTGATAATAAAGAACAGCCCTAGTCTTATATACTGACTACCCAATTCTAGTAAAATTTTTCAAAAAAATTTCAAATAAATGAATTCAAAATCATGTTTATACAAATTTATGAACGATAAAACTAGATGTTAACACCGAAATTATTGTTACCTCGAAAAGGACATAAATTGAGAAACAACCCAAAATGTTAAAATTCATTTAAAATGGAATAGAGGACAATAAAAAGGCAAAGAAAGGAAAATAAAAGTCAAGTGTGGGAAAAATTTACCAAGTTATTTAAAACATATATCACATATTTTTGTACAAATAATTGAAGATACTTCTGTTTTGGACAAAATTAACTGTTTTACCCGGTAAATTATAATATATTTGAAAGAAAGATGGATCTACACGATGAATCAATTCCATCATTAAAAGGAAGTAAAGTCTTCCGAAAAAGAAACGCGCTTCTTGATTTAGGTCAGGAAGTTTTCGTCCAGACCAGTTGTAGAGTCTACGAAAAACCTTGAAAAGTTTTCTCGAAAATCAGCTGGAAATCCACGGACCTCAGCATCAAACAGGGTCACCAAATGGTCAGACTTATCCTAACCATGAGAGGATCTATCTCGTACAATGGGGGGGGGACGCTGTGCAAATTAGCTTGATAAGACTAATGAATCAGACCCCCAGAAAAGGATAATCTCCTTAAAGATCAAAAATCATCTTTTAAGACTGATATTACTTAATCCTTGAGATTGACCTTAAAGATTGAAAATTCAAACTCATGGAATTCGATGATATCTAAACTCGAGCTTGAGCGAGAAAATATTTTGATCAAATTTACAAACCGATTTGTTTTCTGAAAACCCTATTTTCAATGCGTTCATTACCATTGAACGTAAAATCCTAGGAATTCACCTGGAATTCATTAGGTCACCTGAACCAAATCGGGTGTCAACCGTAAGAATGGTGGTTGCATAGCATGGTCAAAGACAGGACCTTGTGCCAGACTGAAAAACTATAGGGTGATCTTTACTATTGCTCCTACAAAGGATAGTAATTGCATCCGACACGATATAGACCATAATTAAAAGCATGTCACGGGACATTGCCTTAACAGTTGCTTGTTCAATGCTTTCCTTTACAAGTTGACGGTAGTTTACCGAAAGTTAATATATGGAGCAAGTATACTGGACGTGTTGCTTTCCCAATACAAGGTTAGCAAGTGGGTGACACAAAACCGCAAGTTTTGAGCTAAAATTTTTAAATCTAAAACCCACAAAACCCACAAAAACAATTTGCAAACACCGGTGAAGGATTATTCCGGAAAACTTATCTAGGGTAAAAGCTAGATTAAATTTTCAAAAGATCAAATGTTTTCATAAAGATCCAATTTCCTTAAGGATCTAAATTTTCATAGTCATGTGGGACTGTAAACCACATCATTACTATCATTGGTCATACCGCCGTATTGAAATCACTGATGTACAAAGTGTGAAGAATAAAGAAGTGATTCAAGTACGTTTTTATTCAAAGTACTATATTGCTTGAGGACAAGCAACGCTCAAGTGTGAGAATATTTGATAATGCTAAAAACGAACATATATTTCATAGCATTATCCCTCAAGAAAGACAAGCTTTTAGTTACAATTGTCCTATTTACAAGTGATATTCGTTTAAATAATAAAAGGTGAAGACAAAAGGCAGATTCGACGAATTGAAGATGCAAACGACCAAAAAGCTAAAAAGTACAAAGTACAATCAAAGAGGTTCAAATTATTGATGAGAAACGTCTAAAAATTACAAGAGTACAAGCCGCGAAACGCAAAGTACAAGATATCTACGCGTACGAAAGGACGTTCGAAAATCTGGAACCGGAACATAAACCGGGCGTAAATGCGCGACGCAACGGACCTAAAATTACAAGTCAACTATGCACAAGAATAAAATATAATATATAAATAATTATATAAATTATTTATATATATTTTATATATATATATATATATATATATATATATATATATATATATATATATATATATATATATATATAATAAATATGTCGACAAAGCTAGGATCCAAAATTTGGTGAGCTGGAATCCGAAGCTCCGCACTCGCGGAGCTGTAAAGGGTAAAAACTCCGCACTCGTGGAGCTGCACAGTAAAATGTGGGCCTATAAAAGGCAACGAATTCTGCACAACGAAAACACATCTTTTTCTAATCTATCTCTCACTCTCTACGTAATATATATATATATATATATATATATATATATATATATATATATATATATATATATATATATATATATATATATATACATATATATATATATATATATAATTTTAATTTTAATTTTAATTTTAATTTAATAATAATAAGGGTATGTTAGCGAATGTTTTAAGTTTGTAAGTCAAAATTCTGTCCGTGTAACGCTACGCTATTATTAATCATTGTAAGTTATGTTCAACCTTTTTAAATTAATGTATTGTAGCTAAGTTATTATTATGCTTATTTAATGCCGAAGTAATCGTGATGTTGGACTAAATATTAAAATTGGGTAATTGGGGTTTGGATAAAAGAACGACACTTGTGAAAATTAGACTATGGGCTATTAACGGGTTTTATATTAACTTAACGATACCTCGTTAATTTAATATAAAGGTTATAATTTGACGTATCTATAAATAACCACATACGCTTAATCGGGTATGGTGGGCGGGATATCTATAAATACCAATAATTATTTATTTTACCGGACACAGGGATGGATTAATAATCAATAGACTCATTGAAACAGGGGTGGATTACATTCAAGGGTAATTGGTGTAATTGTTAACAAAGTAGAAAAACCTTGGATTACACGCAGTCGATAACCTGGTGTATTCATTAAACAAAGTATTAAAACCTTGTTACAATTCGAATCCCCAATTAGTTGGAATATTTGACTTCGGGTATAAGGATAATTTGACGAAGACTCTCGCACTTTATATTTATGACTGATGGACTATTATGGACAAAATCGTATGGACATATCAAATAATCTAGGACAAAGGACAATTAACCCATGGTACTAAACTAAAAACAACACGTCGAACATCATGATTACGGAAGTTTAAATAAGCATAATTCCTTTATTTCATATTTAATTGCACTTTTAATTATCGCACTTCAATTTATTGTCATTTTAATTATCGCACTTTTATTTATCGCACTTTAATTATTGTCATTTACTTTACGCTTTAAATTAAGTCTTTTATATATTTAATATTTTACATTAGGTTTTAACTGCGACTTAAGTTATAAAATCGACAAACCGGTCATTAAACGGTAAAAACCCCCTTTTATAATAATAATAATACTTCTTATATTTATATATATATTTATATACAAATTTAGTTTTAAAAATATAGCGTTAAACTTGGTTAATTCCCTGTGGACGAACCGGACTTACTAAAAACTACACTACTGTACGATTAGGTACACTACTTATAAGTGTTGTAGCAAGGTTTAAGTATATTCACTCTATAAATAAATAAATAACTTGTGTAAAATTGTATCGTATTTAATAGTATTTCCTAGTAAAATATTATAGTATTTAGTACCCCTTCGCTTTAACATCAATTACACAGGAATCCGACCAATGGCTTAAAGCAAAAGTCACAGATATGCAAGTTGATTATGGTCCAAGAGAAATTGACAATGAAGTTAACCACAATTTCAACACCATAGCTACCTAACTGTGAGGAGATTCAAATGTTCTAAGAAATAATGCTGTCTAGGGTTAGTTGTTCTGTTCTCGTGTAGTTCCGAGAATGGAATTCGATTGGTCTTTTCCACTAAAGAACTAGTTTTCTCCCCCCATTCTGAATTTTTCGTTTTGTAGGTTTTGTATGAAATTAATACGCTTTTTCAATTTAAGTTTTATGTGAATTTAAAAACAAAATTTACTTTATTTCATTAAGTTTAAAAAAAATGATTTCTAAAATTCATCGTAAGTTGAAGACTAGGTCATGGAACCGAAATTTCTTTAACCGAGGGCGGGGCGAAAAATTTTGTTATCATTATTTTTAATTTTATTGATCTAAAGTATACCAAAAAAATTAAAAAACAAAAAATCTTTACTTTTAAAACAATCGCTTTAAAAACGAGAAATTTTAAATTTTGTCGAGGGACGGACTAGGTAAACATATCGAAACTACCTTAAGTAAAAGGAAACAAAATTTTAAAAAATTATTCAATTAAATTGTTTTAATAAATAAAGGTTTTATAATATATATATATATATATATATATATATATATATATATATATATATATATATATATATATATATATATATATATGTTTGTAGTTTATCTTATGTACAAAACAGGGTAAAACAACGCATTTTCAAAGACTGACATTAAAGTTCAGCAAAAGCTACTAATTTTAACGACAAGACGTAAAATATCAAATGTGATATAAAACAATATGTTTGCAAACTCGGTATTTTTAATCATTTTTCTATACTAATCACCCTCATGAATTTAAGTTTTTACTGATTTCTTGCAAATGAGGGCATTGCATGATCTCAAGTGTGGGAAAGGGTTATAAATTCTCTCGGGTTTACACTTAGTTTAATTGCCAAATTTTGTGAAAATTTAAAAAAAAAATTCAACTAAATGAACAAAATCATGTTTATACATATTTATGAACGATAAAACTAGGTGTTAATACCGAAATTATCGTTACCTCGAAAAGGACATAAATTAAGAAACACCCTAAAACGCTTGAATTCATTTAAAATGGAATAAAGGAGAATAAAAAGGCAAAGGAAAAAATAAATAAAAGCTAAGTGTGGGAAGAATTTACCAAGTTATTTAAAACACATATCACATATGTTTGTACAAGATTATTACAAGTACTTTTGCTTTGGACTAAACTAATCAGTTTTACCCGATTTACTGTAATATATTTGAAAGAAAGATGGATCTACACGATGAATCAATTTCATCATTAAAAGGAAGTAAAGTCTTCCGAAAAAGACACGCGCTTCTTGATTTAGGTCAAGAAGTTGTCGTCCAGACCAGCTGTAGGTTGACGAAAAATCTAGAAAAGTCATCTCTAAAATCAGCAAGAAATCCATGGACCTCAGCATCAAACAGGGTCGCCAATTGGTCAGACTTATCCTAACCATGAGAGGATCTGTCTCGTAAAATGGGGAGGGCGCCGTGCAAATTAGCTTGATAAGACTAATGAATCAGACCCCTAGAAAGGATAATCTCCTTAAAGATAAATAATCAGCCTTTAAGACTGATATTACTCAATCCATAAGATTGACCTTAAAGATTGAGAATTACAAACTCATGGAATTCGATGATATCTAAACTCGAGCTTGAACGAGAAAATATTTTGATCAAAATTAAAACCGATTTGTTTTCTGAAAACCTATTTTCAATGCGTTCATTTCCATTGAACGTAAAATCTTTAGAATTCACCCGGAATTCATTAGGTCACCTGAACCAAATCGGGTGTCAACCGTAAGAACGGTGGTTGCATAGCATGGTCGAAGACAGGACCTTGTGCCAGACCGAAAAATTATTGGATGATCTTTACTATTGCTCCTACAAAGGATAGTAATTGCATCCGACACATTGTAGACCATGAACATCTGCATGTTATTAGACATTGCCTTAATAGTTGCTTGTTCATCGCTTTCCTTTACAACCGGACGGTAGTTTACTGAAAGGTAATATACGGAGCAAGTATACTGGACGTGTTGCTTTCCTAATACAAGGTTAGCAAGTGGGTGACACAAAACCATAAGTTTTGAGCTAAAATTTTCAAATCTGAAACCCACCAAACCCACAAAAACAATTTGCAAACTCCGGTGAAGGGTTATTCCGGAAAACTTATCTAGGGTAAAAGCTAGAATGAATTTTTAAAAGATCAGATGTTTTCATAAAGATTCAATTTCCTTAAAGGATCTAAATTTTCATAGTCATGTGGGACTGTAAACCACATCGTTACTATCATTGTTTATACCGCCGTATTAAAATCACTGATGTATAAAGTGTGAGAATAAAAAACTGATTCAAGTGAAGTGTGATTTTATTTTAAGTTCTGTATTGCTTGAGGACAAGCAACGCTCAAGTGTGGGGATATTTGATAGTGCTCCAAATGAACATATAATTAGGCACAATATCCTTCCAATTGTAAAGCTTTTAGTTGTAATTGTTCTATTTTTATGTAATATTCGTTTAAATAAATAAATGCGAAGATAAAAGAAGAAAACGACGATTTGAAGACGCAAATGACCAAAAAGCTAAAAAGTACAAAGTACAAAGTACAATCCAAGTGGTTCGAAATATTGATGAGAAACGTCTCAAAATTATAAAAGTACAAGTCGTAAAACGCAAAGTACAAGATATTAAATAGTACGCAAGGACGTTCGAAAATCCGGAACCGGGACATAAACCAACTATCAACGCGCGACGCAACGGAGTAAAAATGACAAGTCAACTATGCACATAAATATAATATAATATATAAATAATTCTTAAAATTATATATATACATATTATATTATATATAATAAAACGTCGGCAAAACTAGAAAACAAAGTAATGTATGCTGGCCAGCCAGTCCATGTGATCGCATGGAAATAACAAAGGGAACCCATGCGATCGCATGGATCCCAAAATCAGCTCACATCTATAAATGGCCAGCGAATTGACAAGTAATATATACCTTTTTCTTCTTCTTCCTCTGTAATCATAATTATATTTTTAATTATAATTTTAATTTTAAATTAAGTTTAATAATAATTGGGTTATTGTAAGGAATGTTTTACGGGTTTTACGTCGAAACTCTGTCAGTGTAACGCTACGCAATTAATCACCACTGTAAGCTGTGTTCTTCCTTTTTAAATGAATGTCTCGTAACTAAATTATTATAATGCTTATTTGAGCCAAAGTAATCGTGATGTTGGACTAAAAATTAAGATTGGGTTATTAGATTTTGTACCATAATTAAGGTTTGGACAAAAGATCGACACTTGTGGATATTGGACTATTGACTATTAATAGATAGGGGGTATTGTCTAATCGAATGACAAATCATTAGAATTTGTCGAACCTATCTTCAAATTAGTTAATCAAATAATTATTAAAATGATTATGTATGTTCTATTTAGTGACATTTATACAACATCTTTTACGATCATTTAATTAATTATTCGGGTTAGGTAATTGATTATTCATTATGATCAAATGGGTAAATTAATATTCATATCTCATTAAAACAGGGGTGGATTACATACAAGGATAATTGGTGTAATTGTTAAAAAAGTATTAAAACCTTGGATTACGCATAGTCGATAACCTGGTGTAATTATTAACAAAGTATTAAAACCTTGTTACAGTTCGAATCCCTAATTAGTTGGAATATTTGACTTAGGGAATAAGGTTAATTTGACGAGCATTTTATAATTATGACCGATGGACTATTATGGACAAAAACCAAATAGGTATCAAATAATCCAGGACAAATGACAATTAACCCAGGGTAATAAATTAAAATCAAAATGTCAAACATCATGATTACGGAAGTTTAAATAAGTATAATTCTTTTATTGTATTTCTCATCATACTTTTAATTACTGTCATTTTATTATTCGCAATTTTATATTTCATCATTGTTATTTATTTTACGCATTTTAATTATCATCATTTATCTTTACGCCTTATTTAAAATCGACAAACCGGTCATTAAACGGTAAACCCCCCTTTTATAATAATATTACTACTTATATTTTAAAAATATAGCGTTAAACTCAGCTAGCTCCCTGTGGAACGAACCGGACTTACTAAAAACTACACTACTCTACGATAAGGTACACTGCCTATAAGTGTTGTAGCAAAGTTTAGGTATATTCCATAAATAAATAAATAAAAAACTTATGTAAATTGTCTCGTATTTCGTAATAAAAATAATACTATTTCGTACTACACCCCGCACACATCAATATGATTAATTGATCTTGCATTCCATCGAGGTTGGATGTCGGTGTGAAAGTGTTTTGGTTTTGTGAGATTCACAAATCGTGGCTTAAAGGAAAGTAATTATTTGAATTAGTACTTTAGTGGTTTTGAATGGGTGGTTTTGAATAGTTTATCTGGTAGATTACTTGATTTCTTTGAACTTGTTTGCTTTGATTTATGAGAAAACCAGCTTTAGTGATCAAGAAATGTGGTGAGTTCCCCATATTTCCCATCGGTTGGTTTCAGATATGGTTGATCTATTTTTATTTGGTCATGGGGATTACTTTATTGTCTGTGGGAAACATGTATCCAAGATTAAGTAACCATAGGGAACTTTGATGGACAAACATTCTTCTCATCCGTTGGAGAAGAACATTCATCTTCTAGAATATGTGGCTTGGTGCATTTTGGGATTGTGACTTGTGTAACCATTAACATTGGTATTGAAATTGGTGTTGATTTAACATGTTCGGACTTGAGATGACAATATTTAGTTTCAAGAGTCAAAATTTTCTGATCTGAAAGAACATTTTCTGATTTCAGCTAATCATTCCCTAGTTGTAGCTTCTTATTTTGTGTTTGAAGTGTCCGAATTTTGGCATACAATGATTCTTAGGATAGTGAACAATATTGAGTGTTCCATTTGTGAGGTCATTTTAAGTACAAATCTACGTCTTTAAGAAAAACATCAATCTCATCATCACAATCACTATAAAGCTCTTTCTTTGAATCTAAGTGATCAAAAATTCATATTGTTTCAAAATTTATTTTTTTAATTGTTTCTTGTGTTCCATTAATAATGATTGGATGTCGAACCTGAAAGATCTAAAAATTACACGAACTGTTGAAAAATTCGTTAAAAATTATAAAGAAAAATCGTTAAATTTCTTGACTCTCTTACTCTTTTCGTTTAAAAGTTAAATGAATTGTTATCTATTCAAGAAGATGGAGTGATCTGCGATTGCACCCTGAGTAAATTGCTGAAATTGTGCTTGAGCTTGAAACACAAAGATATGTAAATTTGTCCTTTCTTTTCCCTTTTTTTCTTTATTAAAAAATTGAAATGTGCCTGAATGTTATTGTGTGTGGGCCCTTTTTATTTTTATCAGTAAATTGAAAATGAATTTGGGCCTGATTTAGTCTCCAACACAAACTGCACGTCTTCTTCACCTTCTGATTGTTCCCTAAATCAACAAATAACTAACCCTGATATTCTTCAAGTTATTCCTACGCGTGAACCAAAAACTTAATCAACCATGCGAGTGAGTCCTGAATCACCAGTCAATCGTACAAGAGAGGAATTTCAACCGTGTATTTGTTCAACTACGTAATTGAGATTTTTAGTCGTGCTAGCGAGATTGTAGCAAGGGTATAAGGCTGTAACCGATTTTTTCTATGAACAAACATCTTTGTTTCTGGCAAAGCAAAATCACTTTCTGGTTATAATTCCAGTAAGTCTGCAACTCAATTTTTTTTCGTTTTACTTTGAACCTGAGAATGCTTCAATAAGATTTTCTCATCATTCTAGAACAACTAGAAATCAAATTGAAGCAGATTAATGCTTTGAAATTATCAAAATCATGAAACCTCATTCTAAACCGTCATGGATTGATTTCATATTGTAACAACACCTGTAGCGAATTGTTGACCTTTGTGAAAAATTTTAACCTAAAAATTACTGATCGACGTTGATCATAAGTGCAATCTGTTTGTTGTCAAAGGTTCCTTTGCAAATATTGAAGATGTTTGAACAATCAATTTGATGTTTATACACAGAAATGGATTTTAAAATTTTTGATCACAAATGAAGAAGAACGGGACAGTTGATGAATCTTATCGGATGTAAATAAAATTTGTTGATTGGGATCGATGAGAACGAGCTCTTATAGTCTTATACCAAGTGAAATGATAGAATTCGTGTTTGATTCAACTATATCAATGAACGTATATGTATCAATGAAACGACTCAAAACCGTTTAATTAAAATTGACAATTTTTTTTTACAGGAGCGGCGCACCAAACCCAGGTGCGGTGCTTTTGAAGACCCAAGAGCGGCACTTCTAATGTAAAAGCAGCACTCCTTTCGGCTGGTCAAAAAGACTTCAAAACTTTGTCCAAAAGCGGCGCTTTCACCCCTAGGAGCGGCGCTTTTGGACCTGGAAAGTGCAGTTTTGAAATTTCACCAAGTGTTAAGCCAATGACACATTCACAAATTCAAAATGACTCAAAATACATTCAGTTCATAGAATAAAAGTATTTAGACAACAAAACGGGCCCAACGACCCTTGGGACTCCAACGACCCGTTAAATACATTGAAGTAGCGATGTCGACCCAAAAGTGTTTAGTTTCCAAACAAACGACGAGCATGATGTTTGGGATTAAACTACCAACCTAAGTCAAAATCCAAAAATGTCCCCTATCATAGCAAAAGTGGGAGATCTCTAATCCAAACATATACCCTTGCCTTTATCTACGCCGAAGCCTAAAAAGGTGAACAATGAGAGGGTAAGCAAAAGGCTTAGTGAATGCAATAATTATGCACATACATATATAATATACCTATTTGCAAACACCTTCTCACATACCGCATACATGTTAGCAATTTAATTAGCATACCATCACAAGCATAAAGCTAATAACCTCCAATACCGCACTAGCATATCCAATAGCATATATTCGAAACAATATAATATGCTACACTACCACACATACACTATCCATATGGTTAACCATAGACGCACCATGGTACTACCGGCTTCATGGTTCGCACCATACGTAATTGTCTTGATGCTACCGGCTCCGTGGTTCACATCACAACTTGAGTCATACTCACGTTAAAGCGTTACCGGCTCTGTGGTTCATACCTTAACAACTCGTACTATAGTGCTACTGGATCCGTGGCTCACACTACAACACACCTACCAAGATGCTTCTGGCTCTGTGGTTCGCATCATAGCACCTCACACATACTATGGCACTACCGGCTCCGTGGATCATGCCATAACATACAAATAAATACACTATATACATACACATATAATTATTCCACTCACCTTAACGCCTTTGGTGAATGATAAACCAAGCTCGCAATCTTCAATGTAACGTACCTATTACATTATCCACATAGTCAATCATACAATCAAGTTGGTCAACCAACTCACTCACCATCATAGTGTCATTTTGACCCATAGTGCAAATGTGACCCATTTGCACCATTAACCCTAACACTAGGTTGAGATTACGCCAAATCACTAACATCAATCGATTATGGTCTTAATACACTTATGAACGCAAGGTTAGTGCATTTTCATACTCACTAGGCAACTTTGGTCACCCAAGACTCATTTGACCCATTCCAATGTCATTTGGGTCATCCACAAACCCAAATAACACCCATTCACTAATTAAGAAAGTGTGCTAATGATTAACTAACCAATTAAGACCCATAAACACAATTATCACCTTAAAACCCTAGGTTAGTCATTATTGGGTTCTCATGAACCAAACTCACCCGAAAACCCCCAAATTACCAACAAATGGGTTTTATGTTCACTACTAACCCAAACCCTAACCCTAAAACAAATCAAAGTAAAGAAAATGAAGATTAGGACATACCACCACAATTAAAACGTAGCTAGTAACGAGGTGAACAACTTTAATACCTGTACTTTGACCCGAATCACTCTCCTTCAACAAGTTCTTGAGCTTTCTCACACTAGGATCTCTTTCTCTCTCTAAAATTGAAGTGGAAAGGATGAGGTAGTTGAAAATGGAGTTAATGGTACTCTAGA
This sequence comes from Rutidosis leptorrhynchoides, assembly GCF_046630445.1. Lineage (NCBI taxonomy): Eukaryota > Viridiplantae > Streptophyta > Magnoliopsida > Asterales > Asteraceae > Rutidosis > Rutidosis leptorrhynchoides. Next base: position 187,424,416 of record NC_092333.1, read on the forward strand.
TTTGATCTTGTGGCTTTAAATTCGTCCATATGCTAAAAGACCAAAGTGTCCTTCTTATTTTTTTACAATTTAAACAAAAGACCCAAGCTTTTCCCCGTACAAGAGCGGTGCTCCTGGACCTAGGAGCGGCACTGATAGTGTGTTTTCCTAAAATTTTTGGGTCGTTACAATCAATATGTATATATGTGTTTGAATAAGTGAATTATGAGGATGAACCTATGATGAAGATGAAACATATCAGTAGAAGTAGCAATGGATTAAAATTGTGCTGAAATTCATAGTTTGAAATGATTACAAGTGGTTTAGGGATTGGGAGAGTTAACTAAAAGTGTGTACGATCAAGGTGTGTGAGTTTGTATAATTGTAACGTAAAGGTTACTATTCTTAGGTTTGGTGATGGTGTTTATACTTTGTACCATCCCCACTTACATAACTAATATAAACTACAACATACATAATATTTTTAGACCTAAAATAAGCCATTCAGAAACAATGGCATGTCACTAGGATTGATCTCACCTTGTCGTGGTCGATCAGTAGTAACCGTAGGTTACTCCTAAGAAAGGGAAACTCCTCTTGGAATATCCATATCATACCGAGGCTTTTGATCCGCATGAAGACAGGAGCTTGATAGTCCTATTGAATCCATTGATTACCTATTAAGAAAAACTTGAATTTTTCTGGTTAAAACACAGAAAAAATTAGCCTTTAATTCCTGAACAGAACATTATAATTTGTCGACAGTTAACAAAAGATATCAAAATGCCAGAATTAATTCGGCTCTCAATGAAAGCACTAATTGATCATGCATAGATTTTTCACATGGAATTACATCCATAATTTACGAATAAAGTGGGGTTTAAGGATCTTAGTTATTAAACTCACCTGTTCGGTTATCGTGAATAACCCATACTGATATGATGATATCGATTTAGTGATTATATATTTAAGTCCACCATCGATAGAGTTCGTTGATCGATGGCCCCAAAAAAGTTGTACGTTACCGTCAGCTAGGACTGACCTATTAACCTTGAAGATGAATGATGATGATGGTTTGCGTAACTCAGTTGTAGGAATTCGACAGAGTATAAACTACGTAAGTGTTGTGTGTGTTTATAAATTACTAGGGTTAGTATTTATTGGCAAACAGTAATTCTGAAATCATCCATAATTGTCTCACTCTATTCCATAACTAACTACCAATAAGACTGGTTATATTTATAGAAACAATTCCGTCCTTAGTCGAATATGATTTATTAACCGATTTTAAGAGAAGTGTTTGTGATGTGCAAACCATATAGTAGCCTCATACACACGGATAGATTTACTCAATGATTGTGCATTTACTTTCCTTGAATAGTGCGTAATAGCTCAATTAACTGCACAGAATCCGCATGCACATATATGCGCATGATTAATGTTTATGTCCACGGGTTTGATATACTGGCTATGGTATTCTTTGTTGAAGAGAAAAACTGAGTACGTGGCGTTATGTACGGATGTTTGAGAGAGTTTGATTGTTTCCCTAGCGAGAAACACATTTTGAATTATAGCTCAGTCGTTTGCGTGTCAAAAGTCTTCCTTTCCGATATGGAAGTGTGGCATCTCCCGGATAGCTTATCTAATGGTATTTCTAAAGGAGTTGTAGTCAGGTATTCGATTGTTGTTGTGGAATGTTTGAAGAAAAGGTTTACAATTGAGATTGGTTGATTACATTTTCACGAGTACAGTTGAAGTGCTCTTTATTGTAAGCTGCCAGCTCAATGTGGTTGGAGTGCACATGTCCAATGTTTCCTTGGTGGAATAGATGAGTAGGTTCTATGAAATCAAGATTGTCATCGGGTTGGGGTTTTCCAAAAATATTCAGTGAGAGATTGTTGAGTAAAGATAGTTAGACAAAGAAGCAAGAAACAAAGACACGGGGACCCTCATGATCTGCGAGGGTGTTGTAACATCCCGCCTTTTTCCGTTTACTTTCCGTTTAATTATTTAAAATCCGTTATATGATTATAACATCTTCCGTTAAAATGCGTTTTAAATTATCTCGTTTAGGTAATTCACGCACTCACTTTGAAACTTGAGGGACTAAACTTGCCAAAGGACAAAAGGTTTGACTAGGTCAACTAGTCAAACCCTTCTCCTCCACTCATCCATTCACCTCCCTTTTCTAACTTTTGATACTTCCATTTTCTCTCAACTCACTCAACAAGATTCATCATCTATTCAAGATCTAACAAGCATCAATTCAAACAAATTACATATTTGGAATCCTTGCATCTTCCTCTTCAAATCCATACCAACTTTATCGCATTTGGGTAATTTTCTAAAAACACTAGATTTTGTGTTCTTGATATTTTTAACTTATCAAAGTGTTAATTAGTGTCTATGGCTCAAGTCTAACATGAATTTACGATTTATATGCTTGTTCTTATTATTTTGATGTAACAAGCTCAAACATGAAATGGGTGTGTTTGATTGTGAGATTTGGTTGCTTAAATGTTGTTAGATGTTAAAAGTTCATTTATTAAATGTGTTACTAGCATCATTAGCTTCAATTTGGTATGTAGGTTGACATGGAATAGCTTCATATACATAATTGTTAAATTTGTGAGTTTGAGTTAGGGTTTGATAGAAGTAAAATGAACTTTCGATGCTTTGAATGCTTTGCAATGTTGTTTGTAAGTGTTTAGTTGTATTGTATGCGTAATTACCTACGAAATGGCGTATCATATGTGTGCATTTAATTCCCGAATCATCATTAAGCATTTATGAACTTGAAGCATTTATGATGAGCATTAATTGATCATTCAATTTGGAAACTAATTATTGTAAATGATGATTTTGGTTGATGAAATGTGTTTAGATACACTCCTCGTCAAATTACCTTTCCAACGATGTATGGTATACGTTTTAAATGTTTACGGTTTGCGAGTTGTGCTTAATTGAAGTTTGGTTGAGACTTGAACAATTGAAACTGGCTGGTACCAGTTCACGTTGATTGCCGCGGCGCGGCACTCTTTGGTCGCGGCGCGACATTAGGCGTGGCCAGGGACTGACCTACCTTGTCAAATTACGAAAAATGTTTGCTATGCTACGCACCTCCGATTCACATGTAACTTGTTCTAACATGCTTATATATGATTAAAAACCTCAGAAAAATAGTTCGGGAACGTGTTGACTTTTTCGTTGACTTTGACTTGACCAAAGTTGACTCTTGTTTAAACTTAACCAAATACTTATGCAATCATCCTAACATGCTTTTATATTTGTATCATGCATGAAACTTGGCAACGTGATTCACATGCTATATGTAATCGAGTCGTAACGAGCCATAGGACTAATTGAACAACTTTGACCCATCGTGTTTACCGTTATTGATACGAACCTATTGTTTAGGTCAAGACTAGCATTCGCTCTTACACACGTTACTTTGTGAAGTACTATTTACTATTCGTGCAACCAAGGTGAGATCATAGTCCTACCTTTTCAACAACTTTTACTTTTAAACTATGGGATGAGAAACATATACGTATCATACTTTTATGCTTTGAACACAAGTACGAAAACAAACATTCCACAGCGAGTTTGAACAAAAAGCCTCAATTCAATTATCATTAGTTACACTTGCAGGGTGTAAACGTGAACTTATGTTATGTGATCACATTGGGCTTGACGAGCCCTCATTCGGACGGTTCGCTACCGTTAGCGGATGAAATATATTTTCGAGTATAGTGTATGTTCTAACACTACATAACATGGTACAAAACAGTTAAGTCTTCATAATTGGGTGCTCGCGAACATACTTTTGGAATACAAATGATTTGGATAATCAACTATATTAAATCTTGTGGTTCAAAAACAACATTACTATTACACCTATGATTTCACCAACGTTTTTCGTTGACAGTTTTCTATATATTTTTCTCGAGTCCTTGAACACTAGGTGATACATGCTTCCGCACATTATTTTTGATACTTGCTTGGATGTCGTGTATACATGCATACGTGGAGCGTCTTTTGACTTAACTTAATTTGTGTCACATAGGTTTCAATTATACTTAAAACGTTGTAACATATTTAGTCATCGAACTACTTTGTAAACTTTGAAACATCTTTATAATTGAAATGAATGCGACATATTTTTGGTCAAATGTTGTTTTAAAGACTTATGACCATGTAACGGGACCTAAGTAGATGGCGCCGTCAATGACAATTTTGTCGGCTCGCTACAGATGGTATCAGAGTGTTGGTTGTAGGGATTTAGAGTTCATTGGTGTCAACCCCGAGTCATTGGGTACATTAGTGAGTCTAGACTACAACCGGCATATAGATTTGAAGTAGGAATTACTTGACTACTTGTGCATTTATACTCGAACTCTTCTATTCATATCTAACTTTTATCCCATCTTAATCTCACGTTGTTTAATTTGATTGACACGCCACCTTGACTTAGTGGAATAGTGTCGAATGCACATATGAATTAGGGTAATATAATTTCCGGGATTGTATTACGGTGACTCATATGAACGTTCCGACATTGTGACATAAAGAATTTAAGGCGAGTCAAGGAAAATTTTCTCTTTATCCTCATTCCATATCATGGTTAGTATTATTGAGAATACTAATCAACGATATTCTTGTGTTTTGAAGGAACAATGCCTCCTCGCCGTGTATCACGCTATGAAACACCCGAACAAGCTCTACAACGAATGATAGCCACTGCCGTGGATGCGGCCATGGCCGGTCACTCATCCAACAACAACAACAATAACAACAACCACAACAACAACAAAAATGGAGCCGGCAACTCAAACGAGGGATGCTCCTATAAAGCTTGCATGGGGTACAAACCTCACACCTTCGATGGAACCGGGGGACCGGTTGTGGTCACCCGATGTTTTGAGCAAACGGAAGTCGTCTTTAGCATAAGTGGTTGTCGGGACCAAGACAAGGTTAAGTACTCCACTCACACTTTCGCCGGTGTCGTTCTCACTTGGTGCAACACCTATGTGCAATCGGTGGGTACCGATGAAGCCCACGCCCTCTCTTGGGCCGATTTAAGGGAAAAGATGATCATCGAATATTTCCCTCTTGAAGAAACCCGAAAGCTCGAACAAGAGCTCAGAACTCTAAAAGCAGTCGGAAACGATCTCAAGGCTTATAATCAACGATTTTCCGAATTAGCCTTAATGTACCCAAACCTTGTGAACCCCGAGTCTTCAAGGGTTGAACTTTACATGGATGGTCTTCCAAAGAGCATCAAACACAGAGTAATGTCATCCAAACCCACTAATCATCAAGAAGCTTTGAATATGGCCCGCAAATTGATAGAAACGGTGGATGAAATCGTAGTACCGGCACCTAAAGTCGAGTATAAGTCGGGTAGCAACAAAAGAAAATGGGAAGCTGAAAGGACCCGTTCATATACATTATAAACGATTCACAATAGTTGATTACATCGCGAGGTATTTGACCTCTATATGATACATTTTACAAACATTGCATTCGTTTTTAAAAGACAAACTTTCTTTACATCAAAAATTGACGGCATGCATACCATTTCATATTACATCCAACTATAATTGACTTAATATTAATCTTGATGAACTCAACGACTCGAATGCAACGTCTTTCAAAGTATGTCATGAATGACTCCAGGTAATATCCTTAAAATGAGCTAATGCACAGCGGAAGATTTCTTTAATACCTGAGAATAAACATGCTTTAAAGTGTCAACCAAAAGGTTGGTGAGTTCACTAGTTTATCATAATCAATCATTTCCGTAATAGTAATAGACCACAAGATTTCAGTTTCCATAAATATCCGTACACTCGCAAGTGTTTAAAAGTATTCTATAAGTTGTAGGCACCCGGTAACAAGCCTTAACATTCTTGTTTTACCCTCTGAAGTACACCAGATCAGGTGTGTTTAAAAAAACCTCGAAGTACTAAAGCATCCCATAGTCAGGATGGGGTTTGTCAGGCCCAATAGATCTATCTTTAGGATTCGCGCCTACCGTACATAGACAAGTAGTTTAATGTTACCAAGCTAAGGGTATATTTCTGGTTTAAACCCGCGTAGAATTAGTTTTAGTACTTGTGCCTATTTCGTAAAACATTTATAAAAACAGCGCATGTATTCTCAGTCCCAAAAATATATATAAAAGGGAGCAAATGAAACTCACCATACTGTATTTCGTAGTAAAAATACATATAACGTCATTTAACAAGTGCAAGGTTGGCCTCGGATTCACGAACCTATATTAATTATATATATTTATATGTTGGTCAATATTTGTCTAACAATTTTTGGTCAAGTCATAGTGTACCACAATCCTAATGCTCGAGACTAATATGCAAAAGTCAACTTGACCCAAAATGACTTCTAAAATTTATACGTGTTTATTATATAACTTAACTATAGTCGTTTTATATATTTAAATATATTTATTAGATTTTATAACAATAAAAGTCATTTATTAATAAAATTTTATATTAACGTTTATATATGATAAAATATACCTTTATATATCTTAAGTAGTAAAATTTATAAATTTCACTTAATATCGTAAAACTATAGTGGTAAGTATTATTAATGTAATTATATTACGCTTGGTGAAAAATATCTTTGTATCCCCTATTTATTTGATAAAATAATATTGATCATAATAATAATAAGTAAAAGTTGTATTATTTTGTAATAATAATTATTATTATTCTATAAAAAAAATAACAATATTTATATTTACTAAAAATGGTATTATGATAAAATGATAATACTAACATAATAGTAATAATGATATTTTATAATAACAATGATATTTCTATTAAAATAATAACGACGATAGTAATAATAATCATTTTAACAATAATACTAAAATTCAGTTGACTATAACTTCTAATCCGTTCATCGAAACCATTCGATATCTAAATGAAAAGTTCTTAATTTTTCGCTAGCTTTCCAATGACATGCATATCATATACCCTATCTTAGTAGCATATGTATCTAATTCAGGATTCAACAAACCTATCTAAGGACAATATCGAATGTACAAGCATGCATAATCCTATATACTCGAGCACTAGTCAGGGATACACTATTGATATATAAAAGTTAAGTTATGAGTGCTCACGTATCAATATTGAGATTCAATATTGCAGAAAAGTACGTAGACGCAACGGAGATGATAAATACTAGATTGACCTCACGAGCATACCCATGAACTATACCCATCACCTCCATAGCTATAACCCATAATTTCCTTAGCTTCGAATCATTCAAAAAACTATTTTGAAATCACTCGGACATCACTCCGTCGTAATATTTTATGTATACTAATAATATCTTGAAATAATACAGAGCAAATATATATATAATATATATATATATATATATATATATATATATATATATATATATATATATATATATATATATATATATATATATATAAATCGATTGAGAGAGTTTAGAGAAATATATTTTCAAGTTTCTATGAAATAATGAAACCTATTGAATTCTATTTATAATAGATTTTTGAATTATTAAAGTGAATTATTAAAGTATGAATTATTAAAGTGAATTATTAAAGTATGAATTATTAAAGTGAATTATTAAAGTATGAATTATTAAAGTGAATTATTAAAGTATGAATTATTAAAGTGTATTTGTAAGACCCAAATATTTATTGTACATAATGTATTTATGTTGTATGATGCGTGTATGAAGTGTACGTGTTGCTTGCTCAAACGTCGAAGGAAACTGGACGTTGTCCGAAGTGACAAGGTGTGTACGTATCTTTTCAACCCCAAATAAAGTTTGAGTTGATGTTTCAAAGCCTTACCATTGGATAGAATATCTTATTACGTTTCCAACGATATTTGATTCATCGAAAACGGAGTTACGGTCGAAAAGTTATGGCCAAAACAAGTTGCTGAAACCTATTTTGGGCTCGACCACAATTTCCAGTTATTTGGAGCGGCGCTCCACCTTCTGGCGCGGCGCGCCGATTGCTGCAGAGGCAATTTTCAGCCTTTTTAAAAGGTTTAAATGAGGGGTACTTTGGTCTTTTCAATTAGGGTCGGTTTGGGGTCATCAAGACTGACCTAGAACTCCTTTGGAGCTCATTTCTCACCCACACAAACACTCCCATCCTCAAACCCTAGAGAGAGATTGAGTTCTAGTGAGAGAGAACTCCATTTGGAGAAGAAGGAGGTTGTTTCGGGTCAAACCTCAAGTATTAAAGTTGTTCTACTCGTCGACGGCATCATTTTGGCGGTATTGGTAAGTTCTAACTCCGAATTTCATTGTTGATTTTGCTATTCAAAGTTAGGGTTTGAACTTGATTTGTTGATAAACCCATTTAGACTCATGAAGTGGGTTTAGTGATGCTAGTAATCGGGTTTATTGTTAGTGTTGGTGGATTTTGGGTTGGTGAACAAATTGGCCTTGATTAGGACTTGTAATTGGGTTTAATCACTAGGTTTAGTGATTATGGAAGTGTTGGAACACTTTTAGGTGTGTTGGTTGACTAATTTTGACTTTGGGTCAAAATTAGGGTTTGGTGATGATTATGACCCAATTGTCGAATTAATAAGGTTTATAAACTTAAAATGGATTAGGTTGAAGCATAGAACCGAGTTAAATATGTTTTGGGGTCAAAACTTGCTAATGGCATGATGTTGACTTCTTATGGGTCAAATTAGGGTTTAAGTGTCATTTTGGGCAAGATAGGTATTTAACACCTATGATGGGGTTTAATTGGCGTATTAAGACCATTCTCACTTGTGTTAGTGATTATTGGTTAATTTTGGGCGCGGTTTGTACTTGGAAGTGCATTTAGGTCAAATTTGCACTAAGTGTCAAATTGGGTTGGTTTGTAAATCCAATCTAAGTGTGTTGTTGAATTTGTGATAATGGAATAGGTACTTTCCATTGACGAGTTGCAGATTATTCGGTAGCATTCTTCAAGGCGACAAGGTGAGTGGAATAATTATATGTGTAGGTATATAATGTATCTATTTGTTGTAGCGTGAAATGTGTAGTGTCGAGGTGTTAAGACACCACGTTTCACGTGAAGAGTGTAGCATCGAGGTGTTAAGATGCCACTCGGGTGTAGCATCGAGGTGTTAAGATGCCACCTAGGAGTGTAGTGTCGAGGTGTTAAGACACCACTCCGTAAAAATAATGAGTGATGCATCGAGGTGTTAAGATGTCACTCGGGGTGATGTGCCGAGGTGTTAAGGTGCCACCCTAGGGGTTAGTGATGCGAGGTGTTAAGTGCCCTAACGGATGTTATGAACACCGATGGCGTTTTCGCGAGCGCCGTTCCCTTGTACTATTGGTTAACCATGGTTATTTGTGTTGTAAGCATATTATATTATTCGAGTTATATTCATATGCGGTTGTTATGCTAGCTTGTGGTATTGGAGATTTATAGCTTGTTATTGTGACGATAAGCTAAATGTGTATGCTAGCGTGTTTGCGGTTTGGTGTGTAAGTGTATGCAAGTAGGTATAATTATATATGTATTCGTATAATTATTGCATTCACTAAGCTTTGCTTACCCTCTCGTTGTTTACTATTTTTATAGGTTCGGTTTTGGACAAGGGTAAGGGCATCGTATTGGACTAGAGATCCCGCTTGATGCTAGGGGACGCTTTTGGCTTTAGTAGCTCTTGGAGTTTGACCGATAGTTGGGTAGTTTAATCCCAAACGCCATGCTCATTGTGTAGTTTGGAACTTAAACTTTTTGGTGGTCGAAACTCGTAAATTGTATTAAACTCGTAAAATGGCCGATGTGGGCCCCGCTTGTTAAACATTGATTTTATATTTGAAACAGGTTAGTTTTACATATTTGGATGTATGGTAAAAAAGTGTTTCGTCTAAAAGTGTCGGGAACTAGTCAATCTTTTTCGCATTTTGAGACTTTCCGGACAGACCCGAATGGCGCGCCGCGCGGCCATCCTGGCGCGCCGCGCCAGTTCACTGTGCAGAATTTTTTATTTTTATTTTGTATTTTCACGTGGTTTGTTCGCGGGTTGGTTTGGGTTGTTACAAGTGGTATCAGAGCATGGTCTAAGGGATTTAGGTGACTTGAGATAGGTGCCTAGACTTAGACTTTTGTGTGTGCTTAATTTGTTGCGGGACTTGTAGGATTACGGGTCGGAACGGGTTATGGTTAGTGCCTCGTTTGTAAGTGGACTAACGTTTATATTAGTAATGCGGATATTATTAATATATTATTGTGTTGTGATAATAATACTCGCGTGTGATTTGTTGTGTAGAATTTGTTTGTGTTTGTTTATATCATCGAGCGGGGCGGTCGTTGTACTAACAAGTTGATACGGCGTGTATGCGTAATAAGGACTTGCAAACCTTATTACGGGTGCAAATCATGTCTAACAAGTTATGTACGACGAGTGTTTAGCAAGATGGAACGGTGTTGTGCGTATGGTTTACACGCTCGTGATCTAATCGTTTGCATTCCTTAGAATGAAAACGGAAGATGGATGTGGAACGAGTGAGCCTATTCACGAAGGGAAGGATGAGTTAACGTTAAGGATTGAGGCCGAGTTCGAATGCTATATTTCGATTTTCTCCGACAAGGTTAAACAAGTTCTCCAAGAGTCGTTCGAGGGAATAGTGACCGAGATGGTCCGAGACCAAGTGCCTAAGGTCGTGAAGGGAGAGTTAGAAAAGAGGTTTCCTAAACCTCAAGGTGTCGGTGACAAAGGAGCAACTATGGAGATTAAATCTCATGCTCCAAAATTTGCGGATCACTCTTTGGGTAAGAGAAAGTTGGAATCAAGAGGTGCTCCTAGTTAGAGGGCGAGAAGTACGCCCGAAGGTGTTGAAAAAGTGAAGAAGAGGATTAAGGGAGGTTATGGGCCTACGTGCTTTAGGTGTGGAGGACGAGGTCATTTGGAACGGGATTGTACGAGTGTACCTTTAAGCACAATCAAGTGCTTTATTTGCCAAAAGAAGGGACACCGTAAGTCGGAGTGCTCCGAATCATTTGTCGATCGGGTTAGGAGGTTAGAGCGTGACTATCTGATGGTCATTGAAGCGCAAGGGTCCAACGATGATGTTTCAGGTATTTTTGTCTTTGGTACAAATATGCCTTATTATTGTTTATTATGTGCCGATGGATTCATGTATGTATTGGAGACTTAAACTTTGTTTCGTGGTCTAATTAGTCTCAAGTGAGTGTATGTTTCAAAGTTACCCATAAGGGTGCGGGATTAGTGAACTCGGTGAAGATTCGGTTTGTTAGCGATTTTGATGATAGTGCACCAGGGTAGCTTTTGAGTCGTTGACTCGTGGAAATGCGCCCTGGAGACGAATGCATGGCGGTAATACGTAGTATTAGTATGGGTGGCATTCCTAATGGAAACACCCTATGATGACGTTTGGTTGTCGGGCGAAGGGCATAAGACTTGGTGCAACCAAGCATTCTTTAGTGTTAGGAAATGTTTCTACCAAGCCATAGGTATGTGCATTGGTGTTCGATTTTTAGAGCGTTTTGCTTTCGTGTTGAAGTTGTTGAACCATGAGGTTCGACGGGTGGATAGAACCCTTGAGATCGAGTGTTTTGGGTCTTTATGTATGTTGTAAATGGAGTCTACGGGACGCAACGTTAGGTGCCTCTTTCATACCTACTAGCGTGGTATTCGACTCCGATGGTGTTGCGGTTACATTGTACTTAGGGTACCGGATAGAAACCCTTAGGTACATGAGTGACTAGGTGGAAATTTGACAAACTATAGCAATTGGATTATTGCAAGTGTAAGGTTGGTGTAAATTGTGGTAGACTCTTCGTTCAAAGAGTTTAAGGATAGGTTAAATTCCTTCGTATGCTCAAGGTTGGAGCAAGATTATGGTAACGTGCGTATTAAGAGATGCAAGACGGGTGAACCTCGTCTCTCTCATAGGAGTTACGGTAATGCGATTTGGCGCATTAGTTGTTAGGTTAGTGGTCACTCTTTCTGCGAAAGTGAGCATGTGTTTATCGTCGGGATTTATTGTTAAGGACGAATTCGCGAGAATTCAAGGACTATGACCAATGAGGATATTGGTTGTGTATGTTGATAAGTGGTCATTCCACGGGATGCTATTGTTCGATGATGTGGTTACGAAGCGGAGTTCTAAGTGGGGGAGCTTGTACTCTTGCACGAAGGTGTTCTATTGCAGTGATATTTGGATGATGCTCGTAGGGATTCGAAGCTAGTGTTGAGACCTACATTGGTCGATTGTGGTAAAAGTACGATTTGGAATAAATTGTACTTATGGTTTTTGGATTTAAATTATCACCGAGGTGGTAAGGTGGTAAATCTCATTTCGAGATAAGTTACGTGTTCGACGAGCAAAGTAAGATCCCTCGGTTAAGGGATGTGTATGCCGGATTCTCTTCTAGGGAATTATTGTTGTGTCTATGAGTAATATGGGTGGTTCTTGGCTCGATTGTGGTAGCCGTGTGGTTACCTTTGGGAATAGAGTAATGGGACTTTGAGAAAGGTTACGATGCCTCATTATCGTATACCTTGGCTGGTAGTTACACGATAGCCATTTTGTGAACTACAAGGTGGTTACGTGGTGTTTATTTGGGGTTATCTCTATGTTGACCGTGTTTGACTTATGATAGGTGACGAGGGATATTCGGAAGGATTAGCTCTTCGTTAACCACTCGTAGTTGTGATTGATGGCGAGCGGTTTTTGGAAGGAACCGTTACTTGTAGGGTTATGATGCTAATTGCCCGTATAAATTGTGCACATAGCCGTTTTGTGCACATGGTTGTGAGTGATAGCCGATTTTTACTCAACCGTTGGTAAATAGTGATGCGATAGCCGTGTTTCGCTCACATATGGTTGGTAGTGTCGCAATAGCCGTTTTTGCACACTACGGATATATCACGATAGCCGTTTTTGTACACCATGGGTTTCGTGTGAACTAACATTCGCGTTGTTGGACTTGAGAACCACTGGTTGTTTTAAGCTCCGATGGTTCGGTCGTAAGGACCATGTTGTGTGATTAGTGATGTAATAGCCGTATTTTGCTCACGTAATTGGGTAGTTGCGTATTAGCTATGTTTGCGCACTACTAAGGGTGTTAGATGGTAAGTGTTATCCGTAAGGATTCGTCTTTACTTGGTCTTCATCGTTTGGGTTGTTGACCTTAGGTCGATATTTGGTTGTTTTTAGCATTGTACTTGGAAAGGGTACACTATAGGGTTGATATCTCTGTACGAGATCGGTTGAGTTTTCCTGATGAATGGGGGATTGAGCAGGTTTTAGTGCTCGGATTTTAGTTTCGATCAAATCGAGGGTGACGATTTTAGTTGTTAAAGGCGATTCATTGGGAAGAATTGCTTAGAAAATTCGGATTGGGACTTATAATTGAGGACCGTTGAGTAGTTCCGAATTGGTTAAGTGGAGAAGATCACGAGGACGTGATCGAGTTTAAGTGGGGGAGAGTTGTAAGACCCAAATATTTATTGTACATAATGTATTTATGGTGTATGATGCGTGTATGAAGTGTACGTGTTGCTTGCTCGAACGTCGAAGGAAACTGGACGTTGTCCGAAGTGACAAGGTGTGTACGTATCTTTTCAACCCCAAATAAAGTTTGAGTTGATGTTTCAAAGCCTTACCATTGGATAGAATATCTTATTACGTTTCCAACGATATTTGATTCATCGAAAACGGAGTTACGGTCGAAAAGTTATGGCCAAAACAAGTTGCTGAAACCTGTTTTGGGCTCGACCACAATTTCCAGTTATTTGGAGCGGCGCTCCACCTTCTGGCGCGGCGCGCCGATTGCTGCAGAGGCAATTTTCAGCCTTTTTAAAAGGTTTAAATGAGGGGTACTTTGGTCTTTTCAATTAGGGTCGGTTTGGGGTCATCAAGACTGACCTACAACTCCATTGGAGCTCATTTCTCACCCACACAAACACTCTCATCCTCAAACCCTAGAGAGAGATTGAGTTCTAGTGAGAGAGAACTCCATTTGGAGAAGAAGGAGGTTGTTTCGGGTCAAACCTCAAGCATTAAAGTTGTTCTACTCGTCGACGGCATCATTTTGGCGGTATTGGTAAGTCCTAACTCCGAATTTCATTGTTGATTTTGCTATTCAAAGTTAGGGTTTGAACTTGATTTGTTGATAAACCCATTTAGACTCATGAAGTGGGTTTAGTGATGCTAGTAATCGGGTTTATTGTTAGTGTCGGTGGATTTTGGGTTGGTGAACAAATTGGCCTTGATTAGGACTTGTAATTGGGTTTAATCACTAGGTTTAGTGATTATGGAAGTGTTGGAACACTTTTAGGTGTGTTGGTTGACTAATTTTGACTTTGGGTCAAAATTAGGGTTTGGTGATGATTATGACCCAATTGTCGAATTAATAAGGTTTATAAACTTAAAATGGATTAGGTTGAAGCATAGAACCGAGTTAAATATGTTTTGGGGTCAAAACTTGCTAATGGCATGATGTTGACTTCTTATGGGTCAAATTAGGGTTTAAGTGTCATTTTGGGCAAGATAGGTATTTAACACCTATGATGGGGTTTAATTGGCGTATTAAGACCATTCTCACTTGTGTTAGTGATTATTGGTTAATTTTTGGCGCGGTTTGTACTTGGAAGTGCATTTGGGTCAAATTTGCACTAAGTGTCAAATTGGGTTGGTTTGTAAATCCAATCTAAGTGTGTTGTTGAATTTGTGATAATGGAATAGGTACTTTCCATTGACGAGTTGCAGATTATTCGGTAGCATTCTTCAAGGCGACAAGGTGAGTGGAATAATTATATGTGTAGGTATATAATGTATCTATTTGTTGTAGCGTGAAATGTGTAGTGTCGAGGTGTTAAGACACCACGTTTCACGTGAAGAGTGTAGCATCGAGGTGTTAAGATGCCACTCGGGTGTAGCATCGAGGTGTTAAGATGCCACCTAGGAGTGTAGTGTCGAGGTGTTAAGACACCACTCCGTAAAAATAATGAGTGATGCATCGAGGTGTTAAGATGCCACTCGGGGTGATGTGCCGAGGTGTTAAGGTGCCACCCTAGGGGTTAGTGGTGCGAGGTGTTAAGTGCCCTAACGGATGTTATGAACACCGATGGCGTTTTCGCGAGCGCCGTTCCCTTGTACTATTGGTTAACCATGGTTATTTGTGTTGTAAGCATATTATATTATTCGAGTTATATTCATATGCGGTTGTTATGCTAGCTTGTGGTATTGGAGATTTATAGCTTGTTATTGTGACGATAAGCTAAATGTGTATGCTAGCGTGTTTGCGATTTGGTGTGTAAGTGTATGCAAGTAGGTATAATTATATATGTATTCGTATAATTATTGCATTCACTAAGCTTTGCTTACCCTCTCGTTGTTTACTATTTTTATAGGTTCGGTTTTGGACAAGGGTAAGGGCATCGTTTTGGACTAGAGATCCCGCTTGATGCTAGGGGACGCTTTTGGGTTTAGTAGCTCTTGGAGTTTGACTGATAGTTGGGTAGTTTAATCCCAAACGCCATGCTCATTGTGTAGTTTGGAACTTAAACTTTTTGGTGGTCGAAACTCGTAAATTGTATTAAACTCGTAAAATGGCCGATGTGGGCCCCGCTTGTTAAACATTGATTTTATATTTGAAACAGGTTAGTTTTACATATTTGGATGTATGGTAAAAAAGCGTTTCGTCTAAAAGTGTCGGGAACTAGTCAATCTTTTTCGCATTTTGAGACTTTCCGGATAGACCCGAATGGCGCGCCGCGCGGCCATCCTGGCGCGCCGCGCCAGTTCACTGTGCAGCAAATTTTTTTTTTTTATTTTGTATTTTCACGTGGTTTGTTCGCGGGTTGGTTTGGGTTGTTACAGAATTATTAAAGTATGAATTATTAAAGTGAATTATTAAAGTATGAATTATTAAAGTGAATTATTAAAGTATGAATTATTAAAGTGAATTATTAAAGTATGAATTATTAAAGTGAATTATTAAAGTTAAAGTAAAGTAAAAGTAAAGTAAAGGTAAAGTTAAAGTATAGTAAAAGTATAAAAACTATGTATGTATAATACGCGTATAAATATATATAATATTAATTTAAATCGTTATATATATTTAATGAAATAAAATATAAATATCGTTATATTTATCATACTGGTTAAGTAATGAGTTGTCAAAAGTGGTTCTAGATATTTATAAAAGATATATACGTTTTAATAATAAAGTTCTTTTTAAACTGAAAACGTTTTTTTGTACTTTTGAAACTAAATCAAATAAATATGATAATTTTATTTTCCAAAACTAAATATATTTAAGAATCATTTTGTTAAAAGGTTAAAATAATGGAAATCGTTATACCACAAAACATTTTAGAAAAGTAGAATTATATATATTCATAATAGGTTTCAAGTTTTTAAATTACAGTCTGTTGGTGAAGCATGGGATAAAGTCCAAAGGTTAAATAAACGTATGAAATCATCTTAATGAAAAATGTCGAGTTACTTAACTTGTCGATATCCAACATCTAAGTTATTTACACTCCACGTTCTTATTTTCATATTAAATAAAATGAAAGTTAACATAGTTATCTTATCAAGGTCACGAGGAAAATATTATAAAACATGCCTTGAAAATTAAACAGGAATTTCCACTAACCCTTGTCTAGTTCCCGTTAATTGACACATTAGTTCTTATTTATAAATCACTTTACCATTTTCCGAATGTTGTCAAAAAGAATAGATTTCTTAAATCACAGTGGACATCATAACATAGGCCTGTAATCATATCATAGTGTATCTGATAATTCAATCATTTGATATTATCTCTTAATTCTGTCGATAAATATATCGAAACAAATACGTTCATGTAAAGTATCATATATCTAATACTTTGTTAATGTTTTCAGTTAATATTATATATTATATATACATATCTATATACTCATAATTGTTCGTGAATCGTCGAACACGGTCAAAGGGTAATTGATTACATGAATGTAGTTCCAAACTTTTTGAGATTCAACATTACAAATTCTGCTTATCGTGTCGGAAACATATAAAGGTTAAGTTTAATTTTGGTCGAAAATTTTTGGGTCGTCACAGTACCTACCCGTTAAAGAAATTTCGTCCCGAAATTTGATCGAGGTCGTCATGGCTAACAATAAGAATGTTATTATGACTAATATATGTTGATTCATAGAGTTTTATCATGATTGAGAAATATGGATAAAATAATTCGATTACTCGAAACGTATGAGTGAAGCTATCGTAAAAGAGTGAAATGAGAAAATAGGGATTCGTCTTATCTTTTGACGTCATCACGGTTGATCTCCGGATTAAAGAAAATCTTTGTAATCTATATAGGATTTGATTCTTCGATGATTAAGGAAATTATGATCCTCTTCGATTTAATGCGATGATTCATCTCGATTTTTCTGTCGGATATTTCACTATAAATCCACCTCCTTCGTTTCCTTTTAATTCACACCTTTTATTCTTTCTCCCTCAATTCTTACTTTAAAGTTATTCGTCAATATGCTTCATCCAGTGCTGATTCTCGATATACTCCTCACTTTCATATCTGTCGTTCTTCTTTTTCATCTACCTCCGGAAGAATCTATTTACTTCTACTATACTCTTGGTTTTATAGTGTTTTTTGTTCTCCCGTGTCTTTATATTGCTATATGCATCGATATATACGGTTTATAATTTCTGGGTTGTTGTTAGGTTTTATATCTTCCCTTATATTTCGATGTCCCTGCTTCTGTCTTCTATAATCATTGTCATCCCCAATTAATGCTCTCTTTTATTTGCTGCGATTTATACCCCAATTTCTATTTCGGAGTTTTGTCCTTTCGTTTCTTCTTCTTGCGATTAAGCAACGTTTGTAATGGTCCAGTATTCGCAGATATGAATTTCGGAATGAACATTGTTAATGTTCTAAGAAGGAAATTGTAATGGCACGATCTTGGCTTGTCAAATTACTAGAATACCTCGGATAAGGCCGAATCATCAAGAAATATTTTCTTGATATTTTAGAGGTTAAAGAGAATACAAGAGTCGTGTAACATAGAACATGATGACGGCATGGTCTGTGAATCGTCATGTCCCATTAGAAACTCAGCATGACTTACTGTAATATAATCACGTTGATCAAGTGTCATTATATTATACTAACTCATGCTTCAGTTCCCAACACTACTTCAAAACATTCATAATTTAAACTCGAAAGTTTATAGAATATAGAAACTAATAGTTTCTTATATGATGTAACACTGATAGCGCAAAGAGATAAATGACTTCAGATAAGATTAGTTGTGAAAATATCTTTAGAAATATCGCGGATATTTATAATGAAAGATATGATAATATCTTAGAATTTCTAATATTGATGGATGATGATGAAGATTTGTCTGTAAAGGTTTAGAATAAAGAATAAGGTATTCGTTAATGACTTTTGCAGGCACTGAATCATTTGGATTCTTTGAAGGCAGATTTAGTCTTTGTGATTTGTCCACAGCCTCCTTCATAGTCTGTTCAATCCGTTTTCCAGTTCCAAACCTTCTCTTTTTCTCAGCTTTACCACCTTACTATTCTTTGTCATCAAACTTTTTACTGTTAAGATCGTTTACAGTTTTTGATGCTTCGTCAGCATTTCAAGAACTAGTTTGCTGTTCAAAATATTTTTCAGAACTTCACATTCAAAGTATGTAAGTCCAGGAGATAGACGTTTTACGTACACATATAACTGTTGGCGTAGACATGCTCCGAGATTTCAAAATACTGTTACTATTTTCCGATGATTCGTATGACAATTCTCGTTACAAGATGCGAATGAGTAAATGATGTGATTTTAATAAATATATGATTTTTTGAAAAGTCAAAGATAATTGAAGTTGTTGGTAAGTTTATTGCTAAGGTGGCGAGATATGAAAGGTCCCAGTAACGATGACGAAAGGGCAACGTATCTATCGAGGTTATAATAAGACTAGTCCGACTGAAAAGTCGAAGTTAACTTGCTGGAGCTGTGACAAAACTGTCTACTTTGAAAAGGAATTGAAAAGTCATTTTAGCTAATAAATGCCAAAGGGTCTGACACGGATACGCGTCGAACTATGACTTTGGCTTCGAGAGCTTTTTAGGTACATAAATGTGGGTAATATGTGGTTGGATCATCATCTTGATTGTTCATTGTTTGAAGTGTCTTCGAAAACTTCGGAGAGTTTGAACACAGTTTGTAATCGTTAATATACATATGATGTTCTAACACAGTTTTGAAGTCAAAGTATAGCTTTGAAAGATGTAGGAATCTAAGAGTGATGTCTTCTGTTAAATCATGACTTGGATTTTAATTTGTCAAAATCAGAATGCGTAATCAAATTTGGGTGAGAATGGTTGTTTTGATTACTATACAAGAATGTATATTGTTGTGAGATTTTGGGAGTATAGTTGATGATTTGTTTAATCAGATTCGAAAAATGTAACATATTAATTGTGAATTTATATATCTCTCGGGTATTACCTACCCGTTAAAAAAAAATTTCACAATTAATAGTTTGTACAACAGAATTTTATTACAGTCTTTATGAAAATATATATGTGCATATTTTCTTCAGATGTAACATAGATTTAATGAGTTAATATTAAATTAAACTCATTTGATTTACGGTTGAAACTAGAACTGAATAATCCCTAAAGACTTTAGAAATTACATAACTTTTACGGAGTATTTATTCAATAAAATTGAAATTATGAATTAATACTTCGTTATTTGTTGGTGTTTGTAATCCTTGCACCATATTCTCTAAAGCCACTACTCGAGCGCGAAGCGCGTTGACTTCTTCTATTACACCGGGGTGATTGTCGGTTCAGATGAGCGGATAAATAAAATCTAGAATTTGATGTAGTATATAATCGTGACGAGATACTCTGGAAATGAGAGAGAAAATGGTGTTTCGGACCGGTTCGCCGGTAAGTGCTTCAGGTTCATCGCCAAGAGGGCAATGTGGTGGATGGAAGGGATCACCTTCTTCTTGTCTCCAATTATTGAGGAGGCTACGAACCTATCCTCAATTCATCCAGAATAGATGATGGCTAATTGGTTGATCCATTCCGGTCACACTGCTTTCGGAGCTTGAGTGGGATTTCATATCGGAATTCGAGGGACTTGAACTAAAGACGAATTCCATTTTGTTCGATTGAATAAAGGATTTTTCAATAAGAAATGATTTTTCGGCTATCGGGTGGTATTCTAATTACATAGAATATCTATATATATAGCGCAAAAGATTTCATAGATTACGGAGGAATTTACGGGATATGTCAGGCAAAGTTTACAGTAATAGATATGCTAAGATATGGATTAGCAGATACGCTAAGATATGAATTTTGTCTATACACTATTCATGCAATCAATGCAGTAAGACGTGTCTAGACTAAGAATGATAAGCAGGCAATTTTCGACAAAAATGATAAGCAAAACTTTTTACATGCAGACACGGTCGAAGTCCAGGCTCACTAATGCATCCTAACGACTATCAGTTAGACACACTAATGCAGACCTGGTTCGCTAAGACCACCGCTCTGATACCAACTGAAAGGACCCGTTCATATACATTATAAACGATTCACAATAGTTGATTACATCGCGAGGTATTTGACCTCTATATGATACATTTTACAAACATTGCATTCGTTTTTAAAAGACAAACTTTCTTTACATCAAAAATTGACGGAATGCATACCATTTCATATTACGTCCAACTATAATTGACTTAATATTAATCTTGATGAACTCAACGACTCGAATGCAACGTCTTTCAAAGTATGTCATGAATGACTCCAGGTAATATCCTTAAAATGAGCTAATGCACAGCGAAAGATTTCTTTAATACCTGAGAATAAACATGCTTTAAAGTGTCAACCAAAAGGTTGGTGAGTTCATTAGTTTATCATAATCAATCATTTCCGTAATAGTAATAGACCACAAGATTTCAGTTTCCATAAATATCCGTACACTCGCAAGTGTTTAAAAGTATTCTATAAGTTGTAGGCACCCGGTAACAAGCCTTAACATTCATGTTTTACCCTCTGAAGTACACCAGATCAGGTGTGTTTAAAATAACCTCGAAGTACTAAAGCATCCCATAGTCAGGATGGGGTTTGTCAGGCCCAATAGATCTATCTTTAGGATTCGCGTCTACCGTACATAGACAAGTAGTTTAATGTTACCAAGCTAAGGGTATATTTCTGGTTTAAACCCACGTAGAATTAGTTTTAGTACTTGTGCCTATTTCGTAAAACATTTATAAAAACAGCGCATGTATTCTCAGTCCCAAAAATATATATAAAAGGGAGCAAATGAAACTCACCATACTGTATTTCGTAGTAAAAATACATATAACGTCATTTAACAAGTGCAAGGTTGGTCTCGGATTCACGAACCTATATTAATTATATATATTTATATGTTGGTCAATATTTGTCTAACAATTTTTGGTCAAGTCATAGTGTACCACAATCCTAATGCTCGAGACTAATATGCAAAAGTCAACTTGACCCAAAATGACTTCTAAAATTTATACGTGTTTATTATATAACTTAACTATAGTCGTTTTATATATTTAAATATATTTATTAGATTTTATAATAATAAAAGTCATTTATTAATAAAATTTTATATTAACGTTTATATATGATAAAATATACTTTTATATATCTTAAGTAGTAAAATTTATAAATTTCACTTAATATCGTAAAACTATAGTGGTAAGTATTATTAATGTAATTATATTACGCTTGGTGAAAAATATCTTTGTATCCCCTATTTATTTGATAAAATAATATTGATCATAATAATAATAAGTAAAAGTTGTATTATTTTGTAATAATAATTATTATTATTCTATAAAAAAATAACAATATTTATATTTACTAAAAATGGTATTATGATAAAATGATAATACTAACATAATAGTAATAATGATATTTTATAATAACAATGATATTTCTATTAAAATAATAACGACGATAGTAATAATAATCATTTTAACAATAATACTAAAATTCAGTTGACTATAACTTCTAATCCGTTCATCGAAACCATTCGATATCTAAATGAAAAGTTCTTAATTTTTCGCTAGCTTTCCAATGACATACATATCATATACCCTATCTCAGTAGCATATGTATCTAATTCAGGATTTAACAAACCTATCTAAGGACAATATCGAATGTACAAGCATGCATAATCCTATATACTCGAGCACTAGTCAGGGATACACTATTGATATATAAAAGTTAAGTTATGAGTGCTCACGTATCAATATTGAGATTCAATATTGCAGAAAAGTAGGTAGACGCAACGGAGATGATAAATACTAGATTGACCTCACGAGCATACCCATGAACTATACCCATCACCTCCATAGCTATAACCCATAATTTCCTTAGCTTCGAATCATTCAAAAAAACTATTTTGAAATCACTCGGGCATCACTCCGTCATAATATTTTATGTATACTAATAATATCTTGAAATAATACAGAGCAAATATATATATATATATATATATATATATATATATATATATATATATATATATATATATCGATTGAGAGAGTTTAGAGAAATATATTTTCAAGTTTCTATGAAATAATGAAACCTATTGAATTCTATTTATAATAGATTTTTGAATTATTAAAGTGAATTATTAAAGTATGAATTATTAAAGTGAATTATTAAAGTATGAATTATTAAAGTGAATTATTAAAGTATGAATTATTAAAGTGAATTATTAAAGTATGAATTATTAAAGTGAATTATTAAAGTATGAATTATTAAAGTGAATTATTAAAGTTAAAGTAAAGTAAAAGTAAAGTAAAGGTAAAGTTAAAGTATAGTAAAAGTATAAAAACTATGTATGTATAATACGCGTATAAATATATATAATATTAATTTAAATCGTTATATATATTTAATGAAATAAAATATAAATATCGTTATATTTATCATACTGGTTAAGTAATGAGTTGTCAAAAGTGGTTCTAGATATTTATAAAAGATATATACGTTTTAATAATAAAGTTATTTTTAAACTGAAAACGTTTTTTTGTACTTTTGAAACTAAATCAAATAAATATGATAATTTTGTTTTCCAAACCTAAATATTTTTAAGAATCATTTTGTTAAAAGGTTAAAATAATGGAAATCGTTATACCACAAAACATTTTAGAAAAGTAGAATTATATATATTCATAATAGGTTTCAAGTTTTTAAATTATAGTCTGTTGCTGAAGCATGGGATAAAGTCCAAAGGTTAAATAAACGTATGAAATCATCTTAATGAAAAATGTCGAGTTACTTAACTTGTCGATATCTAACATCTAAGTTATTTACACTCCACGTTCTTATTTTCATATTAAATAAAATGAAAGTTAACATAGTTATCTTATCAAGGTCACGAGGAAAATATTATAAAACATGCCTTGGAAATTAAACAGGAATTTCCACTAACCCTTGTCTAGTTCCCGTTAATTGACACATTTATTCTTATTTATAAATCACTTTACCATTTTCCGAATGTTGTCAAAAAGAATAGATTTCTTAAATCACAGTGGACCTCATAACATAGGCCCGTAATCATATCATAGTGTATCTGATAATTCAATCATTTGATATTATCTCTTAATTCTGTCGATAAATATATCGAAACAAATACGTTCATGTAAAGTATCATATATCTAATACTTTGTTAATGTTTTCAGTTAATATTATATATTATATATACATATCTATATACTCATAATTGTTCGTGAATCGTCGAACACGGTCAAAGGGTAATTGATTACATGAATGTAGTTCCAAACTTTTTGAGATTCAACATTACAAATTCTGCTTATCGTGTCGGAAACATATAAAGGTTAAGTTAAAATTTGGTCGGAAATTTTCGGGTCGTCACAGAAGCCACTCCATCAAAAAACTACAACAACAACTTCACCAAAAAGCCTTTCACCTCCGACGACAAGAAAGGTTATGTCGGGAATAAACCATTTTGCAACAAGTGCCACAAACATCATTATGGTGAATGTGGCAAGCCATTTTGCAACAAATTTCAAAGGAGTGGCCATGTGGCCAACGATTGTAGAAAGGCCGCTTCCGTTGCTCAAAAGGGGCCAAATGCACCAAGACCGGGTGTTTGTTTTGAATGTGACCAACCGGGTCATTATAGCGGTCGAGCTTTCAAAATCAACACCGAGGAAGCCCTGGATGACAATGAACTAGTCACGGGTACGTTTCTTCTCAACGATTCTTATGTCTCTTGTTTATTCGATTCGGGTGCCAATAAGAGTTTTGTAACCAAGACTTTGACTCATTATTTTAGCACTCCACCACTCCCACTAGATACTACTTATACCATTGAAATGGCCAACGGAAAACTATTGAGTGCCGACAAATTTTATCGGGGGTGTACGTTAAACTTAATGGGTAAAGAGTTTGAAATTGACTTGATACCTATAGAACTAGGGAGCTTTGATGTAATCATTGGTATGGATTGGCTAGCCAAAACGAAATCCCACATTCTTTGCGATATTAAAGCAATTCAAATTCCTATCGAGAATGGTGAACCCTTGATTGTCTATGGCGATAAGAGTTGCACCGAACTCAACCTCGTCTCGTGCCTTAAAGTTGAAAAATACCTTCGTAAAGGTTGTTTCGCGATTCTAGCCCATGTTAAGAAAGTCGAGATCGATGAGAACCATTTCGATGATGTGCCAATTGCTAGTGAATTTTTCGATGTATTTCCCGACGAATTGTCGGGTCTTCCACCTCATCGACCGGTAGAATTCCAAATTGATCTTATTCTGGGAGCCGCACCCGTAGCACGTGCACCGTATAGACTTGATCCATCCGAAATGCAAGAATTGCAAAGTCAAATCCAAGAACTACTTGACCGTGGTTTTATCCAACCTAGCCATTCACCATGGGGCACTCCGATTTTATTCGTTAAGAAGAAAGATGGATCCCTACGAATGTGTATCGACTATCGTGAACTAAACAAATTGACGGTTAAGAACCGATATCCTCTTCTACGCATCGATGACCTCTTTGATCAATTACAAGGGTCTCGTGTATATTCAAAAATCGATCTCCGCTCGGGTTATCATCAATTAAGGGTTAAGGGGGAAGATGTCTCCAAAACTGCTTTCCGGACTCGTTATGGTAGTTATGAATTTCTTGTAATGCCGTTTGGTCTCACTAACGCACCAGCGGTGTTCATGGATCTTATGAACCGCATGTGCAAACCATACCTCGACAAATTCGTTATCGTGTTCATCGACGATATTTTAGTCTATTCTAAAAGCGAAGAAGAGCACGAACAACATCTCCGACTTGTGCTTGAACTCTTGAGACAAGAACGACTCTATGCCAAATTCTCCAAGTGTGAATTTTGGTTGAAGTAAGTTCAATTTCTTGGTCATGTTGTAAGTGATCAAGGTATTAAGGTAAATCCATCGAAAATCGAAGCCATTAGTAAATGGGAGACTCCTACTACTCCTACTCACATTTGTCAATTCTTGGGTCTCGCCGGGTACTATCGTAGATTCATCGAAAACTTCTCTTTGGTTGCACGTCCTCTAACCGCGTTAACTCACAAGGGAAAGAAATTCATTTGGGTGACCGAGAAAGAATCCGCATTTCAAGTCTTGAAGACAAAGCTAACCACCGCTCCTATCTTGTCGCTTCCCGAAGGCAATGATGATTTTGTTGAATATTGCGATGCCTCGAAACATGATTTTGGGTGTGTATTGATGCAACGAAAGAAAGTCATTGCTTATGCCTCTCGACAACTAAAAATTCATGAACGGAACTATACGACACATGATCTCGAACTCGGAGCCGTTGTCTTTGCACTTAAAATGTGGAGACACTATCTTTATGGAACCAAGAGTACTATCTTCACCGATCACAAAAGCCCATCTTCGACCAAAAGCAACTAAACATGAGACAACGACGGTGGATTGAAACTTTGAACGATTATGATTGTGAGCTTCGTTACCATCCCGGGAAGGCAAACGTAGTAGCTGATGCCTTAAGTCGAAAGGAAAGAGCGGTGCCTCTTCGTGTTCGAGCTTTAAACATCACCATTCACACCAACCTCAATAGTCAAATTCGTGTAGCCCAAGACGAGGCTCTCAAGGATGAAAACATCTCTCTCGAACACTTGAACGTCCTTACCTCTCGATTCGAAGTTAAAGAAACCGAACTCCGATATTTCACCGGAAGAGTTTGAGTACCTAGTTATGGGGACCTATGAAGCATTATTTTAGACGAAGCTCATAAGTCAAGATATTCGATTCACCTCGGTGACAATAAGATGTACCACGACCTTAAGGAACAATATTGGTGGCCGAACATTAAAAGGGACGTCGCTACTTATGTTGGAAAATGCCTAACTTGGTCCAAAGTCAAAGCCAAACATCAAAGACCATCCGGACTACTTCAACAACTCGAAATTCCGCAATGGAAGTGGGAAAGGATAACGATGAATTTTATCACCAAACTACCAAAGACGGTGGGTGGTTATGATACTATTTGGGTTATTGTTGACCGTCTCACCAAATCTGCACACTTCCTAGCCATGAAGGAAACCGACAACATGGAAAAACTTGCACAACTTTACAATAAAGAGATCGTATCCCGTCACGGTGTGCCTTTATCGATTATTTCCAACTGAGACGGCCGTTTTGTTTCTAGATTTTGGCGTACTTTACAAGAAACGTTGGGAACGCGTTTAAACATGAGCACCGCATATCATCCACAAACTGACGGACAAAGCAAACGCACAATTCAAACATTGGAAGACATGTTACGAGCTTGCGTTGTAATTTTGGAAAAGCTTGGGACAAGCACTTGCCTCTCGCCTAATTCTCTTACAACAATAGTTACCACGTGAGTATTAATGCTGCACCATTCGAAGCGTTATATGGTCGCAAATGACGTTCACCTCTTTGTTGGGCCGAAGTAGGCGACACACAAATCACCGGACCCGAACTCATTCATGAAACCACCGAGAAGATCATTCAAATCCGAGATAGGCTTAGGATGGCCCGAAGTCGTCAAAAGAGCTATACCGACAAAAGACGCAACGACCTCGAATTTCAAGTCGGTGACCGCGTAATGTTAAAAGTCGCACCTTGGAAAGGTGTAATCCATTTCGAAAAATGCGGGAAGCTAAATCCACGGTATATTGGTCCTTTCAAAATGTTGGAGCGTGTTGGAATCGTTGCTTATCGTTTAGACCTTCCGCCTCAATTGAGCTCCGTTCATCCTACTTTCCATGTATCGAACTTGAAGAAGTGTTTTGCCGAACCCGAACTCGTCATTCCTCTCGAGGAACTTACTATTGATGACAAACTTCATTTTGTGGAGGAACCGGTTGAAATTGTGGACACCTCCGTCAAGACGCTAAAACTAAGTAGAATTCCGATCGTTAAGGTCCGTTGGAATGCCAAAAGGGGACCCGAGTTTACTTGGGAAAGGCAAGATTACCCTCATTTATTCATGGATTCGGAAACGCAAGATCCCGAGGAAGAAACAACGACTACTACGCCTACTTAAATTTCGGGACGAAATTTCTTTTAAGGAGTAGGTAATGTAACATCCTGCCTTTTTCCGTTTACTTTCCGTTTAATTATTTAAAGTCCGTTATATGATTATAACATCTTCCGTTAAAACGCGTTTTAAATTATCTCGTTTAGGTAATTCACGCGCCCGCTTTGAAACTTGAGGGACTAAACTTTCCAAAGGACAAAAGGTTTGACTAGGTCAACTAGTCAAACCCTTCTCCTCCACTCATCCATTCACCTCCCTTTTCTAACTTTTGATACTTCCATTTTCTCTCAACTCACTCAACAAGATTCATCATCTATTCAAGATCTAGCAAGCATCAATTCAAACAAATTACATATTTGGAATCCTTGCATCTTCCTCTTCAAATCCATACCAACTTTATTGCATTTGGGTAATTTTCTAAATACACTAGATTTTGTGTTCTTGATGTTTTTAACTTATAAAAGTGTTAATTAGTGTCTATGGCTCAAGTCTAACATGAATATACGATTTATAAGCTTGTTCTTGTCATTTTGATGTAACTAGCTCAAACTTGAAATGGGTATGTTTGATTGTGAGATTTGGTTGCTTAAATGTTGTTAGATGTTAAAAGTGCATGTATTAAATGTGTTACTAGCATCATTAGCTTCAATTTGGTATGTAGGTTGACATGGAATAGCTTCATAAACATAATTGTTAAATTTGTGAGTTTGAGTTAGGGTTTGATAGAAGTAAAATGAACTTTCGATGCTTTGAATGCTTTGCAATGTTGTTTGTAAGTGTTTAGTTGTATTGTATGCGTAATTACCTACGAAATGACGTATCATATGTGTGCATTTAATTCCCGAATCATCATTATGCATTTATGAACTTGAAGCATTTATGATGAGCATTAATTGATCATTCAATTTGGAAATTAATTATTGTAAATGATGATTTTGGTTGATGAAATGTGTTTAGATACACTCCTCGTCAAATTACCTTTCCAACGATGTATGGTATACGTTTTAAGTGTTTACAGTTTGCGAGTTGTGCTTAATTGAAGTTTGGTTGAGACTTGAACAATTGAAACTGGCCAGGTACCAGTTCACGTTGATAGCCGCGGCACGGCACTCCTTGGTCGCGGCGCGACATTAGGCGTGGCCAGGGACTGACCTACCTTGTCAAATTACGAAAAATGTTTGCTATGCTACGCACCTCCGATTCACATGTAACTTGTTCTAACATGCTTATATATGATTAAAAACCTCAGAAAAATAGTTCGGGACCCGACCAGAACGTGTTGACTTTTTCGTTGACTTTGACTTGACCAAAGTTGACTCTTGTTTAAACTTAAAATACTTATGCAATCATCCTAGCATGCTTTTATATTTGTATCATGCATGAAACTTGGCAACGTGATTCACATGCTATATGTAATCGAGTCGTAACGAGCCATAGGACTAATTGAACAACTTTGATCCATCGTGTTTACCGTTATTGATACGAACCTATTGTTTAGGTCAAGACTAGCATTCGCTCTTACACACGTTACTTTGTGAAGTACTATTTACTATTCGTGCAACCAAGGTGAGATCATAGTCCCACCTTTTCAACAACTTTTACTTTTAAACTATGGGATGAGAAACATATACGTATCATACTTTTATGCTTTGAACACAAGTACGAAAACAAACATTCCACAGCAAGTTTGAACAAAAAGCCTCAATTCAATTATCATTAGTTACACTTGCAGGGTGTAAACGTGAACTTATGTTATGTGATCACATTGGGCTTGACGAGCCCTCATTCGGACGGTTCGCTACCGTTAGCGGATGAAATATATTTTCGAGTATAGTGTATGTTCTAACATTACGTAACAGGGTACAAAACAGTTAAGTCTTCATAATTGGGTGCTCGCGAACATACTTTTGGAATACAAACGATTTGGATAATCAACTATATTAAATCTTGTGGTTCAAAAACAACGTTACTATTACACCTATGATTTCTCCAACGTTTTTCGTTGACAGTTTTCTATATGTTTTTCTCAGGTCCTTGAACGCTAGGTGATACATGCTTCCGCACATTATTTTTGATACTTGCTTGGATGTCGTGTATACATGCATACGTGGAGCGTCTTTTGACTGAACTTAATTTGTGCCGCATAGGTTTCAATTGTACTTAAAACGTTGTAACATGTTTGGACGTCGAACTACTTTGTAAATTTTGAAACATCTTTATAATTGAAATGAATGCGACATATTTTTGGTCAAACGTTGTTTTAAAGACTTATGACCACGTAACGGGACCTAAGTAGACGGCGCCGTCAATGACGATTTTGTCGGGTCGCTACAGGTGTAGTCCCGAATCGGGAGGCCCAAAATTCCAACAGCGAGCATCAATGTCAAAATACGAAATGTTTCGAGAGTTGGGATGCCAGTTGTCGTTAATGTTGAGGACCAGGTCACGAAACGCAACATTCTTCGTGTCAAGCAAGTTGCAAATTTGTTTCGTTATATTGTGCTCTATAAATTATTAGTCTAGCTTCTTCTAAACCTAAAACCTCCGAAATTAATAAGAAAACTCTCTCTGGTTAGCCGTGGATTAAATAAATAGAAATATTGGATATAGCCAAGTTAACTTTTTGTGTTATTTACGTTTCTTGCACTTATTTTGATTATTATTTTTGCGTATTGTTGCTATCAACTATTTGTTGTGTTGGCGTTTGTTGTGTTTGCTCGGTTGAGCTTTTACTTTATTTTCATTTGCTTGTACTTCTCAGGGTTTCATCGATTTAATGAATCATTCTGCTATTTGTATAGCGTTCTCGCTTTTTTTTTAAATGATAAAACCATAAGTCCACATCTGTATATATATGAAATAATTTTAAAGAGGGGGAGAGAAGATGATAGGGAAATAGGTAGAGTAATACTCCGTAATAGGTAATGGTCGTTGGATATAAACGAATATGGAGAGACGGTGTGTACAAAGAGCTCGTTTTTATTTTCTCTGACTCCAACTTTGTGTTTTCCCTTTTCCATCGTAGCTCCCTTCATTCTGAATCAATATAATAATTAATTTAATTTAATTTAAATTGATAATAAGATAAAATAGCCCTTAATATACATACATACATTATATGTATTATTATCATCATGAAATATTTATGCATCGACTCATACTCAAGTACTCAACCTTATCAATATCGGTATATCACAAAGCTATCTTTAAAATTATTTGTTGTTATAAAATCCACCAAAACATGTTTGTAGAAATAAGTAATGAAATTGTATATATTATACGTGATAATTTAAATTCAAATTTATGTTAATTAAATAAAATGCGTACATTGTAAATTTTTCATTCAGGCATGCAAAGATTATGGAAAATATGAGAAAATCAGAAAACATTGATGGTTTGTTTCGTTAGGAAGCTAAGATTCTTGCTTACATTACACATAATCTTTGTTTACCACTATATATATATATATATATATATATATATATATATATATATATATATATATATATATATATATATATATATATATATAAGATCCAGAGAGGATAAAGGGTAGGATACAACTTAGATAACTAACAGATTGAACTCAATCTGTGTGCATATTAAGGTCAATCTCGGTGTAGATCGAGCTCAATCTCAATCTGTGTGCAAATTGAGCTCAACCTGTGGGTTCTATGAGTTCTCTCCCACTCTTAGTTCCCTCTAGATCCCTTCACTATATATATATATATATATATATATATATATATATATATATATATATATATATATATATATATATATATATATATATATATATATAAATCTAAAGAACCATCTGATCGACCTCATACTGTACACTAATCGAGCTCCGTCTGTCCACACACTGACATCGGTCATTACACAAACACTAAGTTCATTTGATTCTTTAAATTTTTAATTCTCAATATACCTATATATATATATATATATATTGAGAATACATTATATTGAGAATACAAAATGATTTTAATGAAAAATATAAATTTTGAGTATGTTAGTGATATTCTCGAAAGAAAAGGGTCTCTCGAGGGTCGGTGACTCTTTAATTCAGGTAACAATAAATTTAAAATTGTAGTTTTTTGAGCTACGACGGTTTGATCTTATAATCAACTAAATTTGAGTCCGTTAAAAGGATATATAACCAAAATGGTGACAACTCGCAAATACTGCGAGCCTTCCCAGTTTTGGTCATATTTCCTTCATACATAATTCATTTTAATAAATTTAAAAGCTCGGACGTCCAGGGGCGAAAATGATAGGGGGCAGGGGGCGGGCGCCCTCAGTGGATTTTTTTTTCAGAGTAAAAATTTTGGATTTTTCGATTTTACCCCCGGTGGATTTTTTTACCCCAAACCTAAAAATTTTGCCCCAGAACTTTCAAATTTTGCCCAAAATTCTCAAACTTTTGCCCCAAAAGATTCAAATTTTGCCCCAAAATCTCCAACTTTTGCCCCAAAATCTTCAAATTTTGTCCAAAAAAATTGCTACGGTTTAAAAAAAAAAATTTGCCCCCGGTGAAAAAAATCCTAGTTTCACCTCTGCGGACGTCTGTAATTCAAAGTGCTACAAATCCTACAAGCTACTCAAACTTATGGAGGGGCGAGGCCCCCCTCCTGTCCTAAGAAAACTCCGCTTTAATATATATATATATATATACTAGGTTTTTTGAGCCCGTGCGTTGCACGGGTGTGTAAAAATCCGTGCAAATATGTAATTTACATTTCATATTAGTATGTAAATAGCGATAATGAAAAAATTGGATAGTATAGAAATTATTTAAGAGTCTCGTGGTGTTGAAAAATTTTAAAAATTCTTTTGAGTTTAAGGAATCGTGGTGTTGACAAATTTTAAAAATTTCTTTTAAGTTTAAGAGCACGTGACGTTGACGAATTTTAAAAGTTCTTTTGTGTTTAAGAGCCCGTAGTGTTGACAAATTTTAAAAATTCTTTTGAGTTTAAAAACTCCTTGTATTGACAAATTTTAAAAGTGGTTTTGGCTGATTTTAGTAACTTAATGCATCCTTTGGGTAGTATCCTATTTGTGATTGATTTAATTTTGTATTAGTACATGTAATTGTGCGTGCACGAGTGTGTAAAAAATCTTGTAAAAAATGTAATTTGCAGTTAATATTGTTATGTAAATAGCGATAGTAAAAAAGAAAAAGTATATAATAATTATAATTGTAATTAAATTAAGATAAATTAAATTGATAATTGTAATTAAAATGAGATTAATTGTACTAATTACATGTCAACAATGATGAATAAAAAAGCTGTCATCAGCAACAAAAGTTATAAAGTTACGTTACTGCAAATTTAAATATCGAGTTTTGAGCCCGTGCGTTACACGACTGTTAATGAACGAAAAAATATACGTGCAATATTATCGAGTGAATAAGGTATTTAAAAATTGTTGACTGAATTTCAAAAATATCATTCAAACATTGACAAAACTAAATCAGACTATATTTTACTCCCTCCGTTCCAATTCTATTGTCCAGTATTCTTTTTTGAGATGTCTCAAATTAATTGTCCACTTTCAGAAATAGTAAAGAATAAAGTGGTAAATAATTAAACTACTCGTATATATTTTCTAGACCTTTATTTATATTCAGACTATATTAATGAAAAACAGAAAAATATACTTAGGTGATACGGAATGATTTTGATACCAAAATTAATAACTTTCAAGCCTAAATGTGCATTGATATTATCGGATTTACCATCGTTTATTTCTTTAATTATTATATATATATTATATATAATATAATATAGATATATAGATATATATATATATATATATATATATATATATATATATATATATATATATACACACACAATATATAGATACAAACATCCTAAAATAACTTTCAACCACAATTTACAAAATACTTTTGGTTTATATATATGTATATATATATATATATATATATATATATATATATATATATATATATATATATATATATATATATATATATATATATATATATATATATATATAGTAGGAGTAATATAGTTTCTGTACACGTGGAAAAGTAAATTAGAAGAAAATAGAAATAGCATTCAAAATTCGTTTCAAACTTTCAAGCCATCCATTGTAAAAGAAGAAGAAAAAGTAGAAAAGACTTCGATACGTGGGGAACATATATCATCCATCATCCAATTGAAAACAATACAAAGATAAATGAATATATATGGGATTATGGGATTACCTTATTCATGAAAATAAGAAACAAATCTGTAACATAATAGAACTTTTTATAAAGGGTGGTGATACATCCATTATTAATTTTATTACATTCACCATAAGTTATACATTAACATATTGCACTGTACAACTAGTTAATGCACAATTATTGTAGATGTAGTAAAATTGATGTGGATATATCATTGTCCGTGGCGGAATTTAAATCCGGATACAAATGGGGTAGGTGTAAAAATTTAATAAATTTTTTATTTTCAGCAGAGAAACATTAAAAAAAACCTTATTTTTTGGTTTAAAAAAAAAACTTTAGTGTACAATTTTTTTGTTAAATTCAGGTGAGGCGGTACCCCCTCTAGCTATCACTATCTTCCGCCACTGATTGTCCATCTATAAATGTTATTGCAAAAGAAAATATTCGTTCACATGTTTTATGTATAAATTTAGGTGATGATACTCATACAACCATTTTTGTTATGTATATAATCATTGTGTTTTACAATGTTGTACCGTACAATATTATAAAATATGATTGATTGTATACATAACAAAAAGTTTTTTGTATATACTACTCTCCATTTATTTAAGCGCACACTTATATTTCGGAAGTGAATTCAACCTCACAGTTTTTTCAATATTTTTTAACATGAACTATATATATATATAAAGAATATTGTTTTAATTATTGAATAGGCCAAATTTCAATTAATACCCTTATTATATTGCTATCCATTTAACATATTTGAACTTATAGTGGTATTATTTTATTTTCATTTTTTTCAGGAAAAACAAGGCAGATATGAATTAAATAGATAAGAGAAAGTTACACGAACTACAAGAGAAACACGAACTAAACAAAATAAACCAACGCTAACACAAACTAAAAACAGAGAGATAGGAATCCAAATGCAGAGATTGCATCTGCTATCCGCTACAACTATGACAAATATGAATCCGGATTAGAGAGCCTAACGTTCCAATCGATTTTCAACCCTTTTATTTTGCGCGAGATCCAATCAAACGAAAGAACTTGAATTTCATTGAGGGCCACCGGAGCGCTCCAACTTTTCCTTTTAAAGACCATGTTTTTACGATTCTTCCAAATTAGATGTGCACTAACCCAAATAACCGCTTGCCAAATACTTGAGTCCACGGATGGGTTACCTCTAAGAATCTCGGGGGTAGAAAAGGAAGAAAAATTACCACAATTCCACCATTTGAACACTCGTGTGCAAACCTCCTGAGCGTGACGACCGAAAATAAGAGAATGGTCCACCAATTCTAAGTCATCATCACAAAGAGGGCACCGGACACTATGAAGATCTATACCTCTTTTATCCAACTCCAACCGAACGAGTAATCTTTTTTTGATAGCCCGCCAAACGAAAATTTCAACTTTTTTGGGACGAGAGAGTTACGACAGGTTTCCATAGCATGATTTTCAGCATCAGAAAGTACCTGAATGTCGATGATAGATGCAAGTTTCTTAACTGTGAAGGTACCATTCGATCCCAAGTTCCATCTCCAGCTATCAGTTTTATTACGGTCCAAGACAGTAGGCCTGATGAGGTCTGATAAAGCCTGCAGTTCACTTAGAGTTCGACCCGATGGCATTCTGGTCCATTCCCATAATGGTAACGAATTAGCAGCAGCGGTTCTTCCATCAGATTGCACCTCATTTTCAGCACTAAGCAAGCGATCTTTGACTGAAACATCAATCCTGGACTCTAATCTGAACAGCCGAGGAAATAGAACACGAAAACAATTGCTCCCGAGCCAATGGTCATTCCAAAAAGAAGTACAACCACCATCTTCAAAAAAAAAAAAGTTACAATTAATCTACAAAAAATAATCTTATAAACAATTAGTCTCCTTAAAAACGTAATATTAAGTTTAAATAATATAGTCACAATGTATATGCTATATAACTTTAAAATATATCAAATATATATTCAATTAGTTACAAACTTTAACTAATACACCATTAACCATTTTATCAATATCAAAACACATACATACATATCTATAGTTTAGCAAAAACTTTTATACTACTTATTAAAATTCAATTAATATTAACAATAACGATAATTCTTTAAAAGCATAAGAACAACACGATGGATTTTTTTTATCTAGAATTATTTAATTACTTTTAGCTAATAAAAATAATAAATAGGTCATTATAGTATACGAATAATGTATACCGTATGCGCACATTCAATTGTATCTCTACACAGGCAGTATACGGACGTTTCTGCTTAAAGTCACCATCAAAAAATGTAAACAACATTATAATAAGTGATTTATAATTTATCGTTTTATCATACTGCAATTGTATGTATTAAGTTTTTGTTGCGATAGATTTCGTAATTTAGTTTGTATATATCTGTAACATGAGGGTTTACTCGTCGATTGTGGGTATTCAAAGGTCACGAACATGGTCAAAAAGGAAAACTATTGATGGTTACACAGTCCTCGATGGATAAGGAAAAAATTATGTTGGACATGTCGCAAATATAAGAGTACATACCCGTCACACACACGTGTCATTCCTATACAAACTTTTTTGAAAGGTCATCTATGTACACTTAATAACAACTTATAATCGATTCTTATAGTTTACAAAATTTATATATATATATATATATATATATATATATATATATATATATATATATATATATATATATATAGGGTGAAGATGCAGCGCTAAGTGAGTATAAGTGGTATAAGGGGATAAGTGATTTTGTGATTTTTATATCTCGAGTTTTACAGCTTCGATTTTAAATAAATAAAAAATTGCTGGTATCTATTTTCAGTGTGCAGATTCAGAAATTTTTTTTCTTCAACTAGAGCGTTAAGATGCATCTGATGCATGTTATCCACTGTTTTGATGTTGTTTGATGCATGTTAACTGTCTTTCATGCAGCAGATGCATCTTAACAAAAAACAAAGAAAAAATGACTTTTGATTAAGAAAAGAAACAGTGTTTAGGGTTTAGTAATTAGGGTTTAGTAATTAGGGTTTAGGATTTAGAAATTAGGGTTTTAGAACGAGTTTTTAAACGAACGGTTTAGAGTTTAGGGTTTAGGGGTTATGGTTGAGGGTTGAGGGTTTACGGAGTAAACCCGAAAACCCTAAACCCTAAACCCTAACCCGTAAACCCTAACCCGTAAATAGGGATGGAAATGGATCGGATATGGATCGGGTGAGGCCGTATCCATATCCATATCCATTTATTTTTTTTAGTTTTCATCCATCCATATCCATATCCGTCGGGTGAAGCGGGTTAATGGATAATTATCCATATCCATTTAAATTTATCTTATTTTTAATAATTATAAGCGGTGGTTCATTATATACGATCAAAAGTAATATTTTTTAATAGTTTATGCGACCGAAAGTGACATTTTTACTAATCTATATAACAAATATTCAATAAATAGCCTATTAAATGTATAAAGATATCGACATGTAAGTTGCTTACTTTTAGTTACATGGAATCACATTTAAACCACCAAAGTACGATAAATACATTTAAATTAAACAAAACAAAATATAAGAATAAAGTTATATTTTTAGAGAAAATATAACGAAAGATGAATATGAATATAATTAATGAAATATCACTACATAAATGATACTAATTTGAGTGATAAATTTATATATATAGTTTTTTCGGGTGAAATCGATTTCATCCATGGATGAAATTTTTTCGTCCATATCCATATCCATATCCATATCCATTTAGATCGTCCATATCCACAAATAATCGGGTGGATCGGATGGATATCTACTGGATCGGGTATCCATTACCATCCCTACCCGTAAACTCTAAACTCTAAATCGGGCTAAATCCTAAAAAAACTCAAAAAACGTTAACATGCATCAGGTGCATTTTAAGCTCCTGTTGAAAAAAAAAATTATGAA
Source organism: Rutidosis leptorrhynchoides (assembly GCF_046630445.1). Taxonomy (NCBI): domain Eukaryota; kingdom Viridiplantae; phylum Streptophyta; class Magnoliopsida; order Asterales; family Asteraceae; genus Rutidosis; species Rutidosis leptorrhynchoides. Next base: position 187,462,177 of record NC_092333.1, read on the forward strand.
TCTACACAATGTTAGTAGATTACGGAAAATTTTTTTTTTAAATTGGAGCAATAATGTAAAAAATATAAAAATCTCATTTTACTTATCCCCTTATCCCAAAAATATCACTTATCCCTTGATCTCCACACACACACACACACACACACACACACATATATATATATATATATATATATATATATATATATATATATATATATATATATATATATATATATATATATATATATATATATATATATATAATTTAATGTCAGTCAACGGCTGTCACGATCGTCTCGACCCCGTCTTGAAGTTTTACCGTCTCGTATATTTTTCAACCTTAGAAATACCTAATGGGGCGCCGAAAGGGGTTTACGATAATAGGCGAACGATGTAACTGATTAACCCTAGTATTCAACTTATTTTGAACTGCGAATTTATTCTTGAAAACCACTCTCTAGTAAGACACTAGAAGAGGGAAAAAGCAACGAGTACAAAGGTTTTAATGCCAGTCATCCCAACGGATGTTACAATTACCTCTATTATGTATCCATTAGAGGTAATACAAACAGAATCAAAAAATCTTATTCAAAGAGTTGCTATCGTAACCCAAACATGAACTTTATCCCAAATTGATGTAGCCATCGAACAACCAAACATTATGTGATCGAGTGATTCGATTCTATAATCACAACTCACGCATCCTATATCTTTAATTTCAATACCGCAAATAGATAGATTAAGACGAGTAGGCAATCTATCCTATGGATCGCGATGATTGCAGAAGCCCATTTAGCGAGAGGGTTACATTTGAAGCTCCAAATCTATTTTAAAAAAGAGCATTATTAAATGCTCAAATACTTCCCAAACTAAGACCAACTTTTTTCTTTTGATTCCATAACATGTTCCATTTGAGCCAATGCATCTTATGATTATCCCCTGAGTTACCCCAAAAGAAATTCTCCCTCAAACTTTTCAATTCAATTAAGATAGATTCCGGAAACATGAAAATCAATGAGTAGTAAACGCCTAAGCTCCCACAGACCGATTTAATAAGAGTCAAACGACCGTCTATCGTTAACAAATTCACCTTCCACCCTGATAAGCATTTTTTGAAATTCTCACATAAATATTTCCAACTATTAACTCGATTCATGTCGACTCTCATCACAAGTCTCAAATAAATTAATGAAAAAACCCTTTTGAGACATTGTTCTTCACGAACAAATATCTCCAAATTGACTTCAGGAACCCCTACCATACAAATGAGACTTGAAAATATTAATTTGCAGACTCGAACAATTATAAAATGAATTGGCTACTTTCATTATATTTTGATTACTATCTATGTTCCGTTCTAAGATGATACAAACATGGTTTAATGAAAAATGATATGAAGGCTCCTTAATATCATCTAAAAAGTCACGTTTTTACCCCCGATATTGAGTCCTTAAACAATTAGTTATTTACATTTATGGAAGATTTAAGCATTTATTTGATTTGATTTACATTGTAGATCAAGTGATTACGAACACGATGCAAGAATAATCAAAGAAAAAGGACTTAAACATTTGAGTGCACGGCTAGAAGACACGACCCACCCACCTTTTGATTGTACACGACTGTCCCACATGAGCCGGTCACACGACCTGCCCATTTTAAACGACTGGTGCACAAGGCTCGCCCACTGATGATTTGCCTATAAGATGAGTCATATTTCATCCTTTTTCCACACACTTACCTCACTCACCATCTCACTCTCTCACTAGTTTGTCTCTCTAGGATTATGATTTAATTATTGATTATTTATAATTACCTAGATTAGGCATTATACGGAGTCTGTAGCAAATTGGAGGTGCTTCAGAAGTTGTCACTTTTGTAATTTCGGAACTTGTTTAATCTAATGTTATTTATATCCCTTATCTATCTTACATAATTTCTTTCATCATTGATGTGTGTTTTATACACCTACTTTTCTTGAACTAAACTAAACGAATTTAACACACAAATTCATGCAACAATTCCTGATCAGTGCAGTATAGTATCTAGCAAGCACAAGTGCGTTCCTTAGAGAGCAGGATCATACTAATAATTATTCTAAAGAAAAGGTTTAGATTGATTGGATTATTACTTGAACTAAAACACGAAAATTAAATAAAAGAAAACCAAATGGAGAAAGACAGTCTTCACTTTAATGTTCAACAAATGAAAATGATTATTCTTTTATAATTAAACCTGTTATTAAATAGTTATAAGTAAATAGCTCATATCAATCTCACAATATCAATGAACTAAGACGTAACAAATTCAATCAACTCACATTGACATCATTGATAGTTCAAACTTTACCTTTGTTAAATGAGACTCTTTCTTTGTTAAATTCACGTAAAACCTAGCCTATTAAGATCACTCACAATAGTCTACACAATTGTGTTATCACAATGACATTCAATCACCACCCACACTCACATGTAGATGTCTATATAACTAAGTGTTGAAGTATATATTGTTTATTACCAATTAACTAGTCAACAATCTATATATATTTGAATTAAAGCATATAAATAATCACAACAGTGGTCCTTATGAAAAAGCACAATTAATCAAACATAATAACTTCAATGACTCAAAACATAGAACAATCCATCATCATAAGTCTTACAGTAAAGCAAACACTAAGAGATTTAGCTACTTGATATCACTCAAAATGGTAATTTTTTTACTAGTATATCACCCATATTTTAACTTTAATATTAAAAAAATGATCTATAAACATGAAAAATCCTACAAATTATAATATTAACATGTCAAAAGGCAGAATTTCCAAAATAAGGCCAAAATAGGGTTTTTAATAGAGTTTTTAGCACTTTTTCAATTCAAGAGGTATACTCTACCTACCTAGCCTTAAAATAGGTTTTTATAGACTCATAAACATCAATGGAGAACTCTTGGAGTCTGAATCCACAAGCTTAAACTGAAGAAGAAGGCAAAGTCAAAATTAGGGTTTCCTAAAACCCTAATTTCAGAGATCACTCTAAAACGCTACTTTGGAAGATCATGAAGACTAGCAGACTTACCGAAACCTTATTGAAGCTCAATTATGAAGATCTAACCATGACCTAGATCCTCTGTGCATCTGGTTGAAGATATCAAGAAGTTACAAGACTTACACACACTAAACCCTAACCTCTCCTACACTCATGTCCGGCTAACAAGAGCTTCAGAGGCTAATCAAGGGACCTGTGTACACTTAAGATCAATCTTAAAGACCTTATAAAAGACTTATCTACACGATACAAGTTGACTTTACACTGCACCAGGCAAGATAAAGCGCAACTATCAGAGAAATTCATTCGCGAGAACAACCACCTAATTGTTTGTCATGAAACTGGTGACCCAGATTATGAAACTGGCGACCAGTTACTGAAACTGGTGACCCATTTACATAAAATGGCGACCTGGTTACTAAAACTGGTGACCCGGTTACAACAACCGGCGGCCCGGAAATAAAACTGGCAACTTGGTAAATAAAACTGGCGACTCGAGATCAATAACTAGTGACCCAGTTTAGCAAACTAGAGACCCATTTTAGCAAACTGGCGACCCAGTTAGCTAACTGGCGATCCAGTTAGCTAACTGGCGACTCGAAATCTTCAACTAGCGACTCAGGATTAGAAACTGATGACCCGGGCTTCAAAACTGGCGACCCAGTTCACTATAAAAGGAGACCCTGATCGTTCATTTTACACACACTTCATTTCTATTTCAATTCAATTCAAAGAACCTCTGTCCAAGTACTCTCTAGTTTCTAGCATTTAGTAGTTATAATGATGTAATAACTAGAGGTAAAGAAGTCTTATTAGTGCCTCCAGTAGTGTAGTTACATAGTAATAAAGAAGGTACTTATAAGAAAGCGTTATCAAGAAACTTATTTACTCAGCATTTCAAGTATCAACTATGATTCCATCTATATTATATCGAAATGTTATAATGAACGTTTAGCTCATTATAATGAGCTAAATTACTTCTTGTGTATATTAGAAATGTAAGTTTAAGATGTTTTACTATTGTTGTCGTTTGAATCATTATAAGTGTTTGATTCAATACTTTATAAACGGAGTGAGTTTTTGTCAACTTATATAAAGTTTATCCAACTTGTACAGTGCTTAAATCAACATAAAGTGGTTTTATGTATTATGCGTCTAAAAAGCGTATGGCCAGTGTCTCAGAAATTGAAACATATTAGGTCGGGCACGGGGTATACGACTCGAGATAAATGTGTTTTCAAAATTACGATAAATATCATGTTGGAGAAATCCAGGGTACTTATGATCTATGAAACTAAATAAAATAACACCACTTTTTCAACAAATGGCTTGATACGCAGCCAATGTCATTTTCAGTTAATTGGTAAAGTTTAACATTATGGACTTGTGGTCATTGTATAACTGGCTTGATACGCATCCGATGTCGTTTTCAGTCAACTTGTACAAGTCCACTATTTTATATTTGCAGTCTAAGGTTTTTATAAAGTAGTAGTCATTAACACATGTTTTAAATTTAAATGACGAATACATATCACTTTATTCATAGGCGAAGGTCATTCTCAACTATTCAAATTCATCATTACCAACTTAATTAGGTAGGAATAACATACCTATTTCTGACCAGTGTTGTCAATAGGTCTAATCTTTCTTGTTACACCCTCGCGGGAGTTTCCATATGAGAATTAAGAATCGAGGGTGGTTGTTGGGTTGGTCTAATTTATTATAACGAAAACTCTCTTTTATAATAAACCCTATTTTTTTATCATGTGAAACTTTAATTATCTGTGCTTGACTTAGGTTTCTTGGAAATAAATGAATCGATAAATATATATTTGATAGAATAAAAGTGATAATATTTCATGAAACAATAGTATCGTAATTCGGGATGCAACTTACAGATATAATAGACACTTCATCATATAAAGTACCTCCATATTAGTTTAGTTTAATATTTTAATTATTAGTGTTTTTAGAAACTTACGAAATAACAAATATCAAAAGATATAAAACATATAATAATAAAAATTAATCCTGATTAAAACGTTAATTAAAAACAACGACACCCGAGTCATACGTATCCGTTACAAGCCTTTAACAAAAAGACTAGTAATAATATTGTGATTTGGTTTACCCCTGCACTTATAAATTACAAATTTGAAGATCTTTAACAATAGCCCGCACGGTCTAAAAATCTGTGTCGGATAGTGCGACATTCCCCACCGCTAGTAACAGTGAGAAAGAACGCGACGATCGGAGGCGCATTAAGTTTACGGCGGCGCCGCCGGGGAACGAAGTTTTTTTTCTAAAAACTTCCAGAAAAAATAAAATGCTTTAATCTAAAATTAATTATTTAATAATATAGACCCTTTAAGTAGAACAATTTCAACCAAAATTTTATGCTTATATAAAAATAACTCTAGTATATTAATAAAAACAAGTTTTTTAATTTCAAAATTCTAGTTTTATTAAAATATTATATATTTAAAATGAAAAATTTTATAAAATCTATAAAAATAAAAAAAATTATAATAATATTAAATAAAATATAAAATTAAGTAGTAAAATATTAATATAAAATGGAAATACAAAAAAAATAATAAATAAAGCCGCTCGAAGAAAGAAAACCTGAAATTAAACCTTACTTAATAAAGCTCATAAACACAAACTGTCAATTTCATGGTTTCTCCTTCGACAATCCTGTCTCACACTTAAGCCAATTTATCGTAATCTCCGAGTCATATAAATAATATAGTTGTACTAGAAATGACGTACGACTTCTATTATTTCCATATTCTTTATTTTCTCACGCCTTGACGTGGTTCAAGGGAATTGAACCTAGTTCAATATCCTCTTAGGAAGAACATGCTACAAAATTCCTCACACAATTCTTCCCTCTTATTTCACAAGCATACTTAGAAACAATATCATAAATTTCCATTAGGAAGAAAATGATACATTGTTTACTGCTTGGAATAAATTCAAGTCACTAATTCTAGAACACCCCAAGCATAGGCTAGATAAATCCGACTTAATGTGCTTCTTCTATAACGTAGTTTCCTCTCCAAACAAGACTATCCTCAATGCTATATCTGGAGGACAATTCGTGAAGCAGCCTGAAGAAGCTTGGCAATTACTGGAGAAAATTGCCATGCATGATTATGAAGAGAAAACACAAGATCATAGAGAGGAACGGGAACATTCCTTGAAAGCTATGAGCATTCAACTAAATTCACTAAAAGAAATATTCAAGGAATTATCTCCTCCATCTGAAACTCTAAATGATCTTCCTACTGAAGATAACTCGAGCACAGAGAATCATTCGACTACTTTTGAACTATGTTACACTCACACTGAGGAAACACTTAAAAATCCCGATTCTTTTCCTGTTTATTACCACATTGACTCATCAAACTATAAAAAGGAAATTAATTCTAAATTATTTAACTTTCAAACTTATGTAGAAGAATTCATAAAGATTCAAAAACTATTATTGAAAATTTCCAAATTTTAGTAAATGGTATGTTTTTTGCAATAAAAGATGAGATAATAAATAGAAAACAATGAATCTTGTGATGAGATGTTGGTAGTAACTAGAGGGGGAAAAGAAACAAGGATTGATCCATTTCCAAAAAAAGATAGAATAAACCAATCATTTATGAATCTGTTATTCAACAATCAGTTCAAGATCCTCCTGATCTTACTAAACCCGAGACCTTCAAAAAGGATTCAAATCCTCGAATCCCTTTTCCTGGAAGGCTAAAGAGGGAAAAACACGAGGCAGATTTTGCACGGTATCTTGACATGTTTAAAGGGTTAAACTTAAATTTCAAATTTCTAGATGCTCTTCTAGAAATGTCAAAGTTTGGTAAATTTTTAAAAGAGATCACTGTCAATAAAGATAGACTTAGGCAATTGACTACTCTCCATCTAGGAAAAGAATGTTCCTTAATCATAACAAAAGGCATTCTACCTAAGTTAGGAGATACTGGATGTTTTATTATACCTTTTTTCCTTCAAGAAGTGCAAGTCCACAATGCACTAGCTGACTTAGGAGCAAGTGTCAATCTGAGGCCTCTATCTTTATTTGAGAAACTAGGGTTAGGAAAACTGAGACCTACCTTAATGACCATTCAGCTCGCTAACAAGTTTGTCAAACTTCCATAAGGAATAGCTGAAGATATAATGGTCCAAGTCGACAAGTTCGTATTTCCAGTTGACGTTGTTGTCATGGAAATTGATGAAGACAAAGATATACCTCTTATCTTAGGAAGACCTTTCTAAATACTACAAGAGCTATCATAGATGTAAATGATGGATCTCTGAAGCTAAGGGTTGGTTTGAATGAAATCACACTTAATATCGATAAAATCATGAAACATCCAAATGATGAAGATTTAGGATTAGTAGACTCCATACTAATAATGGTTGATGAACACCTAGGAGAAATAATAATGATCCCCAACCTAGGTTCAACACCCTTAAAGTAAGGAACACTTCCAATCAAAACCAGTTCCTTACTTCAAAACAAAGAGTTAATTCAACCACTGAAAAGCAAGATAGTTGCACACAAAAAAAATACTTTCTTTACTTTACAACAATCTACAATTTCAAACAACAAATGAATCGCAATAACCGTAATGTGAATGAAGACGCGAATGAAGTTTAAAGGAACACTAATATTTACAATTATAATCAAGCACTCGATATAATTGATGCTTTAGATGAGTTAAAGGATGATGAAGATGTCGAATCTATATCAAAGAGCACTTAGAAGATTCCTTTCGAGAGATCTAGGAAGACCCGTGAAGGCTTTACGGGATGATTATTTTTCCAACACATGTACGTTTCTGTGGGATTACTTCCGAAGACGTTATCGAATGAACAAGCCTTTATTTCTTCATATATGGAAAGTTATATTGAATTATTCTCAAACACCAATTCCTTCTTATTTTAATTATTTTCATTAAAGACGTAATGCTACTGGATTATTGGTTTTAATGTCATTCAAAAATTAACATCTGCTATACGAGAATTAGCATATGGTTCTTCCGGAGACCTTTTTGATGAGTATTTGCATATGTGTGAACAAACCTCATGTGATTGTTTAAACATTTTATGTAAATGTATTTATGTTGAGGAAACCAAATGCACAAGATGTGCAACGTTTGACCATTAAACATCAAGAACTACATGGTTTTCGGGGGGCTAGGAAGTGTCGATTGTATGCATTGGGGATGGAGAAATTATCCGGTGATGAACTCCTATGATGGGTAGATTTGGAACGCATTTATAGGAACCATGGGATCGAATGACGATGTCAACGTACTAAATCAATCCCATTTGTTTAGCAAAATTATAAGAGGTGAAGCTCCACCATGTACTTTTACGGTTAATGGGTGTATGTTTAACAAGGTTTATTATTTAGCGGACGGAATTTACTCAGAATGGTCAACGTTAGTGAAGTCGTTCAAAAGACCGATCGACCCGAAAACCTCAAAATTCAAGAAATACCAAGAATCGATAAGAGAAGATATTGAATGGGCATTTGCAATACTACAAGGTCGATTCCAAATTTTTCAACAACCGGCAAAATCATATTATATCTGCAAAATTAAAAGATTCGTGTTAACATGTGTGATCTTACATAATATGATAACCGAGGACAATGGTCGTGCATTTTGTGGACTTGAGGATGATTATCTTCCGGTTCGTCGTGCACGAGGAACAATCCAAGAAAGGGTTGGCAAGGAAGTTCGGATGGATGCGAAAATACGAGATATGAACATTCATCGACTACTACGAGATATGCTCGTGGAACACATTTGGAGGCTTCCACCTAATTATCGTATACGACATAATCCAACATCGATACCTTCAAACAATCAAGATGAAGCGCGACCTTCAGAGCACGAAGTGTCCATCGTCAAGTTTTGGCTTCCATTTTGGCTTCCATTTTGGAAGCTAAAATTGACTGACAGTGACATGAGAGGAGGTGTCCATAGTGTCCATTTCAGCTTCAATTTCAGTGTCCATTTTTGTTTTTTATTATTTTAATTATTTTTAATACATTATTTATTATGTATTTTTTATTTTTTTGTAAATTATTTTTTTTAATTACTTCTGGAAAAAAAACAAAATTAATAATTTTAAAAAGTAACATTTATGAATTAAAAGTAATACTAAAAATAAAAAAATTTCGGAGTATTTAAACTTGTACAAATAAAAAACCCTAAAGTTATTTCATCCTTTTCTTTTCTCCCACTCACGCCTCCTTTTTCATCTCATCTCCATTTATAAACCTGCAACTAACTTTAAGAATCAAAAATACAAACAAAAAAAAAAGGAAAAACTTAAGAGAAAAGAGAGTACAACGTCTCGAAACCAAATAGAATTTCAAAATCAAACGATCAAAAACCACTGTCGTTAACCCGAAGTTGACTAACCGAAGGCGAGTTACGCTGGTCCGATGTTGACCGACAGTCGATTCCAGCTTACATGTCAACCGATGCTGAAATAAATATATGGACGCCTTGTGCTCTCACATATTAACGATGACGAAGTTGAAGAAGATCAAGACGATTACGAAGAGGAAGATTGCTTTTTTAAATCTAATGTAATTTTAACTTTAGTCTATTATCATTTAAGTTGTCCTTTAGATTAAAATTAATTTAAATTTAATGAAAAATGTAATTTTAGTTTTAATTAAATAAGTAAAAGTATTTTTAATTTTTGAAAATTTTATGATTTTTTAATTTTAAAAACATAAATTCAAAAAAAAAAAAAAAATTTAAAAATGTGAGGAAGTATATATGTCATGGTTGAGAGTGGTTAGTCTTGGGAAGGAAGTGTTGATGTGACACTGATGTGGCAGCTAGTCCTAATGAGGACTAATGTCATGGTTGGGAACCCTCTTAGAGTGCTCCCAACAGTGACATACTTCCTCTCCAGAACTAGTTGCCACATCAGTGTCACATCAGCACTTCATTTTCAGGATTAAACACTTCCAATAATGACATACTTCCTCAATATTTTAATTTAAACTTTAAAATTTTATTTTAATTGAATTTAAATTTAAACTACCATAAAAATAAAAGTACATTAAATTAAAAAATACACTAGAAAATAAAATTACCTTAAATTTTAAAATTACACTTAAATTATATAAACTATTCTTCGTCTTCGTCTTGGCCTTCTTGTTCTTCGACGTGTTCTTCTTCATCTTCGTCATCGGGAATGTGTGAAGGTCCCGCTTCATCTTAATTGTTTGGATTTGTTTTGGATTATGTAATATACAATAATTAGGTGGAAGACTCTACACGTGTTCTACGAGCATATCTCGTAGTAGTCGATGAATGCACACATCTCTTATTTCCGCATCCACCCGAAGATGTGCATCAACCCTTTATTTGATTGTTCCTCTTGTACGTCGAACCAGACGATAATTCTCCTCGAGTCCACAAAACGCACGGCCGTTGTCCTCGGTTATCATCTTATTAATATAATACATGTTAGCATAATTCTTTTAATTTTGCGGATATAATATGGTCTTGTCGGATGTTGAACGGTCCGTCGGCCTTATGGTATTTCAAATGCTTGTTCAATATATTTTCTTGCTGATTCTTGATACTTTTTAAATTTTGATTGTTTCGGGTCTATCGGATTTTTGAACGACTTCACTAATGTTGACCATTCCGAGTAAATTCCATCCGCCAAATAATAACTCTTGGTAAGCTTACACCCATTAACCGTATACATACATGGTAAAGCTTCATCATGTAATAAGTCGTTAAACAAATCAGATTGATTAAGTATGTTGATATCGTTATTTAAACCCGCGGTTCCATAAAAAGTGTGCCAAAACCATCCGTCATACGAGGCTACCGCTTCAAGCATCACTGTCGAACACCATGGTTACCTCGTTTATAACGACCCTTCCAACATGTCGGACAATTTCTCCATCCCCAATGCATACAATCCAAACTTCCTAGCATCCCTGGAAAACCATGTATTTCAGCATGTTTATCTGTCAAACGTTGCACATCTTGTGCAGTTGTTTTCCTCAAATATTCGGTTACGTACAAGTGATAAACACATTTGAAAAAATTGTTTAAACAATCATATGAGGTTTGTTCACCCATATGCAAGTACTCATCAAAAAGATCGGCCGAAGCATCATATGCTAGTTGATGTATATAGGATGTTAATTTTTGATCGATATTAAAACCATGTAATCCGGTACAATCACGTTTTTGATGAAAACAACTAAAATACGAAGGAATTGGGGTTTGAGAAAAATTCGATATACCTTGACATATACGAAGAAATAAAGGCTTTCTCATTCGATAAAGTCTTCGGAAGTAATTTGGTGGAAACGTACAATTGTCAGAAAAATAATCATTCCACAAAGCTCTTGTAGTTCTTTCATGATCTCAATGTAGATATCTTCTAGGTTCTCTTGGTATGGGTTCGACTTATTCATCATCGCTTAACTGATCTACATTATCAAGTAATTTGAGTGGTTGGTTATAGGTTAGATTATTCATGATCGTTAATACCGCATTTGCGTCGATCCAAAATTGCGGTACTGCAATTCATATTGATGTATTTGGAAGTAAAAAAAATGGTAAAATTAGATTGTATTTGGATATGGAAAAAAGTGATAAAATGAGAGTTATGTTTGAATAAAAATTAGGAAATGGAGATGTATATATAGTTTAAATTAAAAAAATAAAAAAAGTAAATGAAATAGAGTCGTTGCAGCCTCCAACGGGTATATTTTTGCCTGTTTTTCTCGTCCCACTACATTTAAGTAAAAGACATTCAAACGGCCGAAACGGAGGGCGGCCACCTGGACGCTTTGTTGCCATCGACGTCCAGGTGGGCGGAGTTGTGGGCGGGTGGGAGGAACCGATTATTGGGAGTGGTCTTAGAGTGTTCCTTATGTGCAAAAGTGTGTGTTTGCTTTGATTAACTTTTGTATTTAAGATTTCTAATATACTATTCACTAAAGCACTCTAAGGAGTAATAAAACCCGATCAAATGCAATATTGTATAGTAAGTCAGGATCGTCCCAAGAGAGGGGTGTTATAAATATGAGTGTTTAGAGTTTTTTGAGTTTGTGATTTGTATATTGAATTAAAACAATAAAAATTAAGTAACTACTAAAGATAATAAATAGTAAATAAAAAGATAACGAAATAAACAATATAATTAAAGACACATGGTTGAACTTTTCATGCCCTTGATTCAAATTGCATTCATTTTATATATTTCACTAACTTTTGATGACTTTGTCCTTAAATATCTTAACTTGAGACTAATTGATCAGATTAATCCTAGAAAAGATGTCTAATTTTAACTGAAGATTTAAGACCTTTAGGATAGTTTAACGTGATTAAACCTTAGTTATAGTGATTAACCATAACTTGCACTATTTTCTCAATCTGATTTTAATATAAATTAATTTAATTAACATGGCTAGTTAAACAAAATCAATTAATAATTTAGATATAATAAAAAGAGTAATTCTAATGACGTGCTTAGTCAAAACTCCTATTGTGTCTTTAATTGTAAACCTGATTGATTAAACAATGGTAAATAATTAAGCTTAAGATCTTAACAGTCAATTCATAAATTCTAGCAGATTTTAATCTTTAAACAACTATAGCCGGCGGCTTTTCTCACTACAGCTGGCGGCTGTTGTGAATAAATTACTGATGATGTAGCGTTGGGGTACGAAATAGTTATATTTTTATTACTAAATACTATTAAAAATTACACAAGTTTTAATTATTTTATTTACAAATGGGATATACCTAAACTCTGCTACAACACTATAGGCAGTGTACCTAATCGTAGAGTAGTATAGTTTTTAGTAAGTCCGGTTCGTTCCACAGGAAGACGACTTATTTTACACTATATTTTAAACAACTATATTTGTACAAAATATATATTTTTATATATAATAATAATATAAAAGGGGGTTTACCGTTTAATGACCGGTTTGTCGATTTTATATTTTAAGTCACAATTAAAACCTAATGAAAAATATAAATGACGATAATTTAAATGCGATAATTAAAAGTGCAATAAATAAAATGACAGTAAATAAAAGTGCGATGAGATATAAAATAAAGGAATTATGCTTATTTAAACTTCTGTAATCATGATGTTTGACGTGTTGATTTTAGTTTATTACCATGAGTTAATTGTCCTTTATCCTGGATTATTCGATATGTCCATCTGGTTTTTGTCCATAATGTAGTGACCCGAACTTTTCCATGTTTATATATATATTAAATGAAATTGTTATTTACATGATTAAGTGTTTCCAACATGTTAAGCAATCAAACTTGTTAAGACTTGATTAATTGAAATAGGTTTCATATAGACAATTGACCACCCAAGTTGACCGGTGATTCACGAACGTTAAAACTTGTAAAAACTATACGATGACATATATATGGTTATATATATATAGTTAACATGATTTTATTATAAGTATGTATCTCATTAGGTATTTTAACAATGAGTTATATACATAAAAATGAGACTATTAATTTAAGAAACTCGAAAACGATATATATAACGATTATCGTTATAACAACGTCTTACTAGGTACATATGAATCATATTAAGATATTGATACACTTGGTTAATTATGTTAAATGATAAGTAAATATATTATTAAGTGTATTAACAATGAAATACATATGTAAAAATATGACTACTAACTTAATGATTTCGAAACGAGACATATATGTAACGATTATCGTTGTAACGACATTTAACTGTATATACATCATACTAAGATATATTATATATCATAATATCATGATAATATAATAATTTAACATCTCATTTGTTATAATAAACAATGGGTTAACAACATTCAACAAGATCGTTAACCTAAAGGTTTCAAAACAACATTTACAACGACTAACGATGACTTAACGACTCAGTTAAAATGTATATACATGTAGTGTTTTAATATGTATTCATACACTTTTGAAAGACTTCAAGACACTTATCAAAATACTTCTACTTAACAAAAATGCTTACAATTACATCCTCGTTCAGTTTCATCAACAATTCTACTCGTATGCACCCGTATTCGTACTCGTACAATACACAGCTTTTAGATGTATGTACTATTGGTATATACACTCCAATGATCAGCTCTTAGTAGCCCATGTGAGTCACCTAACACATGTGGGAACAATCATTTGGCAACTAGCATGAAATATCTCATAAAATTACAAAAATATGAGTAATCATTCATGACTTATTTACATGAAAACAAAATTACATATCCTTTATATCTAATCCATACACCAACGACCAAAAACACCTACAAACACTTTCATTCTTCAATTTTCTTCATCTAATTGATCTCTCTCAAGTTCTATCTTCAAGTTCTAAGTGTTCTTCATAAATTCCAAAAGTTCTAGTTTCATAAAATCAAGAATACTTCCAAGATTGCAAGTTTACTTTCAAGTTTTCTAAATCCATTCCAAGTAATCATCCAAGATCAAGAAACCTTTGTTACTTACAGTAGGTTATCTTTCTAATACAAGGTAATAATCATATTCAAACTTTAATTCAATTTCTATAACTATAACAATCTTATTTCGAGTGGAAATCTTACTTGAAATTGTTTTCGTGTCATGATTCTGCTTCAAGAACTTTCAAGCCATCCAAGGATCCTTTGAAGCTAGATCTATTTTTCTCATTTCCAGTAGGTTTATCCAAAGAACTTGAGGTAGTAATGATGTTCATAACATTATTCGATTCATACATATAAAGCTATCTTATTCGAAGGTTTAAACTTGTAATCACTAGAACATAGTTTAGTTAATTCTAAACTTGTTCGCAAATAAAAGTTAATCCTTCTAACTTGACTTTTAAAATCAACTAAACACATGTTCTATATCTATATGATATGCTAACTTAATGATTTAAAACCTGGAAACACGAAAAACACCGTAAAACCGGATTTACGCCGTCGTAGTAACACCGCGGGCTGTTTTGGGTTAGTTAATTAAAAACTATGATAAACTTTGATTTAAAAGTTGTTATTCTGATAAAATGATTTTTATTATGAACATGAAACTATATCCAAAAATTATGGTTAAACTCAAAGTGAAAGTATGTTTTCTAAAATGGTCATCTAGACGTCGTTCTTTCGACTGAAATGACTACCTTTACAAAAATGACTTGTAACTTATTTTTCCGACTATAAACCTATACTTTTTCTATTTAGATTCATAAAATAGAGTTCAATATGAAACCATAGCAATTTAATTCACTTAAAACGGATTTAAAATGAAGAAGTTATGGGTAAAACAAGATTGGATAATTTTTCTCATTTTAGCTACGTGAAAATTGGTAACAAATCTATTCCAACCATAACTTAATCAACTTGTATTGTATATTATGTAATCTTGAGATACCATAGACACGTATACAATGTTTCAACCTATCATGTCGACACATCTATATATATTTCGGAACAACCATAGACACTCTATATGTGAATGTTGGAGTTAGCTATACAGGGTTGAGGTTGATTCTAAAATATATATAGTTTGAGTTGTGATCAATACTGAGATACGTATACACTGGGTCGTGGATTGATTCAAGATAATATTTATCGATATATTTCTGTACATCTAACTGTGGACAACTAGTTGTACGTTACTAACGAGGACAGCTGAGTTAATAAACTTAAAACATCAAAATATATTAAAAGTGTTGTAAATATATTTTGAACATACTTTGATATATATGTATATATTGTTATAGGTTCGTGAATCAACCAGTGGCCAAGTCTTACTTCCCGACGAAGTAAAAATCTGTGAAAGTGAGTTATAGTCCCACTTTTAAAATCTAATATTTTTGGGATGCGAATACATGCAGGTTTTATAAATGATTTACAAAATAGACACAAGTACGTGAAACTACATTCTATGGTTGAATTATCGAAATCGAATATGCCCCTTTTTATTAAGTCTGGTAATCTAAGAATTAGGGAACAGACACCCTAATTGACGCGAATCCTAAAGATAGATCTATTGGGCCTAACAAACCCCATCCAAAGTACCGGATGCTTTAGTACTTCGAAATTTATATCATATCCGAAGGGTGTCCCGGAATGATGGGGATATTCTTATATATGCATCCTGTTAATGTCGGTTACCAGGTGTTCACCATATGAATGATTTTTATCTCTATGTATGGGATGTGTATTGAAATATGAAATCTTGTGGTCTATTGTTACGATTTGATATATATAGGTTAAACCTATAACTCACCAACATTTTTGTTGACGTTTAAAGCATGTTTATTCTCAGGTGAATACTAAGAGCTCCCGCTGTTGCATACTAAAATAAGGACAAGATTTGGAGTCCATGTTTGTATGATATTGTGTAAAAACTGCATTCAAGAAACTGATTTTGATGTAACATATTTGTATTGTAAACCATTATGTAATGGTCGTGTGTAAACAGGATATTTTAGATTATCATTTAATCTACGTAAAGCTTTTTGAACCTTTATTTATGAAATAAAGGTTATGGTTTGTTTTAAAAATGAATGCAGTCTTTGAAAAACGTCTCATATAGAGGTCAAAACCTCGCAACGAAATCAATTAATATGGAACGTTTTTAATCAATAAGAACGGGACATTTCACATAACAGTCCATCAGTCATAAATATAAAGTGCGAGTGTCCTCGTCAAATTATTCTTATATCTGAAGTCAAATATTCCAACTAATTGGGGACTTAAACTATAATTACACCAATTTTCCTTGTATATAATTCACCCAGTTTTAATAAGTCCATTGACTATTAATCCATTCCCGTGCCTGGTTAAATGAACGATTATTAGTACTTATAAATATCCCACCCATCGTATCCGATCGAGTGTATGTGGTTATTTATAGGTACGTCCAATTGTAAATCTTTATATTAAATTAACGAACTATCATTCAATTAAACAAATATAAAGCCCATTAATAGCCCATAGTCCAATTTCCACAAGTGTCGTTCTCTTGTCCAAACCCCAATTATGGTACAAAGCCTAATTACCCCGTCTTTAATATTTAGTCCAACATCATGATTACTTCGACTCAAATAAGCATAATAATAACTTAAATACGAGACATTAATTTAAAAAGGAGAACATAACTTACATTGAGTATTTATCGCGTAGTGTTATACGGACCGAACTTCGAGTTCAAAACCCGTAATTAACCGTTACATTAACTTAAACAAACTAATATAAAACTAAACTAATTTATATTATATATATATATATATATATATATATATATATATATATATATATATATATATTATATATATATATATATATTACATAGATAGAGAGTTTGATTTTTTTGGTGTTTAAAACTCGGCAGAAGCTCGTTGCATTTATAGGACATTTCTGATTTTGGCTGCTCCGCGAATGCGGAGGTTTAAGCCTTCATAACTCCGCGAGTGTGGAGTTCCCTGGGCCAGCTCACCAATTTTTGGCCATTTGCTTGTCGACGTTTTATTTAAATATATATAATATATAAATAATTTATATAATTATTTAAATATTATATTATATTCTTGTGCATAGTTGACTCATAATTTTTAGTCCGTTGCGTCGGGCGTTGATAGTTGGCTCAGGTCCCGGTTCCGGATTTTCGAACGTCCTTTCGTATAATTTAATATCTTGTACTTTGCGTTCCGCAACTTGTACTCTTGTCATTTTTAGACGTTTCTTATCAATAAATTGAACCACTTGGATTGTATCTTGTACATTTGAGCTTTTTGGACGGTTTTGTCTTCGAATCTTCGTTTTCACCTTTTGTCTTCGCACTTATTTAATATAAACGAATATTACTTGAAAATTGAACAATTGCAACTGAAAACTTTACATATCGGAAGGATATTGCTACTAAATATATGTTCATTTAGAGCACTATCAAATATCCCCACATTTGAATGTTGCTTGTCCTCAAGCAATACAGAACTTGAAATTAAATCACACGAATCACTTCTTTATTCTTCACACTTTATACATCGGTGATTTTGATACGGCGGTATAAACAATGATAGTAACGATGTGGTTTACAGTCCCACATGACTATAAAAATTTATATCCTTTAAGGAAATTGGATCTTTATGAAAACAATTGATCTTTTGAAAATTAAATCTAGCTTTTACCCTAGATAAGTTTTCCAGAATAACCCTTCACCGATGTTTGCAAATTCTTTTTGTGGGTTTGATGGGTTTTAGATTTGAAAATTTTAGCTCAAAACTTGTGGTTTTGTGTCACCCACTTGCTAACCTTGTATTGGGAAAGCAACATGTCCAGTATACTTGCTCCGTATATTACCTTTTGATAAACTACCGTCCGGTTGTAAAGGAAAGCATTGAACAAGCAATTGTTAAGGCAATGTCCCCTGACATGCTTTTAATTATGGTCTATAACGTGTCGGACGCAATTACTATCCTTGGTAGGAGCAATAGTAAAGCTCACCCTTATAATTTTTCGGTCTGGCACAAGGTCCTGTCTTTGACCATGCTATGCAACCACCGTTCTTACGGTTGACACACGATTTGGTTCAGGTGACCTAATGAATTCCAGGTGAATTCCTAGGATTTTACGTTCAATGGTAATGAACGCATTGAAAATGGGTTTTCAGAAAACAAATCGGTTTGTAATTTTGATCAAAATATTTTCTCGTTCAAGCTCGAGTTTAGATATCATCGAATTCCATGAGTTTGTAATTCTCAATCTTTAAGATCAATCTCTAGGATTGAGTAATATCAGGCTTAAAAGCTGATTTTTGATCTTTAAAGAGATTATCCTTTCTGGAGATCTGATTCATTAGTCTTATCCAGCTAATTTGCACGGCGTCCTCCCCATTTTACAAGACAGATCCTCTCATGGTTAGGATAAATCTGACCACTTGGCGACCCTGTTTAATGCTGAGGTCCGTGGATTTCCTGCTGATTTTAGAGATGACTTTTCTAGATTTTTCGTCAACCTACAGCTGGTCTGGACGACAACTTCATGACCTAAATCAAGAAGCACGTTTCTTTTTTTGGAAGACTTTACTTCCTTTTAATGATGGAATTAATTCATCGTGTAGATCCATCTTTCTTACAGTAAATCGGGTAAAACTTTTTAGAAATTGTCTAAAACAAAAGTATCTTCAGTTATTTGTACAAAAATATGTGATATATGTTTTAAATAACTTGGTAATTTTTCCCACACTTGGCTTTTTATTTTCCTTTTTATTGTCCTCTATTCCATTTTAAATGAATTCTAACATTTTGGTTTGTTTCTCAATTTATGTCCTTTCTGAGGTAACAATAATTTCGGTGTTAACACCTAGTTTTATCGTTCATAAATATGTATAAACATGATTTTGAGTTCATTTAATTAAAAATTTTGAAAATTTTTACTAGAATTGGGTAGTCAGTATATAAGACTAGGGCTGTTCTTTATTATCAGAGAGCACTAGATTCTAATACAACTACTGCGTTACTAGTATTTTTAATGGTAACCAAGTGTTTAAATCAAAAAAAAATTTAAAATCCGAAAGAATTTAACCCCTTCCCACACTTAAGATCTTGCAATGCCCTCATTTGCAAGAAATCAGTAACAATTTAAATTATTGAGGGTGATTAGCGTAGAAAAATAATTAAATTTTACCAAAGTTTCCAAACATATTGGCGTTTGTTTGCTGAATGATAAATGGTGCACATCATTTGTTCATTCCGTGTTGTTGTTTCATCACATTTGTTTTTCGTTTTGTCGTCAAAAGTACTAGCTTTTGCTGAACTTAATGCCAGTCTTTGAAAATGCGCTGTTTTACCCTGTTTTGTACAATTGACAATATATATACAATACAAATATAAACATGCATGACAATTTTAAATGAGACTTAAAATCCCACATTCAAATCCTAAATGTGAAATATTAGTACACAATAATAATAAAAATGATAAAAATTACATAAATATATCCAATAACATAAGTTTAAACATGAGAAAGTAGAAAGATAAAAACATAAAAATCATAAAAATAACCAATGGAACTAAATCAGTCTGGATAGGGGTTCCAGTTCATCTCGTCAGGTGGGTCCCATTGTTGGTTATAGTTGTCCTGATAGGCTTGGTTATAGTCATACCGGTTAAAGGGTGGTCGGATGTCGGGGTTGTGTGGCGGAAAATGAGCAGGTCGAGTAGGCACATAATTATTTGGTACCTGATATGATAGCTGGCTCATGATTTGGTGCTGATGAACTAACCAGCTATCGTGTTGGCGTCGCCTATAATCCTCGTATACTCGCTCGGAGTTCCACTGCTCATACATACTATGTCTGGCCGCGCTCGTCATTGCTTCCTCATCTATACGAACGTGGACGTCAAGAATAGCATCTCGAATGACATCCCTAATGTCTTCCACTTCCTCTATTTCTTCGTCTGAACCCCTTTCTACCTGTGGATGATTACCTTCATAGGGTAATGCCTAGTTGCATCTACTCTTCAATACCTTAGCACCCACATAAACTCGCAATCCTATGGTCTCATCCTGTTCTCTACAATTCTGTAATTGACCCCCTTGGTTCCTATCAACACCTAAATACTCTCCAATGAGAGTAACAAAAATACCTCCTCCTATTATACTCCCGTCCTGCATTCCTTCTACCATTTTAGATAAATAAAAACCAACACAGTAAGGGATATTAACAAAGCTTCTCGGGTCTCGAATATACTTAAGGTAAAATAAATCATGTAAGGTCATTTTCTCCTTATTGTGACCTATCTGTGTAATCGAGTTGGCCAAAAATCTATGAATTACACGAAGCTCGGCTTTGTTAATATGTAAGTAGGAGTGTTTTCCTCCCAGTGTAAAAACATTATAGTTTGACATACGCCTCCAAACGGCGTTCGCGTCAAAGTTCCTATCTACCCTTTCACCACGATAAATCAAACTCATACAATCGGGTAGTAGCAATTCACTAGGAGTGTAAATCTGTAATGCCCTGGCCATGTCCATCATGGACATTCTGTACATCCTACCGCCAAGGATAAATCTAAGAAAACTTCTATCATCTAACCTATCTACATCTACATTTAACGCTATAGTACTCATCAACTCAACACACCATTCCTTATATACAGGTCTACGAATGGTGAAAAGACGTTCCCAATCTTTAAAGAAGAACTGCCATACCTTTGAATCATTTGCTGTCTAACACGGTCAGCCAGATGGACCGTTTCTAAAGGATTCCAATAATTACCCTCGACACCTCTACCTCTTTTGTTACCAATTTACATTTATTACTTTGATATGCCGGGTAATCTCTCCATCGTCTATCGAATCTCAGATTAGGATGTAACGTGTGTTCCGGAATTGTTGGGTATTCGACAGGCGGATGCGGGGGAAATACTGTGAATTCATTAAGTAACTGTAGCGGATCATAATAAGGTACGTGCTGATCAGGCTGATGTTGTGGTTCCTGTTGTGGTTGTTGTTCAGGTTCATATTGCATTTCTGGTTCTGGTTTTGGAGCTGGAGCAGGCTGTCTAGATGATGATGATCCTGAACCTCCAGTATCGGCTTTCTGCAAAACACATTAAACATAAAATTTGTGCATCCAAATATGCATTAGTGTTAGCAAAATAACAACTTAAAACAATCACAATAACATGTTAAATCAAAATTAAACTTATACACATTTTCACAATTTTTCACAATTCTACACTTTTCCAAATAAGCACATATGAAAATGTATACAAAGTTCATAAGCATTTAACTCAAATAACAAGTCAAAATAGTCATTACTAACAATTAAACAAGTCTCAATTGGCAATTATATCAAATTAATCAAGTTCATGAATTTTGTACCTAAAAATCCACTTTAATCTTTAAAAATCATGTTTAGGATCAATGTTTGGATCATTTAACTACCTAAACATGTTACACTACTCAATTTAGCAATAATTCATGACAAAAATCGGCCATAACCTGTTTATATCAAAAAGCCCCAAATTGCTCAAGAACACAAACCCTAGATTTCTAAAAATTTTAAAGTTTTTAGCTTCAAATCATGTTAAATAGCATCAATCTAGGTTATACATGCATAAAATACTAACAATTTAACACTAATTACACTAAAAATTAACAAAATTGCATTATGTAAAATATTGGTAATTATCACAAAAACTAGGAATTTATAGAGTTTAAAGGTGTAATTTTTACCTTTTTGCTGAAGAATGAGAATCTAGGCATGATTAGAACAAAAAATTTGACGAACTACGGTGAATTTTGGTGAATTTTAGAGGTGATTTGGGAGTATTTTCGTATATGTGTGTGTGTTTATGGAGAAGACAGAACAGGCGACTGCCTTGTATCAGGCCTGATTTTTGCCTCCATGCGATCGCATGGAGGTATAATGAGAATCCCATGCGATCGCATGGGTGTCCGGCTACAGTACTTTAAGCTTTTTTTTTTTATTTTATAAAACCTTATACTTAATAAAACATAAAATTAATAAAATTTTAAAAATTTGTTTCTTTTTAGGATAAGGGCGTTTTAGATCGTTGTCCTAGTCCGTCCTTCGACAAAATTTTAAAATTTGTCAATTTAAAGAGCGATTTTAAAAGTAAAGATTTTTGAGTTTTTTAATGTTTTTGGCATACTTTAATTCAATAAGATTAAAAATAATGATAATAAAAGTTCTCGTCCCTCCCTCGGGTAAAGTAATTTCGGTTCAATGACCTAGTCTTCAACTCACGACGAATTTTAAAAATCAAAATTTTAATTTAACGAAATAAAGTAATTTTTTTTTTTAAATTCACACCAAACTTAAATTCAAAATGCATAAAATTAAAAATTCATATTAAAAATTCACACCAAACTTAAATTATATTTTTATTTTTATACATACAAACTTATATTAAAAATATTAATTTTTCAAATATTTACAATTTTAAATATATATTAATTTTAACAAGTTTACAATATTATTTTAATATTAAATTTAAAAACAAAATAAAAATAAAATTAAAAATCTTTTTGGCTTTTATCCCACTTTAATCAATCAAATATTATCAAAAATATGCGCCCCTCTTTTCGGTAAAGTAATTTCGGTTCAATAACCTAATTTAACTCATGACGAATTTTTGAAATATTTTGGGTTGATTGATTAAAGATATTTATACCTTAAGAATAAACGTTAAATTTCGCAGTGATGTAATAAATTTTTGAATGATAACAATAATTTCGGTCGCAAGACCTAATTTTATCGAATACCAATTTAATACTTTATAGCGAACAAATTAGGGTTTATTATCAAAAGGTTAAAAATTAAAATAAAAAATGAAAACTGTACAAACTTACCTGTGAAATAGATTTCTTAGTGATATGCTCTAGCCCACTCATAAGATAGTCGGACTAATTGGTTTTCCATGGCTACATAGGCGTAACCTCGAGCATTTAACGTTTTTTCTTCTAAACATATGAACGGTCCGTCTCTGCATAAAGTAACAAATTTGGTGTTTGAATAGGTTTGATTATTTGAACATTTAACTTCGTGTGATCATTTTCCGCATTTGTGACATTTTTCAAGGTGTCGTGCTCTTCTTTTCGCAGCGGATTTTGATTTTCCTTTACCAAATTGTAACTTATTATCTTCGCATCTGGATTCTTTTCTTACTCCGTCCAATTTACCTCTTATTAATGATACCAATTCACTTGGAAGTGTGTCATTATTACGTTTAGTGATCAAAGCGTGTAGCATTAGACCATGGTTTATTTCACAGGAAGTCTTCATTTCGAAAAACCTAAAAAAAATAAAAATTCAGAATGGGGGGAGAAGACTAGTTCTTTAGGGTCTGCTAGGGAAAGACCATTCGGGTTCCATTTTCGAGAACTACACGAAAACAGAAAATCTAACTCTAACAGAAATACATATTATCCTTTAAAAGACTTGATTCTCCTCACACTTAGTTAGCCGTGGTGTCGAAATTGTGATTAACTTCGTTGTCAACTTCCATCGGACTATCTATGTAATGTTTAACTCTGTGACCATTAACCTTAAATTCAATCCCATTTGAATTTATCAATTCTACTGTTCCGTATGGAAAAACTCTTTTGACTATGAATGGTCCAGACCATCTTGATTTCAATTTTCCAGGAAATAGCTTGAATCGTGAATTGAAAAGAAGAACTCTGTCTCCTTCTTTAAATTCTTTTGAACTTCTGATTCTTTTATCATGCCATTTCTTCGTTCTTTCTTTATAGATTAACGAATTTTCATATGCTTCTTGTCTTAATTCTTCTAATTCATTTAGTTGACTTAATCGTAGACGTCCGGCTTCATGTAAATCAAGATTACATGTCTTCAAAGCCCAAATTGCTTTGTGTTCAATTTCTACTGGAAGATGACATGCTTTTCCGTAAACTAGTTTAAAAGGTGTGGTTCCAATTAGAGTTTTATAGGCTGTTCTAAAAGCCCAGAGTGCATCCTCCAATTTAATGGACCATTCCTTCGGATTTGATCCTACGGTTTTCTCTAGAATATGTTTTAAAGCTCGGTTGGTATTTTCAACTTGTCTACTTGTCTGTGGATGATATGCGGTGGAGATTTTATGAGTTACTCCATATCTTTTAAGAACTTTCTCAAGTTGATTATTATAGAAATGAGTACCCCGATCACTTATTAAAGCTTTCGGTGTTCCAAACCTTGCAAAAAGACGTTTTAAAAAGTTGACTACAACTCGTGCATCATTAGTCGGGAGAGCTTGTGCTTCCGCCCATTTAGATACATAATCAATGGCTACGAGAATATAGAGATTATTATGAGATTTTGGAAATGGACCCATAAAGTCAATACCCCAAATGTCAAATACTTCACATACTTGAATGACATTTTGTGGCATTTCATTACGTTGACTTATTTTTCCGGCCCTTTGACAAGCATCACAGGATTTGCAAATAAGGTGTGCGTCTTTGTAAATTGTAGGCCAATAGAATCCAGCATCGTAAACTTTTCTTGCTGTTAGTTGAGGCCCATAATGCCCTCCTGTTGGTCCTGTGTGACAATGGTTTAAGATTTTACTAGCTTCATCTCCGAATACATATCGGCGTATTATTCCATCTGGACAACTTTTAAACAAATGTGGATCTTCCCAGAAATAGTGTTTTATATCACTAAAGAATTTCTTTCGTTTTTGGTACGATAATCCTTTTTCAAGGAATCCACATACTAAGTAGTTTGCATAGTCTGCAAACCATGGAATTTCATTATAATCTATCTTCAATAGATATTCATCAGGAAAGTTGTCTTGTATGGCCGATTCATTTAGAACTTCTAATTCTGGATTTTCAAGATGATAAAGATGATTAGCGGTGAGATTTTCTGCTCCTCTTTTATCTCGGATTTCAATATCAAACTCATGTAAGAGTAAGATCCAACGGATTAATCGTGGTTTGGCATCTTGTTTCGAAAATAGGTATCTAAGAGCAGAATGGTCGGTATAGACTACCGTTTTAGCTAGAACGAGATATGATCAAAATTTGTCAAAAGCAAAGACAATAGCAAGGAGTTCTTTTTCAGTAGTTGTGTAATTTTTTTGTGCTCCTTGTAACGTCTTACTAGCATAATATATAGGTTGAAATCGTTTTTCAATCCTTTGTCCTAAAACGGCTCCAATTGCAAAATCACTTGCATCGCACATAAGTTCAAATGGTAGATTCCAATTTGGAGTTATCATAATCGGCGCATTAGTGAGTTTTTCTTTAAGAATATTAAAAGATTTGATACATTCATCTGAAAAGATGAATGGAGCATCCTTTTCTAGGAGTTTATTCATAGGAGTGGCAATTTTAGAAAAATCTTTTATGAAACATCGGTAAAAACCGGCATGCCCTAGAAAACTCCTAACTCCTCTAACATTGGTGGGATGTGGAAGTTTAGCAATTACATCTACTTTAGCTCTATCCACTTCAATTCCTTCCTTTGAAATTTTATGTCCAAGAACGATGCCTTCTTTAACCATGAAATGGCATTTCTCCCAATTAAGAACTAGATTTGATTGTTCACATCTAATAAGCATTCGTTCAAGATTAACTAGACATGATTCAAATGTATCACTGAAGACTGAAAAGTCATCCATGAAAACTTCCATGCATTCTTCTATCATGTCGTGAAAAATCGCCATCATGCACCTTTGAAAGGTTGCAGGGGCGTTGCAAAGTCCAAATGGCATGCGTTTGTAAGCGAAAGTACCATAAGGGCACATGAACGTGGTTTTTTCTAGGTCCTCGGGTGCTATTGGAATTTGAAAATATCCGGAAAAACCATCAAGAAAACAATAGTAACTATTTCCGGCTAATCTTTCCAACATTTGATCAATGAAAGGTAAGGGAAAGTGATCTTTTCTGGTGGCGTCATTTAATTTTCTATTATCAATACATACACGCCATACTGTTACAGTCCTAGTTGGAATAAGCTCATTTTTCTCATTTGTGATGACAGTCATGCCACCCTTCTTAGGCACGCATTGAACTGGGCTTACCCATGGAATATCAGAAATTGGATAAATTAAACCTGCATCTAGCAGTTTAATAATTTCTTTCTTAACAACATCTTGCATATTAGGATTTAGTCTTCGTTGGCGTTGCACATACGTTTTATGACCTTCTTCCATAAGGATTTTATGTGTGCAATACGAAGGACTTATTCCTTTAATATCATGAATCTTCCATGCAATAGCTGGTTTATGAGCTTTTAACACAGAAATGAGTTGAGATTTCTCATTTTCAGTAAGAGAAGACGATATTATTACAGGTGATTCAGATTCACCATGTAAATAAGCGTATTCCAAATGGTTTGGAAGTGGCTTTAACTCTAATTTTGGTGGTTCTTCTATCGATGATTTATATCGATATCTGTCTTCTTCTTTTAGCATTTGAATTTCTTCTGTTGTTGGTTCATATCCATTAGCCATAAGTGTAGCTAACATTTCAGTTTCATCAATTGGTTCAGTTCCTTCTCCTAAAGAACATTCTCATGTTCCTTGTAATTCTGGAAATTCTTCTAACAATTTTGCATGTGATTCTATAGTTTGAATATAATAACATGTATCATCTGCAGATTGCGGTTGTTGCATTGATCTATCAACAGAAAAGGTAACACTCTCGTCCTCTATACTTAGGGTCAGTTTCTTACCGAACACGTCTATCATTGCTTTAGCCGTGTTTAAAAATGGTCTTCCTAATATGAGAGGAACTTGAGAGTCTTCTTCCATGTCCAGAACAACAAAATCTACTGGAAATACTAAATTACCAACTTTAACTAGCATGTTCTCCATTATCCCTCTAGGATATTTTACTGATCTATCGGCTAGTTGTATGCTTATTCGTGTTGGTTTCAATTCTCTAAGGTCTAGTTTAGTGTATAGTTAATACGGCATTAAATTTATACTAGCACCTAAGTCTGCCAATGCTTCTATTGAACTAAGACTACCCAGAAAACATGGAATTGTGAAACTTCCTGGATCAGATAGTTTTTCTGGTATCTTATTCAACAGCACTGCTGAACAATTAGCATTCATAGTAACAGCCGAGAGTTCTTCCATTTTCTTTCTATTTGAGATTAGATCTTTCAGAAATTTAGCATATCTAGGCATTCCTGAAATCACATCAATGAAAGGAAGATTAACATTTATCTGTTTAAACATATCCAAGAATTTGGATTGCT
The DNA here is from genome assembly GCF_046630445.1 of Rutidosis leptorrhynchoides. NCBI lineage: Eukaryota > Viridiplantae > Streptophyta > Magnoliopsida > Asterales > Asteraceae > Rutidosis > Rutidosis leptorrhynchoides. The sequence goes on from NC_092333.1 coordinate 187,489,979, forward strand.
CGGCTTCAAGTCTCTCTTTTCTCATTTTACTTGGGTAAAGAAGTGGTGGTTGGTATGGTTTAACATAAGGTTTAGCTTTAACTGTGTTATCTTCATTAACCTTTTCAACTACTGGTTCTTTTTCCTTATCTTGTTCAGGTTGTGGTTCTTGTGGAGTAGGAATAGCTTCATCAGAAATTATAGGTATTTCAGGTGGTTTAAGTGTAATACCACTTCTTGTGGTAATGGCTTTAGCTGTTTCATTCTGGGGGTTAGCATTTGTATCACTAGGTAGACTTCCCGGTTTTCTTTCATCTATTAACCTTGCTAGGTTACTTACTTCTTGTTCCAGATTTTGAATAGAAGCTTGTTGATTTCTAAATGCTTGAGCATTTTGTTCATTCGTTTGTTTCTGAGATGTGAAAAACTGTGTTTGAGATTCAACTAGCTTCGTCATCATATCTTCTAAATTCAGCTTTTTATCATCGGTTTGTGGTGGCTTGTTTTGAAAATTAGGTCTTTGCTGGTTGTAAGTATTGTTGGATACTTGTTGATTGTTAGGACCTTGTTGGTTGTTGTATGGAACATTGCGATTATAATTCTGGTTTTGATTGTAAATCGGTCTTGGCGGTTAATAATTATTCTGATAATTATTTCCAGGCCTTTGGTTTAGATATGAAACATTCTCTCTTTGTTCCATTGTTAGTTCAATACTGAGACAATCTTTTGTCAAATGTGGTCCTCCACACTGCTCACAACTAATTCGTATTGAGTGAATATCTTTGGTCATCTTTTTCATTCGTCTCTCGACAGCATCTATCTTTGCAGAAATGGAATCTAAGTCATGGCTAGAATCGGCTCTAGCTGCTTTAGATGATCTAACGATATCTTTTTCTTGGTGCCACTCATGTGAGTGGGAAGCAGTGTTATCAATAATTTTATAAGCATCAGTTTCTGTTTTCTTTATAATAGAACCACCAGCTGCTATGTCGATGTCTTTCCTTGTAGTGATGTCGCATCCTTGGTAGAATATTTGTACTATTTGACAGGTCTAAACCATGTTGCGGACATCCTCTCAATAACTTTCCAAATCAGGTCCATGCCTCATATAGAGTTTCATTTGGTTTCTGTGTGAATGTAACAATTTCTCCTTGAAGTCTCACGGCTTTAGATGCCGGAAAGAATTGTTTAAGAAAATTTTCAACTAAAACGTCCCATGTATCAATCGCCCCTTTAGGTAACGATTCCAACCAATCTTTTGCTTCTCCCTTTAAGGTCCAGGGAAATAACATGAGATATATCTGTTCATCCTCAACTTCTCTTATTTTAAATAGAGTGCAGATCCTATTAAAGGTACGAAGATGTTCATTTGGATCTTCCTTCGGCGCACCACTAAATTGGCATTGATTAGTTACCATATGTAGAATTTGTCCTTTGATTTCATAATCTGGCGCATTAATGTCTGGATGAGTAATTGCGTGACCTTGGCCAGTGCGTTTAGCTCTCATTCGGTCTTCCATACTTAGAGGTTCCAAATTTTCCATGATTGAATTTGTTGAATCTGAGTCACTAGAGGATTCTGATTTAATAGTTCATTCCTCAACAATCTCTGTTTGAATGATTGGTGGTTCCGGAGGAAAGATTAATGGTTCAGAATCTATAAATTGTCCCTGAATATTCTCCGGATTCTCAATTGTGAGGTCGGGTTCAAAAAATGGATTATCGGAAATTTGAATTGGAGTACTTGGTCGACTGGATGACGATTCTAAAGAAAAATCAACGGCGATAATATTAGCTAGATGTCTTGATCGAGTTACAGGTGGTTAACGTACAAAAGGTGGTGAACGTTTTGCTCGGTGCATTCACTGAATATCCTATTAGTTTTTAAAAAGGAAGAAAAATTATATAAGTTATCAAATTAATAGACTTTTCTGATTTTGCCCACGTTTCGAATAGCCAAAAGATGCAGCAGAGGGGCAGGATTCATTTGGTCTCAATATAATTAAGTACTGTTTGGCTCCAATAACCCGGTCCACGTACAAATCCAACTATTACTACGAACCAGAAAATTTTGATGTCTATCAATTTAACCGCTTAAAATAATTTTTCGTTGAAATTTAAGAAATTAAGATAAGAAATAGAGAAAATTCTAAGTCCTAAAAACTAGAATGTCGAGAAATAAGAAAGAAAAAGAGCGCGTCGAAAAACGTCGAAAAATAAAAGATTGAAAAATAATAGGCGTCGCAAAATAAAAATAAGAAAGTAGCGTGTCGAAACTTAAAAAGGCACTAAAAACTAAAAATTAAAAGTTGCGTCTAAAAATATTAAAGCTTAATAGAAAAACTATATCCCAAATGGCAATATCTTAAAAAGAAACTAAAAATTAAAAACGGCGTCACAAAATTCTAAAGCACCTAAATCTTAGTCTAAAGAAAAAGCACTTAAGGGATTTTACGGCAAAGCCTAAAAATCTAGAAGTAAAAATAACTATGGCAAAAACTATGTCTAAAAACTAAATATAAGCGAAAAATACAAAAATTACGCTAAAACAATTAAAATGGGACAAAATATAAAAATATACTAAAAGTTGTAAAAAGTACAATTTTTATAAAAATATTATTTTTATATTATTTATTTAATAAAACTATTAATTTTATAAATTAATTAAACTAATTTAGACTTAAAATACAAATTAAATAAAAAAAACTAAATTAACTAATTAAATAATCTAAACCTAATTAGGGTTTAAATTAAATTCTAATAATAATAATTACCCCGTAATGATTACAGAATTAGGGTTGTTTGTGTGGCCTATCAGAAGACCTCTGCGAGTGCGGATAGTCCCAGTTTAAAACCTCCGCGAGTCGCGGAGGGTTCAATTTCAGCTCAAAAGGGGTCGATTTTTACAGGTTCAGTTTTTTTTTTAAACTTTATATATTTTTTAACAAACTCTTTTTGTATTTTTATATTTTTATATTTAAAAAAAAAACTTATATTTTTATATGAAGGACTTAATAAAAACTTTTATCTTTTTTTTATATCATTAGCGTTGCGCTATCGGCGTTTAAGTTCCCCGGCAGCGGCGCCAAAAACTTGATGATGTAGCGTGGGGGTACGAAATAGTTATATTTTTATTACTAAATACTATTAAAAATTACACAAGTTTTAATTATTTTATTTACAAATGGGATATACCTAAACTCTGCTACAACACTATAGGCAGTGTACCTAATTGTAGAGTAGTATAGTTTTTAGTAAGTCCGGTTCGTTCCACAGGGAGACGACTTATTTTACACTATATTTTAAACAACTATATTTGTACAAAATATATATTTTTATATATAATAATAATATAAAAGGGGGTTTACCGTTTAATGACCGGTTTGTCGATTTTATATTTTAAGTCACAATTAAAACCTAATGAAAAATATAAATGACGATAATTTAAATGCGATAATTAAAAGTGCAATAAATAAAATGACAGTAAATAAAAGTGCGATGAGATATAAAATAAAGGAATTATGCTTATTTAAACTTCTGTAATCATGATGTTTGACGTGTTGATTTTAGTTTATTACCATGAGTTAATTGTCCTTTGTCCTGGATTATTCGATATGTCCATCTGGTTTTTGTCCATAACAGTCCATCAGTCATAAATATAAAGTGCGAGTGTCCTCGTCAAATTATTCTTATATCTGAAGTCAAATATTCCAACTAATTGGGGACTTAAACTATAATTACACCAATTTTCCTTGTATATAATTCACCCTGTTTTAATAAGTCCATTGACTATTAATCCATTCCCGTGACTGGTTAAATGAACGATTATTAGTACTTATAAATATCCCACCCATCGTGTCCGATCGAGTGTATGTGGTTATTTATAGGTACGTCCAATTGTAAATCTTTATATTAAATTAACGAACTATCATTCAATTAAACAAATATAAAGCCCATTAATAGCCCATAGTCCAATTTCCACAAGTGTCGTTCTCTTGTCCAAACTCCAATTATGGTACAAAGCCTAATTACCCCGTCTTTAATATTTAGTCCAACATCATGATTACTTTGGCTAAAATAAGCATAATGATAACTTAAATACGAGACATTAATTTAAAAAGGAGAACATAACTTACATTGAGTATTTATCGCGTAGTGTTATACGGACAGAACTTTGACTTCAAAACCCGTAATTAACCGTTACATTAACTTAAACTAACTAATATAAAACTAAACTAATTTATATTATATATATATATATATATATATATATATATATATATATATATATATATATATATATATATATATATATAAATATTATATATATATATATTACAGAGATAGAGAGTTTGATTTTTTTGGTGTGTAAAACTCGGCAGAAGCTCGTTGCATTTATAGGACATTTCTGATTTTGGCTGCTCCGCGAATGCGGAGGTTTAAGCCTTCACAGCTCCGCGAGTGTGGAGTTCCCTGGGCCAGCTCACCAATTCTTGGCCATTTGGTTGTCGACGTTTTATTTAAATATATATAATATATAAATAATTTATATAATTATTTAAATATTATATTATATTCTTGTGCATAGTTGACTCATAATTTTTAGTCCGTTGCGTCGGGCGTTGATAGTTGGCTCAGGTCCCGGTTCCAGATTTTCGAACGTCCTTTCGTATAATTTAATATCTTGTACTTTGCGTTCCGTAACTTGTACTCTTGTCATTTTTAGACGTTTCTTATCAATAAATTGAACCACTTGGATTGTATCTTGTACATTTGAGCTTTTTGGACGGTTTTGTCTTCGAATCTTCGTTTTCACCTTTTGTCTTCGCACTTATTTAATATAAACGAATATTACTTGAAAATTGAACAATTGCAACTAAAAAATTTACATATCGGAAGGATATTGCTACTAAATATATGTTCATTTGGAGCACTATCAATTACACCGATTACAGTTTATAGTCATCTAAGTTAATATGCTCATAAAACTGCTAAATTATCAATTAAAAACTGACGACTCTGGCCTTCACGCCGGCAGATGTGAAGTCCAGGTCTAAATTTTATAACAGTTTATTAATAGATTATGCAATTATCATCAGGGTATTACATGGTTCAAGTATGCGTTTGGCATTTTAGCCCATAACTAAAGAATTAACGATAAATAAAGAATAGGAAAACATTAAAGAAAGCATACCTTCATAAATTAAATTGCAAATAATTGAAAGAGAAAATACCCAAAGAATCTTAAAAAGAATAGAAAACCAAAGTAGAATGCTCAAATCTTAACTCAACCCTAAGAACAGTAAAATTTCATAATGTAAAGTTTATAAAATTTATGCTTCATATTCTGAAACTGGATCGTCCTTATATAGATTTCAAAAGTCAGCTTCATAGCCATCGACTTAAGGGATACAACCAGTTATTTTTTGGGTAACGATCAGAATATTTTCCCTTTACTGTAATGGCTTGGGCTTCAAGGTCAATTAATGTCCAACATAGCGAACGGCTTTAATGATACCAGCCGGCGACTTTACTCATTTTTAATTATTCCCTATGTTCTTCATGAGAATTCTAGAACCTTCTCGATCTGTATACACACAATTGTCGACTTTAACTGGAATAGCATGCGGTTGTGTTTCTTTTGAAACTTGATTTCCATGTTCTTCTTCATCTTTTTGGAATTTTATTGAATTTCAAGTGTGATTGTGTCGAATTTACTCACAAATTTTAATCATTTTATAGAATTTCAAGTGTGAAAGTGTAAAATTGTGATTATGTTCCCATACCCCACACTCAAAAATTGCAATCTCCTTAGTGCTAAAATCAAATGACAATATATAAAAGGAAATAATAAAAAGAAAAATAAAATAGAAAATCTCCCCTTTTTAGTGTACATCAATTTGGAGATGGGAAGAGAATATCTAGCTGAACTTACTGTCAGTCTCATAATTACATCAGTCTCACAATTACAGAAATATATGTAAATGAAATATTAAGCATGCATCACAAGATATAATAAAAGATAATTGAAATAAAAAATGCGAAATGTAAGAGTAACTATTACAAACCCACATGTAATAATAATAATAATAATGTCTAATAACCCACAACCATCACAAACAATCATCCCATCAATGCAACCTGCAAAAAACCACAATCATCCTGCAAAGTCATCATCCATATCATCATCACCCTCCCTGCTAACTCGAACTCAGCAAAACCCTGAACGTGCGGTGGTGGTAGGTACTGTACAGAAGGGCCATATGGTGGAGGTGGTAAATAGTCAATAGAAACAAAGAGATCCTATGATGGGTTGTGCTGGTAGAATCTCTCATCATTATGGACTACCCAGTCCATAGAATAATCCTGCCTATCCATCTTATAGCGTATCTCCCTCTGAAACTCCTGGTAAGAACACTACTGCTTGTCAAAATGCTCCCGAGCCTGCCTAGTCTGTGCCTGCTGATCAACTCTCAACCCCAACATCAGCTCATATAAGTTATGCAATGAGGGCTGGTCTACTGGTACTGGTCATGTTTCTGGTTGGGATGTCCATGAACATCCTCAACACCCTGCTCAAGCTGTGCTGGAGGCTCTATATACGGCTCATAGCTCCCATCAGTAAACCTCGAATTAACCTTAATATCCAAATAATGTAGACTACTGATCACATCAAAATGATACGTCAGCATATCCAACCATGCACATCTAAACCCAGTCACTCAACAATCCTAGTAACAAAATGACCTCCACACCAGCCATTATGCACTATCCTACCCCTAACTTCCTTGTTCGGTTACTCAACAATACTGTACGGAAGGTTAACTAGCCGGCGAATAAACAGCTGATAAAGATACCACAAGTCTGAATGAAAGAGTTTCTCTTGACTATCTCTGCGGAGAGAGACTGTGTGGGAGAAAACCTATAGAAGCAACACATATAATGGAATTTTGATGTCCTTATTCCTCGTCTTACTTATAAACTCAACTGTCTCCTTACCAAAGGTAATCCAGGCATCAGATTGCTGTAAAAGTACCTCACTCGGGCTAGCCTGACCATGGCGACACCTACTAGCTAAGAAATCAGGAAACCAAGGCTCCTTGAAATGAGTACCGTAAATACCTAATGCTTCCGCAATCTGTAGCATGCTCATAGATCTATCCTCTCCTCCCAGCCGAAACCTAAGGAAACTTGTATCTGCAACTGAATGCATATCCTATGAAAATGTAGCACGGTAGTCTAAACAGGATAGATGGCATCCTACAATGAAAATATGTTCTCCCACTCGTGTATCACCATTGGATGCAACGAAAATATGTTCTCCCACTCGTGTATCCCAGTTTCCTGTTTTATATTCAATCCTAAGTTTCCTCTGGAACCACCCGGACAAGTTGTTCTCATCAATATTCAACATCTTTAGTTTTGCAAGTTGCATTATCTCAAAATAAGGTAGAGTCTTAAAATGACTAGGTCATTCCAAGTAATCTACTCCTCCCTCTCTCTTGATAGCAAAACAATTCATCTCTTTGAAATATCCCGAGCTTAAAATCTTTCCTCTTGGAAACTTCCTGATGTGTTTACCTTTCTCATAAAATCTAACAAATTTTTGCTCAAGTTCGGGTTTCTTGACCTTCTAAAGAGGCTCGAGATTCTTCCTTCACCAATTTCGTCAGTCAACATTAGATTCCACATTTTGACACTTCTTGAATCTTGCTTCTCGGTCAAACCATTCACTAACTTCTTTCCATCCTTCGGCCAAAATTCGCTCAGCTCTTACCTTCTTTTCTTTCTATTCCTTCTCTTTCCTCCTTTTCTCAGCTAACAATTCCTTATGATGTACATTCCTATTCCATTCTAGCTTCTTACCAGCTTCAACCTTCTCTTTGTTATACACTTTCCTGGCTTTGTCATACTCATCTAAATCTCTAACCATCTCGTCAGCACTCAAATGAAAAATATCACTAAGAGTGTTGAGTGATCTATTCGTGAATGGTCTCAAAGAAGGTATAACCACTTCAATCTCTTATTCCTCTTCTTATTCTGGTTCAAATTCATACTCATCTTCTGTTTCAATCAACACTTCTTCTTCTTGTTGCTCTTTTTCAACATTCTTTGGAGCTTTTCCTTTCATTGAATCTTTTTCAACATCATTTTCATTACAAGTTGGACTGGTGTGGGAGTTTGGACTTCACATACCTACTCTTGTGGAGCTTTATCATCATCTTCAACTGTTCCTGCATCCTCTATATCCGATTCACTATTGTATGCAAGATCAGCAAATTATAGTGGTGTGAATTCATCTGGTGGAATCTCCCCCTTTTCTGCATCAGCGAAAACCTTTAAATAATCCATATAATATTCAGAGGTAAAAAACCTCATTGAATTCATTGAAACTTCGAATAGGAAAAATTAATGGTATATCAAAAGGGGGTAGCATCCTCAACTTCTATCTCATCATTAGCATACTCATCCTCATCACCACCACTTCCTCCTAGGTCTAAACCTTCCGGATCATTTTCGTCTGTTATCAGCTTAAAGTTGCCGGATTTCATCTGCTTGAGTTTTTCTCTCAGGTCATTGATTTCTTTCTCATACTTTTTCGCAAGGTAACAAGTTGCTTTCCCGTGTTTTTAATTGTATCCATCTGAGATTTCAAAATTTTCCACAGCTTCCTATTCTCCTTTTCCAACTTTCTATTTGATCTTCATTAGCTTTCTTTTCTTCAATTGCACGATTGTCAACATTGTTCATTCTGGTTACAATTGACATCAGTAAGCTCTCTGCATCTCTGAATTCATCAAAAGAAACTTGAGGAGCTGCAGTAGCAGATTGAACATGTTGCATGAGACCTCCCGGTTGGTGTTGAGCTTGTTGTCTTGATCCATTTTAAGTAGTATACTGAGGTGAATCATTCCTTTGTTTGGTTCTTCTTTCCTTCTTTTAAGGTAGTTCTGAAACCATAGGCTCCTTGCCTTTCCTTTTCCGTCGGATTAAGCTGATATCCTCTTCCATTTCTTCATCATCCTCTTCTTGACGATTACCTTCAACATTTCTTGAGGACTCATTTACATTTCTTTCATTCTCACCTTCTTCTTCATCATCTGAAACTTCATAATCTTAATCGGAGTCCTCATTTCTCCATTCCTTTCCAGGTGGACATTGATAATCTGGCCTTGCTAAGTGACAAATTAGCTTCCGAAAAAATCATGTTTACATTCATTCTTCCTTGTTTTTCTCGTTTTGTTAAAAGTAACATTTGTCATAGTGTTGAGTGAAATCACATCGAAATTTTCCTTAGTGAGTAAAACAACGAGAGTTGAGACTCGACGTTATTGGTCATCTACAAGTCGGTAGTGCCATAGCGGGGAATGGTTTGGTATGTTTATGCATTGTTATGATTTAGTATATTATTGTGGCAGTTTATATACTAATGTTGTTGATTGTTGTATGTGGTAATGCTAGATTGCTTATACGTGTATACAGGTTATGTGTTGGGAATGCGTGTAGGTAAACTATATATATATGTGTATAAATGTTTTACTCACTAAGCAATTAGCTTACCCTCTGGAGCTTCATCATTGACGATAATTTGAGAATCTCGCATAGATGAGATACCTTTGGGTAAGAATTGTGAGGTTCACCTTGAAATAGTGAAAAATAAAACACCAAAAATCGTAAGGTGCATTAAGAACTAGTGCAACAAAGGCACTCCAAGTCTTCTCATTCAGTTTATCAAAACATGATCTAAGTAATGATATTCAGGGGGAAGCAATGTTTTTACAAGCTCATACTTCCCAACAAGTGTTCCTGAATAGCCACATCTCTTAAAACAACCATGTACTCTATCCCGATGAAATGTTAGCACGGAACAGTTCTCATCATTAAATCCAAAAAGACTTCTAATCACTGTCTGTGACACAACAATTTCATTTCCTTGAATTGAGCTAACAATCTTTTCTTCAGTGCATAAGGTATTTAATCTTGCATTCTTCCAGAATTCCCTCTGGTGACTGTAAAAAGTGAAGCACGGTGTTGAGATGGCTTTGTTAATTATGGATCTCTTAAGAAACTCAATGATATCTTTAAAATCTTTCCCACAATCCAGTTCGATATCATATAGAGCGACTTGATTATTCTATTTTCCCATTTCCAATACAACTGATGAAGTAGCTACATTTTGCTATATGACAGGTGGCACAACAGGTGGTACATCAGTTTGTTTAGTTTGTTGCTCTTCCTGATACTTAGATTGGTTCCGGATAAGATCATCATCTTGAAATGAGCTTTCTGACATTTTAAATCGAGAACAAAATCATATGGACCGTACAAGGGTCTATATTAGCCTTACGAGTGACAGGGTTAGACGTGCTATTCACATGTCACTCGCGTCATTATGACACTTTTGAGCTATCATAAACGTTTCAGAAGTTCTACACGAGTGAGTTAAAATTCAAATGAGTGAGGGTCAACCGTGTGATGACTCCTTCGGTTCAGCATACGAGTTAGCAAATGTATACTAGTGAGTCTCATATATGTGTAACTTAAAATTATACGAGTGACCTCATTTTTCATACGGGTGAGCCACAACCGTGTAGTGACTTATGCGAGTTAGTGTCTCACACGTACGAGTGATATCACTCGTGCATGTCTGATGAACAACTTTTTGATCAACTTTTTCAAACTTTTGATTTTCTATGTTAGCATGTTATGGTGATTTAAGGTACACTAGCAACTAAGCATCATATTAAATACATAACGGCAACATAAAACACGATTAACACACTTAAAATACACAAAATCAGTCTAAATATCGAACCAGAGTTTCGCTACTCTATAACTCGAATTAAACCCTAAAATTTGATGGAATGTTACCAAGTTAGTGGTAATGTTTATGGTGTAATATGTAGAACAAATGCTTCGGTGTAAAAACAAAATGGATACGATTGAAAAATGAGAGGATTTGTGTGCGGATGGAGGGAAAAGTATGAGCTATGTTCAGTTCCTCTCTTTATATAGCCTCAGGCTCAACCATGCGACTGAGCCATCATTCATACGAATATCCATGTGGTCCACACCTCAACCATACAATTCACATGTCACACTTACGTTTGGCCATGAACTCATTAAGCAGTTACTAAGTATATCCAACCGTATGTTTCAATCAACCGTACATGTCACCCATACGGATCACCTATCAAACGTGCGAGTGACCCTCAAATTTCAAACTTATGATTTTGAGCCATTTATCAATCTTAAATAATTCTACCAACTTGAATTCGAGTCAAAAATCATATATCCATCACAATATATCAAATCATGAACATTAACGTTTAGGAAACCCATCATTTGACCAAATCATATATCCCTAATTAAGAACTTTGGTTCACAAAATGTATATCCTCAATTGTAAAGCATTTTAGGGTATTTATGCTTGTTATCCTAACATCAATCATCCGTCTAACTCCACAAACTTCACAAGACATGGATTGAATGAATAGACACACATACAAATTCTCTTTAGACAAACCAAGTCATTCTAGATGTCATTGCACTATAAAATCTTTTTGATTTTTCTGATATAAGATATGTCATGCAACTATTTTAATATGCAATAAAGACCTACTATTATGGGATGCAAATCATGCAAAAATAAAATCTTTTTGTAGTTTCCAGTTATCAAAGCAACACGCAGAACATAAAATGAAGAGATTGGGATATCTGATCATAAATCCACCATACTTTTGTGAGAGAGTTGGTTAACGAATAAAAATGGATCAGAACTGACATACTGAATTAAACTTTGTTGTTCATTTCCAATCATCCGTCTGTATGAATTATCATGCAATTACTTATATCAATCCTCATTAAACATGAACAATCTCCTCCTTGACACTTCTACTATCATGTTGGCATTAATTACTTGAATAATAGAGAGAGAGAGAGAGAGAGAGAGAGATGATTTTTGAGATCATGCTAAGTTCATTAATCTTTGATTCTTTCATCACTTATGATTGTGCATTATTTTAGGTAGCTAATTCATTAAGGTAACTTTCCGTTATCGCTTTCCATGTACTTCGCTCAAATTGAACAGGAAGGTTCTCACAGCGTTTCAAATATCCCTATCAGCCTTTGGCTTCTACCAATGTTTCACAATCTTCAATCCAGTTGACTCAGCAGATCTCAGAATATGTTGGATTATCCGAATAGGCGCATTACTTACCACGGGCATTGGTCTACAGTCAGAGCAGACATACCTGATGACCAGTCGTCACACGAAATGAATCTCTGGGCCCATAACTTCCTTATTGTTCAAGTTATCATTGAAAACGGAATTGGAAGTTAAACTTTCATTGATATGAATTTTTAGAGTATATCTAGGTAAGTATATTCCTAACTTTTAGCCTTAATGGGTATAAACCTAAATTGTAGACAACATGAATCTTGATAGTTCGATATGAACGTCATAACTAACAATTCAAGCCAACGCGGGGGCATCACACTAAGAATGATTTGAGTTCTGTATGAGCACTCCATGAATCAGCATACTTTATACTTTAAACTTCAGGAGTTTTCCATCTACGATACGCCAACTTTTTTACTTAGATTTTCTAGAGATACTTGAATTTCTCAGCATATCATTGTCTTTTGATTTATTGATTTTGAACTGCATCATGAATGGAACTTCCATCATGTCTTTGTGGAACCCATGCTTGAACGCATGCTTTGTTATATGTGCTCAAACATTAAAAGGTGTTCTCCCTTAAACACTTGGATGGTCCACAAAAAGATTATACTTTTTGACTTTAAGTGAGAAGGGACACTTACTTTGACATAAACTAATTTTCTCTGAATCTAGGGGTTTAGTTTCGATTATAAAGTTTAGAGCCCATGACAACGTGGTATGCACCAACCAGACAGATAACCCTCAACTCCTTCATTGATCTTTTGGATATCCCATTCTAAGTTGTAACACTGAATGGTACAGCAAATTTTGAATATTGCTTGGGGATAACCAACACCACCCTTTTCAAATGATTATCAATTATCATAGGGGATACCCTCAACCGACTGTCGAGTTCCTCAACAATTATCACTAGATACAGATTCGGAGATAATTATGTGACTACCTTCAAACGCAACAGATCTTCCACGTCTTCCAACTCTTAGATGATTGTTATTCTTAGTATGATTGTCTAATGGCAAAAAGTCATTAGTCACGTCTATCAGTTCATCACATAACATATTTACATAAACATTCAGACCAGTCCTTACTAATCAATTATCAATTCTTAGTACAGTAAGTTTTCTTCATCTCCAGCAGCACATTAACCAATACATCTCATTTTTTTTTACACATTTTCAACTTTCTAGGTATTTTTCTGAAGAAACAAATTTCAAATTTTTCGGTATTTTCTGATGAAATAATTTTTCCCCCCAAAATACTAAAAACATAAAATATTCATGTCTTTTTACCATATTAAACAAAAATTTAATAGAAAATAGCTACAGACATTGCAAACAATAATATAAACATGATAAGACATAGATGCAGATAAAAGTTAAACATGAAATGCACACAAACATAATTAAGTCCTGCATGATGGACATGCATCCTACATACAATGTCTACAAAGTTGATTATCCTCATAGTGAGACATCTGTAATTACCTTATCTCTATCAATGATCCCATTTAGAGCTAACAGGTGCAAGAACCTAGGTTTATCAAAAGCTTTAGTATTAATGTCAGCTCTTTTGTCCTTACTCTTTGGTGGATCCCTTGCATCAATTGCTAGGATCTTTAGATCAAGGAACAAGAAATGATTCATCAATTTGAGCATAAAAGTGATAAATGAGATGAACATGATGAATATGAGATGAACACAAACAAACTCAGTGATAATCAGCTGATTATAGATCAAGATTACATGCTATAAAATGATAAATGAATTACAATAACAATTACATGAATCTTAATCTAATCACTTTGTCATTTCCATGGTGGTTGGAGCATCAATCCACCATGGAACCTCCCCATCATGAAGGTGAAGAGGAGGAGCACACACCACACACACACTCAAGTGTTCTTGGTGATAAAAACATCAACTAACAATGAACCTAGAATCCTCTATTTATAGTATCTGTCTACTGTCAGCTCAAATGCATGGTTGAGGTCTCAACCGTACGGCTGACAGTTATCACCCGTACAAGTGACATCAGACACTTGCATGACAGACCTATATTACACGTTTGGTCACATATGCTCCTGCGACATGAGTTTTCTAGTTCAACACAATCCTAGGTGAGTAACATAGACCTAAACCTATTCTCAGGTTGTTCGACAACGATGGCAACACTATTTAGTGCACTAACACTCTTAACCTCAATAATCCTCTTTTCATGGCAATCTCTAATAAAGTGATACTTAACTCCTATATGCTTAGTTTTAGAATGTTGTACAGAATTTTTAGTGACAAAAATACAATCAGTATTATCAATAAAGAGAGGAGAGTGAGAAATTTTTATTCCGTAATCACGAAGCTGTTGTTGGGTCCATACAACTTGAGAGCAGAAAATTGCACCAGTGATGTATTCTGCGTCACATGTTGAAAGCGCAACTACAGTCCGTTTCTTACATTGCCATATCACCAACCTTTCACCTAGAAACTGGCTCCTGACGTTAATTTATTATTGATTTTGCAACATGCGTAGTTAGAATCACTGTATGCCTCAAGCTCAAACATCTGCTCATTGGAATACCATATCCCAAGTTTGGAGTATGTAGTAGATAGAACGAATTTTTTGGCAGCTGTTAGGTGAACAATATTTGGATTAACTTGGTATCTGGAACAGAGACATGTTGTGAACATTATATCTGGTCATGATGCAGTCAGATACATGAGTGATCCGATGATTTCTTGATAGTAACCTAGATTAAATGGCTCCCTCTCGCATTCTAGCGAAATCCTGTACTTTACAGCTAGTGATGTGAAGGCTTCACGTTCTTGAGTGATACTAAACCATGTGAGTATATCGTTAACATACTTTGACTGGTGATGAATAATTCCATTGTCAGTATGTTCTACTTGCAGACCCAATAAATAATGCAAGAGACCCAGTTTGCTTATTTCAAATTCTTCTTTGATAACCTGATAAAACTCATCGACGATTTGTTGGGTTGTAGAAACGATAATGATGTCATCAACATAAATTTGGACTAAGACAATATTCCCAATTTGTTCTTTAGTGAAAAGAGTATAGTCTACCATACCTATTTGATATCCTTTTCGATCAAGTAACCGGAAAGACGTCCATACCAAGCTCGCGGGGCTTGATGCAATCTATAGAGGGCTTGTTGCAATCGGTAAACTTTGCCAGGATATAGATGATCTTTAAAACCTGGAGGTTGACTGATATATACTCTTTTGTTAAGTTTACCATATAGAAAAGCGCTTTTTACATCCATCTGATACACCTTAAATTTCATGAATGAGGCGAATGCCAAGAAGATACGAATGGATTCCAATCTAGCAATAGGAGCAAACACCTAGTTATAGTCAAATTCAGGAACTTGTTGATAGCCTTTTGCTAGAAGTCTAGCTTTGTTTCTGATTAGCGTACCATCTTCATCGTATTTTCACTTTAACACCCACTTGAGATCAACAACTTTCACTCCCTTCGGTGGAGTTACCAACTTCCAAACATATAATCGATGAAATTGTTGGATTTCTTCTTGCATGGCTAACACCCAATCCACATGATTTAAAGCTTCTCTAGTTGTCTTAGGCTCAATCTTAGAAATATGACATGCATATTTATAAAAAGCAGCAGCTGTCATATGAGCATCTACTTGACCGTTGATTTGAACTTGTCGTCTAGTTTTGACACTTACATTGGGATCACCAATAATATTTTATCTAGGATGGGAAGATGTTGTTCTAGAAATTGATTGATCAGTAACATGTATAACAGGAGACAAATTTGTTACACTAGTGTTGTCATCAGGAGGTTATGAGTTCTCACTTGATACGTCAGATTCACATGTATCATCAACTGGATCAGTTTCCGAATTTGATTATTGAACAGCATCAACTGTATCTGGGGATGGAACTGTAGTTGAAGTATATGCAGACACGTCTGTTGCATTTTGTAAATCGAACAACTTTGAAGTTCCGCTTCATTTTCTACATAATTTGGAGTGATATTGAATGAATGAATCAATCAACTCATCATAATTATAGATCCATGCAGAAACCCATAACAGTTTTTTCCAAATCGCTTCACTATCAATACCCGATTCATAATGTAACACGTATTTGCAACTGCTTCACTCCAAAAATGAACTGGTAAATATGAATCAGCTAACATTGTTTTGATTGTCTCAATTAGAACTCGATTCTTTCTCTCGGTAACTCCATTCATTTGAGGAGTATATGGAGAACTGAATTGTATGTTGATGCCCTTTTCAATAAAGAAACCCTCAAGATACTGATTTTGAATTCGGTTCCATAATTGCATCGAATCTTAATTACTTTAATATTGAAACTTGTCTCTAATCTATTAATCAGCACTTTCATGTTCTCAAAAGTCTTAGATTTCTCTTTCAAAAAGATTACCCACGAGAATCTTGAATAATCATCAGTAACAACCAGACAGTACTTATTTCCATCAATGATTTAGAAATGAATTGGACCAAAGAGATCCATGTGCGGAAATTCAAGTGGAGCAAAGATTGGATTGTACTTGGTAAGTTTATGAGCTTTCTTTCTTTTCTTTCCCTTCTTTCAAGGTATACACGTATCTCGAATGTGAAAGGTCTTAACATCAGCGACATCAACTAGATTATTGTGAACAAGATGATTCATTTTGCGTAAACTTAAATGACATATGTGCTCGTGCCATGTGATAGACTCTTGTTCTGATGCCTTTGAAACAAAAGCTTGACGACATGCTGTTGTTGAAGTTGCAATGTTCATATCTAACACATATAGATCAGCCTGCCTTGGAGCTTTCATAAGAATCATCTCCGATGGAATCACAAACTCTGGCTTTAACACTTAACTAAAACCATCATCAAATGCGACTTTGAAAGATTTCTCACAGATTTGTGAGAACGACAACAAGTTATTTGCTAGTTCTTGATCATATTTCACTTTGTTGAAATTGACTTTCTCATTCTTTAGTAACCCTTGAGCAGTAATATGACCACCCTTATCTCCTGCGAAAGCAACATATCCTCCTTTAATTGGTTGAACATTTGAGAATAGGAATAGTTGACCTGTCATATGCGTCGAAGCGTCGCGATCTATGATCCAGGATCTATTTTCATGTACCCTGGTGCCTTGCACATATGTTCAAAATAATTAGTTGATAATGGGAACCCACGCCCGAACGGCAGTAGGTTTTCCATTAACACTCATATCTTGAAATTCCATCCATTTCCCATTTGAGTCAGGAGGAATCTCGTCACAAGTAAGAATTTCTTTTGCTATTTTAGCAGAATGATTCTTATTCTTTGGTTTCTAGACATTTGTCTCAGAATCTGTTTGCTTCAAATGCAATCATTTTCGCACAAAACGTTTTTGAGGAGAAATCGTCACAGAAGGTGCTTTAACCTTTTCCTCTTCAGACTTGTTCTAAATTTTAGCATGGACAACATTTGTCTTATTCTAAACTTTAAAATGGACAACATTTGTCTGGTTCCGAGCTTTAGGATGGACAACATTTGTCATAGCATCCTTTGTAGGAATCTTAGCCTTGACAGGTGAGTTTGACCTACGAGAATTTGAGCACATAGAGTTGTCTCGTTGCAAGTCAATTTTCTGTCTTGGTTCTGATATCTTCTTGGACAATAATATGAAATGTGTCCAAATACACCACAGTTATAGCAAGAACGGTATTCATTGTTCGGCCTTGATTTATTCACGTAACTCGAATTTAACTTAGGTAAGTCGTGAGGTTTTGTAGAAACAGATGAGGCATTGAATTTTTCCATTGGAAATGGTTTTGGGCCAACAGAAGGAATATGTCTATTAGCAAACTTAGGATTTTTCAAAATCCTTATTGGTTCTTTAGGTGTTATCGCCTTCCCTTTCTTAGTATTACTGCCTAGACCATCCATTTTTCTTCCTCATGATCTAACGATCCATCCATTGATTCATTGAAAGTCTCATCCTCAGTTGAGTTACACTTCTTGATTTTCTCAACATGGTCCTCATAACTTAGTGGTATACAATCCTCTGGTGGACCATCTACCAAATTTCCATTTAAATATTGTTGTTTAAATGGTAGAGATGCATAACTATATCCAACCCCTTTCCCTTTTTATTCATTTAAATCCACAATCAATGCATTCCACTGAGATGCACTTGCCCAACATTTCATTTTAATAAAAAGAGCTTCAAAATCTGCTTTAATACTCATTTTCCGTTTTCAGTGCATTGATTATATCAACACGTTTTATTGAAGCTTGATTGATATCAAAATTGTAACATTTAAGATCATGATTTTGTTTCTTGAAAACCTTTACATCTTCTTTTAATCAATGTTCAATGTTTTTGGTTACCAAATTTGCATGATATTTGTCTTTCATCTCACCATAAGATTTACTTAGTAAATCAACTCTAGCAATAAGTTCAGCACATTTAATATATTCAGTAGGTAAGTCTGACGATACATGATTTGTATTGTTTGAAAATGATGTTTCTGCCATGAATGCATACAAGGTAGGAGCTTTAGCACCGTCCAAATCATCTTCTGACTCCGACGAATCTGTCATGATCACAAAATTTTCACCAGTTGAATCTACATCAGCATTCTTACCCATATGTATCTGCTCAAGTTTATCCTATATATTTCTAGCTCTTGTTAGCCCGGCAAATTTATTTTGATCATTCTCTGATAAGCACATCTTGATCAAGTCAACAGCTTGCTGATTTAGTGCCTCAAAATTAGTTTGATCTTCGGCATCTGAATCTGACTCATTGTCTGATTCTTTGTCCTCTAAATTCAAACTCTCTAAATCTGACTTTTCACCTATAAGAACTAACATTTCTAGTTCTATAGCAATCATTCTACCCCATTCTTCAATTTCTGTGTCAGCATCAAACTCTATATTGATAGTCTGCTCAGCTACACAACCACTTGTTTCTTCAAAAACTAAGGTACCACCATACTTTTTTTCTAACTGTAAAAGAATTTTTCTTCCAATAATGTTGGTGATGTGCTTTTAGAATCCGGTGTCCGTGGGACAGAGTCACGTGCTCTCTTGAATTTGTCTTTAACCTGTTTTTGAACTTTCTCCTTTCGAACAGCACGAGATAGTTCTTTAGCTTTTTCAGCACGAGCAGTTAACTTTGTGACTATATTTTGATTAGGTAATTGAGTTGGTTCTTCCTTAGTGATCTTTTCCATATTCGCTTTAGGGTGTTGTTCATCTACATCCAGTTTGATAGACCAACCGTCATCGTTACCATGAATAACAACTAAAGCATTGTTCGGACTCTCATTTTTATCAGAATCAGCTCCTTTATCAGTGATGTAAATTTCTCGCTTTTTTGGTTGGCTCTGAGAACTATTTCTATTATAGTTCTGATTTCTGAAAGGATTATGATTCCCTTGTTTCTTCTGCTTCGTACATTGTCTCGAAAAGTTGCCTTGTTGTCCATAATTGTAACATGTAACAACATTTATATCAAAACCCAACTTTGTATCCTTGGTCAGACTAGTTGGTTTCTAAGTTCGTTCTTCATAATCTCTCACCCTTCTCACAAGATTCACATACCCCACATTATACCCATCTTTTCAGCTTCATCTTCATCGATTTGATGATAATCCTCCGTAGTTAGATGAATATTTCCCATACGACCATCAAGATAACTATAATATGAGTTCACCAGACTACTTAAAAAAGATATATATTCATTGATTTTCTCTTTTCCAGCTTTTCTGAGGTTCTCAATCTTGAATACAGACTAACATCTAATGCAGTAGGAAGAGACGATTCAGTGATGTTTGAAGTCTGTTGCGATTGAGTATTGAGTGAACATTGTGAAGTTTGTTGAGCATAAGTAGATTGTGGTTGTGTAATATTTGAAGGACTTGCATTCAATGCATAAATAGTCAGATTATTCGTTGCAAAAACTGTTTAAAATGGTGCATGTGCAGATTTAGTAGGTGTGTAACCAGTTGGATAGTACATTTTAGTATCTTGGAATTGCTTTGACTTTTTCAATTTATTCAAGAGTCCCAACTCTTCTTCTTGAAGCCTTGAAATGATGGAATTAACTGAAGCCGTAGCTAGTTCTCCATTAGTCTTAATTGTTAAGACAAAAATATTCCATTCCAATGGAAGTGATCCTGCTAGACATACACCTTATCCTTTTCTTCAATGGTTACATCATGCATGTGAAGTTCAGCAAGTAAATGACAATATCTCTCCACCAAATCTGTAATAGATTCACCCGTTTACCAATGGAATCGATCAAACTCAGCTTTCAACTCTAAATCTTTTTTAGCTCTAAATGCAGTATTCCCTTCATTGAATGTTCTCAACGCTTCCTATATCTTGAACGAGTAATCATGACTCAGAAATTGATGAAAATTGGACCATCAAGTGAACTAGTCAGATTACATTAATCTTCTTCTCCATGTTTTATTCTTCACGTCCTCAGTTGGCAAATTGTGTAGAGTATATAACTCATTTGTAACTGGTGCTTACGGCCACTGAAATACAGTTTCAATGTACTTCCATAACTCGGTGTCTTGACCATCGGACCAAATCTTAAATCTTGACTTCCATGTCGAGTAATTATCCATAGTCATCAGTCTTGGACATTTCATTCCACTACCGGATTCAAATTCTGCCAAAAGTAATCCTTGAGTCTTTTTCGTAATGCTCTGAACAAATGAAGCAGCCAACACATAATCGTTTGAATTATATATCTTTAACTATTAAAAGTAAGTTAACCGTGAGGTTTAGATAATCAACCATACGTTTTAGTGAATTAATGACTCAGTCGTACAGGTCACCTCATCATACGTATGAGTGACTTCAACTGCTTAACACACAAAAACAAAAAGATCTCAAACGTACAAGTATGATCAACCGTGTGATCAGACGTATGTTGCAACTATCAACCGTACGAGTCAAATGTCAATCGTGTGATCTGACGTACAAGTCACAAACTAACACTATCACTTCTCTAAGTCTAGTCTAATCTTTACGAGTCACACTCAACCGTATGCCAGTCGTGTGAGTGAACACTCAACCGTATGGTCAACCATATATCAGTAGAGCATATTAGGGTTAATCACCCAAATCTCTCATTTTTTATGTATGAAATTTTTTTCATTCACAAGTTGTATTAGAACTAAACTAACATAAACACATCAACAAAACATGATTACAAACTTAAAATAATCACTTTTAATCAAATCTCTCTTAAGAACACAAAACCCAAAATGTAAGCTCTTTAATATTCAAAATTCCATTAGAGTCATGTTGTTTCCTCAACCAAAGCTCTTATACCAATGATAATACATCATGTTAATCTTCATAAATCAATAGATCCACAAACAAAAGGTAGAATTCAAGTGTATTAGATTTTCTAGTGAATATGAGATACTTTTGGGTTGATTGAGTCAAACCACACTTGATCTTGTGATTAGATCAACACCTAGAGCTATTATTATACAAGGTTTTGGACATTTAAGCACAGAGAGAAATGGCTAGGATTACCAGATATGAGGGAAACAGTAATGAGATGCTTAACATAAAATGAAGAACATAACACTTATATACCCCATACTGACATGTCAACCGTACAAGTCACATTCGCACTCGTACGAGTGAAGTGAATCAATCGTACGTTTGAGGCTTCACTCGTGCGATACTCATCAGTTTAAGTTTGTGACTCAGCTCAGCACAAACGTGCGTATGAGCTTGTCATCCATATGAGTGATGCTTTACTCGTACGTGTGAATGAGTCTAAAGTAGTCAACTGTTATATCTTGTACCTGTGATTCAGTTTAAGCAACCATGACAGAGATAAATACATAAGTATACAAAGATAGGTAACATCATATGATATGAGTAAACGAATCACTGAGCTACGTAAATTTAAAGTCCAATAGATGTCTAGGGAATTCACAAAATGCACTAATATTTATTTGTTGTGCAAAAAGCCCATAACACGTCATCCAACTTTCTAGACCAGATTTTTGGATTGTTTTCAATGGTAGTTTCTAATATCCTTTTTAGACCTTGATTAGTATTTTCAACCTGACCACTAGTTTAAGGATGGTAGGGAGTAGAAATGTCACAACCCTAACTTTTTTGACCAAGTTGTTTAACCTAACTTTCATGATTTAGAATTTCCAACTTGACAAGTAAATCCGATATAGTGAATCTTGATTTATTTTTAGGGTTTGTATAACCCTAAGGTTACATATAGGTCTTGATTGATTGAGAGTTGTCTTGCACATTTATACAATATCTTAAAACCATATTTTATCACCATAAACCCTAGACTTGAGAAACTCACAACCTTATTTATGAAGTTAAATACATCAACTAATCAAGTATTATGATCAAGTATTATGTATGATTAAGTAATCATCCTTAATTCATCTAGAAACCAAACTAATACATAATTAATCACTAACCAAGCTTTAATCAATATCATAAACACTTAAACACATACTTACACATAAACCTAACTAATCAAAGTTTAACCGTAAAAATTACATTTAACTAATCACACTTAATTTAGGTTAATTGAATGTAAACTCATCACATCATCTTGTCTCCAAGATATTAGACACTTATGCATGGATTTCATGGTTAATTAATGAGTTTGATGAGTCATTCCTCATTATCCTCCCATCATGCCACACCACCCCCACCATCATCATATAAACTCCACTTTTCTTCATTTTCACTTACTACACTTAGACATTTCACTAAATCCTCTATAGTTCCAGCCATTTCTTTCTTCATTCTTCATCTTCACAAGCATCTTCATCATTCTTCTTCAAGGTACAAACTCTATCTACACTTCTAACATACATTCAAGTCATCTTCAAGAGAAATTGGGATGTAAAAGCTTGATCTAGAGTGTGTAAACACTTAATAATGATTACATGGCAAGCCCTAATCTTGATCTTAAATGACTAAATAAATGTTCCATACATGTCTTATAACTTAAAATAAACTTAAACTAAGGATTAAAATGGTTAAAACACATAGAAACATCTTTAGGTTGAATCTTTATAAATCTGTTCAAATGAACTAGTAAAAGATCACGATCTAAAAAATAACTTATACTTTGATTCTGGACTTAATAATTTTACCCCATGTTCTTATATATGTTTAAAGCTTTTTGTTAATTTTCCAAAATTTTATAAAAAGAAAAAGGTATTTTTCATTTTTATTTCCTAACTGCATGTCTATTTTTTAACAAATCTGACCTATGTTCATTTATTTTGTATAAGTCAAAACCTAAAAGGATTCTGTAAATATGAGTCTATGTTCACATAGAGGAGTAAATCACGATTTGAATCACCTAAATCCATATAGTATTCAAGGAGAAACAGTCATTTTAAGTTAACCCATTAAATTGTTGTGGTCGGATTTTAGTCTAGATCACCACATATAAAAAATATGTTAATAAAGACCTGGAGGTGAACCCTTTTAAACATATGCTCATTTATATCTATTTAACCCTCTATAAAAGTTCCAAGTCAAACAAATGTGTTTTACTATTTTTAAACTTGCATTAAAGCTTATAGTATAAATCTGGACAGTTTTGCACACCTATAAGAGAATGCATTTTTGACTAACTTTTATTTTGAATCTGAAACATAACTTTAAATGGTTGGAAACTAGACTCACAAAACTTTTTAGAGGTGGTAATCTCATCCTAAAGGGATCGGTATTTTGGGAGAAACACTTGGGTAAAATTATTGGTCCGAAACAGAAAAGCTGAAAATA
Organism: Rutidosis leptorrhynchoides; assembly: GCF_046630445.1. NCBI lineage: Eukaryota > Viridiplantae > Streptophyta > Magnoliopsida > Asterales > Asteraceae > Rutidosis > Rutidosis leptorrhynchoides. The sequence goes on from NC_092333.1 coordinate 187,513,948, forward strand.
TTATACTAAGAAATTAAGTAACAAATGCAACTGAAAACCGAAACGAACTTGTAAAACCTATTGAAACTGATTATGAACTTAACGACACACTATATTAGATATAGTATGACCTCTGAACTTAATTTATATTTAGGTTCCTAGCCCAGATCACCACAAACTACCTAAATCGCACTTCCAAATCTCGCACCGTACTTCATCACTAGTGAGTTCACAGCCCCTTTTTACTGTTTCATTTTTGGGGTGAGAAACCATGCATGCTTTTACTGTTTTACGCATAGACACATGTACAATTACTTACATTCTTACACATGAGTTGTAACTAAAAATCTCTAGTTTGATATCGTTAATTACTGGGTTTGGTAAGCGCGAACTGTTGTGAATAAATCTATTGAGACTGACAATCTCCACCCGGGTTTAGTCTAACCATTGACTGTTAGTCATAAACGGGTGCATAATCATTTGACCTCTAACACTTGAGTTACGAGTGTCTTGTATTACAGGTACATGATAACGTTCCACAAACATGTTAAGTTTCGATATTGGGTGCTCATTATCTAGAATGCTTTTATAAACATTTTGAAACATTCAATCTTGTGGTATATACTATACAACTGTTATTCAAACATATGAATTCACCAACTTTATGTTGACAAATTTTAGCATGTATTTCTCAGGTATTTAAAGTTTCGCTTTTGTACTCTGGTCAAAACATGGATAGCGCATCATGGTAGTCAGTTGACTTGACCAACCGAGGTACGAATGTTGTTAGGACCCATAGATCACAGCACGTCCCGAGGGCCTCGGGCGGGGTCGTTACATGTGGTATCAGAGCCCACGTCATAGGGATCTAGAATCTGCATCAGTATGTCTAATAGAGTTGTTAGAATACATTGATGAGTCTAGACTATGATGAAAACATTCAATTCCATGTTTGCTACATGTGCTTGTTTCATATAATTCTCATTTATTATTCTGCTTGATCCGGAATTCTAGGTAGAACTATGACGATGTAGTATACTTGAATCTACACCGTGTAACTTTGTTCAATGAAAATCCTTAACATGATTATCACAAATTACTCGTTACCACTGTTTAACCAGATTCCGTGAATGTTGCACTACCCTACAAGGATATTCGAGAAAGTACGGATCTCTGAACATAAGCCAATAAGGATCATTTCTCGGTGAAGGAACCAACAAATATTTGTTAAAGTAACCATGTTCTATGTTACCTATCACTCAAACGGAAAGAACTCCATTGCATAGATCCTACCATAAACATCCCAGTGAACGTGTATAGGTCATAGTATTTTCGAAAGTCTATTAGAGCCCGAGATCCAATCCTCATCACCATCTGCGATGAATACCTTCCACCTCCATCCACCACTATCCGTCGGTAATTGAACGCCCAGTTTAAAACCCGAACCCTAATACCCTCGACCGTTGAAAACGGAAAGAGGGTAGACTGTAGCGACCCGACAAAATCGTCATTGACGGCGCCGTCTACTTAGGTCCCGTTACGTGGTCATAAGTCTTTAAAACAACGTTTGACCAAAAGATATGTCGCATTCATTTCAAATGTAAAGATTGTTCAAAGTTTACGAGAATAGTTCCACCACAAGTTACGTTACAAAGTTATAAGTACAAATAAAACTTATGCGACACAATTTAAAAGTAGCCAAAAGACGCTCCATGTATGCATATATACTCGACATCCAATGCAAGTATCAAAATAATGAGCGAAAGCATGTATCATGTATCGTTAAAGGACCTGAGAAAAACATAGAAATCTGTCAACGAAAACGTTGGTGAAATCATAGGTTTAAGTAAGTAAGTACAAGTGAACCACAAGATTTGCAACAATGAGATAATAGTAATACATTCCAAAAGTTTGTTTCACGAGCACCCAATTATCAATGCTTAACATTCCTTCCATAGAACCCCATCACAATAATGTTAGAACATACACTGTTTCTCGAAAATACATTTCATTCGTAAACGGTAGCGAACCGTTTGAATGAGGGTTTGTCAAACCCATATGGCCATATAACATAAGTTCTCACTTACACCCGGCAAATGTAACTAATGATAATCGAATTGAGAATTTTTGTTCTAAACTCGTATGTAGAATGTTTGTTTTCCTGTACTTGTGTTCACTTAGTTAAAAAGGAACGTTTATGTTTTCTCATCCCAAATGTAAGTTTCAAAAGAGTAAAAGTGGGACTATGATCTCACCTTGAGTGCACGAGTAGTAAAGTACTTCAACAAGTAAACGTGTGCAAAGAACAATGCTAGTCTTGACCTAAACAAATAGGTTGTATCAATAACGATAGTCACGATTGGTCAAAGATGTTCAATTAGTCCTATGGCTCGTTAAGACTCGATCATAATAGCATGTGAATCAAATTGTCATGTTTCATGCAAGGTACAATTATAAAAGCATGTTAGAACGATTACACAAACATTTGGTTAAGTTTGATTAAAAGTCAACTTGGTCGGGTCAAAGTCAACGAAAAAGTCAACACGTTCGGGTCGGGTCCCGAACTATTTTTCTGAGGTTTTTAATCATACATGAGCATGTTAGAACAAGTTACATGTGAATCGGAGGTCCATAGTATAGCAAACATTTTTCGTAAAACGACCAACGAAGACAGAAGCTGCCAGTGTATCTGGACGGCGTCCAGCTTTGAAGGCTGGGACGGCGTCCAAAGATCTGGAAGGCATCCAGCTTTGTAATCTGGGACGGCGTCCAAGGATCTGGACGGCGTCCAGATTAGTATTCCAGTCTGATGCAGTAAGTTTCTAAGTACACGAACCAAAAACCAAATAAACACAATTTATGATCCGCAACAATCAAGTCAAGTATTTTATACCGTTGGGAAGGTAATTTGACGAAGAAAATGACTAGACACATTTCAACAAGTAATCAAAGGTTCAAGTTCTAAAAACGCATTTCATGATTCGGGTAACCAATTTACATGTATGATATGCCGTTTCGAAGGTAATCAAACACACGTTGCAACAAAACACTTATCAACAATATTTCATAGCATTTGATACATCAAAAGTTCATATAAAGCTTATCAAACCCTAACCAAAATCTCAAAACCAATAATCATGTTAATGTAAGGTTTTCATGTCAATCAACACACCAAAACGAAGTTAATGAAGTAACTAACACTTTGAACACACAACCATTAACATCTAAACACATTTTATCATTCAAAATCAAAGGTTAAACTAACCCATTTCAAGTGTTCATGCTAGTTACACCAAATAACAAGATCGAGCCTACAAATTACATACACGACATCACAATGAGCCATAGACACTAACTAAAACCATTTCAAGTCAAAAAACACGAATTTAGAGAAATCTAAAGTTTTAGAAATGTTACCCAAACGAGATGAAGTTGGTACCAAAATGAAGAGGATGAAGAGAGGATCACGAATATGTAATTTATTTTGTTGCAAGCCTCCTAGATCGAATTTAGATGATGATTGAATGAATTTGGAAATTGTGTGTGTGTTCTTGCTAGAGAGAAAGAGAGAGAGATGGAGATGGTTGAATGGTGGTGATTGGGGTGGACTAGGTGACCTAGTCAACTAGTTTGTCCCGTGTCAATTTTAGTCCCTCAAGTTTGAATCGGGTGCGTGAATTACCTAATCGAGATAATTTAAAACACGTATTAACGAAAGATGTTATAAATATATAATGGACTTTAAAATAGTTAAACGGAAAGTAACCGGAAAAATGCGGGATGTTACATTACCTACTCCTTAAAAGAAATTTCGTCCCAAAATTTAAGTAGGCGTAGTAGTCGTTGTTTCTTCCTCGAGATCTTGCGTTTCCGAATTCACGAATAGATGAGGATACTTCCTTTGCATTTGATCTTTTCTTTACCAAGTAAACTCGGGTCCCCTTTTGGCGTTCCAACGAACTTTAACAATCGGGATTCGGCTTTGTTTCAATGTCTTGACGGAGGTGTCCACAATTTCAACCGGTTCCTCCACAAAATGAAGTTTGTCATCAATAGTAAGTTCCTCGAGAGGGATGACGATATCGGGTTCGGCAAGACACTTTTTCAAGTTAGATACATGGAAGGTAGGATGAAATGAGTTCAATTGAGGTGGAAGATCTAAACGATAAGCAACGGTTCCAATACGCTCCAAGATTTCGAAAGGACCAATATACCGCGGATTTAGCTTCCCGCGTTTCACAAAACGGATTACACCTTTCCAAGGTGCGACTTTTAACATTACCCGGTCACCGATTTGAAATTCGAGGTCGTTGCGTCGTTTGTCGGTATAACTCTTTTGACGACTCCGGGCCGTCCTAAGCCTATCTCGGATTTGAACGATCTTCTCGGTTGTTTCATGAATAAGTTTGGGACCGGTGATTTGTTTGTCGCCTATTTCGGCCCAACAAAGAGGAGAACGACATTTTCGGCCATATAATGCTTCGAATGGTGCGGCGTTAATACTCGCGTGATAACTATTGTTGTAGGAGAATTCGGCGAGAGGCAAGTGCTTATCCCAAGCTTTTCCAAAGTCGACAATGCAAGCTCGTAGCATGTCTTCCAAGGTTTGAATTATGCGTTCGCTTTGTCCGTCGGTTTGTGGATGATATGTGGTGCTCATGTCTAAACGCGTTCCCAATGCTTCTTGCAAAGTACGCCAAAATCTAGAAACAAAACGGCCATCTCGGTCGGAGATAATCGATAAAGGTACACCGTGTCAGGCTACGATCTCCTTAATGTAAAGTTGTGCAAGTTTCTCCATTTTGTCCGTTTCTTTCATGGCAAGGAAGTGTGCGGATTTGGTGAGACGGTCAACAATAACCCAAATGGTATCATAACCGCCCGTCGTTTTTGGTAGCTTGGTGATAAAATCCATCATTATCCTTTCCCACTTCCATTGCGGGATCTCGGGTTGTTGAAGTAGTCCGGACGGTCTTTGGTGTTCGGCTTTGACTTTGGAACATGTAAAACACTTGGAAACATAAGTAGCTACGTCCCTTTTGATGTTCGGCCACCAATATAGTTGTTTAAGGTCGTGGTACATCTTATTGGCACCGGGGTGAATCGAGTATCGTGACTTATGGGCTTCATCTAAAATAAGGCTTCGTAGGTCCCCATAACTAGGCACCCAAATCCTTCCGGCGTAATATCGGAGTCCGGTCTCCCTAATTTCGAATCGAGAGACGAGAATGTTCAAGAGCTTGCGTGAAAGGTTTTCATCCTTGAGAGCCTCATCTTGGGCTACCCGAATTTGGCTATTAAGGTTTGTGTGGATGGTGATGTTTAAGGCTCGGACACGAAGAGGCACCACTCTTTCTTTCCGACTTAAGGCATCGGCTACTATGTTTGCCTTCCCGGGATGGTAACGAAGCTCACAATCGTAATCGTTTAAGGTTTCAATCCACATTCGTTGTCTCATGTTTAGTTGCTTTTGATCGAAAATGTGTTGGAGACTTTTGTGGTCGGTAAAGATAGTACTCTTGGTTCCATAAAGATAGTGTCTCCACATTTTAAGTGCAAAGACAACGGCTCCGAGTTCGAGATCATGCGTCGTGTAGGTTCGTTCATGAATTTTGAGTTGTCGAGAGGCATAAGCAATGACTTTCTTCCGTTGCATCAATACACACCCAAAACCATGTTTCGAGGCATCGCAATATACAACAAAATCATCATTGCCTTCGGGAAGTGACAAGATAGGAGCGGTGGTTAGTTTTGTCTTCAAGATTTGAAACGCGGATTCTTGCTCGGTCGCCCAAATGAATTTCTTTCCCTTGTGAGTTAATGCGGTTAGAGGACGTGCAACCAAAGAGAAGTTTTCGATGAATCTACGATAGTACCCGGCGAGACCCAAGAATTGACGAATGTGAGTAGGAGTAGTAGGAGTCTCCCATTTACTAATGGCTTCGATTTTTGCGGGATCGACTTTAATACCTTGATCACTTACAACATGACCAAGAAATTGAACTTCCTTCAACCAAAATTCACACTTGGAGAATTTGGCATAAAGTCATTCTTGTCTCAAGAGTTCAAGCACAAGTCGGAGATGTTGTTCGTGATCTTCTTCATTTTTAGAATAGATCAATATGTCATCGATGAACACAATAACGAATTTATCGAGATACGGTTTGCACACGCGGTTCATAAGATCCATGAACACCGCCGGTGCGTTAGTGAGACCAAATGGCATGACAAGGAATTCATAACTACCATAACGAGTTCGGAAAGCGGTTTTGGAGACATCTTCCCCCTTAACCCTCAATTGATGATAACCCGAGCGGAGATCGATTTTCGAATATACACAAGACCCTTGTAGTTGATCAAAGAGGTCATCGATATGAGGGAGAGGATATCAATTCTTAACCATCAATTTGTTTAGTTCACGATAGTCAATGCACATTCGTAGGGATCCGTCTTTCTTTTTAACAAAAAAAATCGGAGCGCCCCAAGGTGAATGGCTAGGTTGGATAAAACCACGATCAAGTAGTTCTTGGATTTGACTTTGCAATTCTTGCATTTCGGATGGAGCGAGTCTATATGGTGCACGTGCTACGGGTGCGGCTCCCGGAATAAGATCGATTTGGAATTCAACCGGTCGATGAGGTGGAAGACCCGACAATTCGTCGGGAAATACATCAGAATAGTCACTAACAATTGGCACATCATCGATGTGCTTCCCATTGGACTTGACTTTCTTAACGTGAGCAAGGATCGCAAAACAACCCTTACGGAGTAGTTTTCTAACTTTAATACACGAAACGAGGTTGAGTCCGGTGCAACTCTTATCGCCATAGACGATCAAAGGTTCACCATTCTCGATAGGGATTCGGATTGCGTTAAGATCACAAAGGATGTGAGATTTCATTTTGTCTAGCCAATTCATACCGATTATTACATCGAAGCTACCTAGTTCCATAGGTATCAAGTCGATTTCAAACTCATTACCCAAAATGTTTAACGTACACCCCCGGTAATATGTGTCGGCACTCAATAGTTTTCCATTGGCCACTTCAATGGTAAAAGTGGTATCTAGTGGACGTGGTGGAGTATTAAAAGAATGAGTCAAAGTCTTGGATACAAAACTCTTATCGGCACCCGAATCGAATAAACAAGTAACATAAGTGTTGTTGAGAAGAAACGTACCCGTGACCAATTCATTATCATCTCGGGCTTCCTCGGTGTTGATGTTGAAAGCTCGGCCGCGCGTATTGGGGTTATCTTTCCTCTTCGGGCATGCATTTCTATAATGGCCCATTTGGCCACATTCGTAACAAGTGCCCGTCTTTGGTGCATTGGGCCACTTTCGAGCGACGGGAGTGGCACTTTTACAATCGTTGGCCTTATGACCAATTCCTTGGCACCGATGGCAAATTAGCTTACTACATTCGCCAAAGTGATGTTTGTTGCATTTGTTGCAAAGAGGTAGATTTCCGGCATAACCCTTCTTGCCGTCGGAGGTGAAAGATTTCTTGGCAAAGTTGTTGTTGCTTGATTGGGGAGCTTCCCATTTTCTTTTGTTGTTACCCGACTTGTCCTCGGCTTTAGGTGCCGGTACTACGATTTCGTCCACCGTCTCTATAAATTTGCGGGCCATGTTCAAAGCTTCTTGATGATTAGGGGGTTTGGATGACATTACTCCGTGTTTGATGCTCTTTGGAAGACCATCCATGTAAAGTTCAACCCTTAAAGCTTCGGGGTTCACAAGATTTGGGCACATCAAGGCTAGTTCGGAAAATCGTTGATTATAAGCCTTGAGATCATTTCCGATCGCCTTTAAAGTTCTTAGCTCTTGTTCGAGCCTTCGGGTTTCTTCACGAGGGAAATATTCGACAATCATCTTTTCCCTCAAGCCGGCCCAAGAGAGGGCGTGAGCTTCATCGGTACCCACCGATTGTACATATGTATTCCACCATGTAAGAGCGACACCGGCGAAGGTGTGAGTGGAGTATTTGACCTTGTCTTGGTCCCGACAACCGCTTATGCTAAAGACGGCTTCCGTTTGCTCAAACCATCAGGTGAGCACGACCGGTCCCCCGGTTCCATCAAAAGTGTGAGGTTTGCACCCCATGAAGGATTTGTAGGAGCACCCTTCATTTGAGTTACCGGCTCCATTGTTGTTGTTGTTGTGGTTGTTGTTATTATTGTTGTTGTTGTTGGATGAGTGACCGGCCATGGCCGCATCTACGGCGGTAGCTATCATCCGTTCGAGAGCTTGTTCGGGAGTTTCATTGCGGCGTACACGACGAGGAGCCATTGTTCCTTCAAGACACAAGAATATCATTGATTAGTATTCTCAATAATACTAACCGTGATATAGCATAAAGATAAAGAGAAGTTTTTCCTCGACTCGCCTTAAATTCTTTATGTCATAATGTCGGAACGTTCATATGAGTCACCGTAATATAATCCCGGCAATTATATTACCCTGATTCATATGTGCATTCGACATTATTCTATAAAGCCAAGGTGGCGTGTCAATCAAATTTAACAACGTGATATCAAGATCGAATAAGAGTTAGATATGATAGGAGAGTTCGAGTATAATGCACAAATAGTCAAGTAGTTCCTACTTTAGTCTATATGCCGGTTGTAGTCTAGATTCACTAATGTACCCTATGACTCGGGGTCGACACCAATGAACTCTAAATTCCTACAACCAACGCTCTGATACCATCTGTAGCGACCCGAAAAAATCGGCATTGACGGCGCCGTCTACTTAGGTCCCGTTACGTGGTCATAAGTCTTTAAAACAACGTTTGACCAAAAGATATGTCGCATTCATTTCAAATGTAAAGATTGTTCAAAGTTTACGAGAATAGTTCCACCACAAGTTACGTTACAAAGTTATAAGTACAAATGAAACTTATGCCACACAATTTAAAAGTAGCCAAAAGACGCTCCATGTATGCATATATACTCGACATCCAATGCAAGTATCAAAATAATGAGCGGAAGCATGTATCATGTATCGTTCAAGGACTTGAGAAAAACATAGAAATCTGTCAACGAAAACGTTGGTGAAATCATAGGTTTAAGTAAGTAAGTACAAGTGAACCACAAGATTTGCAACAATGAGATAATAGTAATACATTCCAAAAGTTTGTTTCACGAGCACCCAATTATCAATGCTTAACATTCCTTCCATAGAACCCCATCACAATAGTGTTAGAACATACACTGTTTCTCGAAAATACATTTCATTCGTAAACGGTAGCGAACCGTTTGAATGAGGGTTTGTCAAACCCATATGGCCATATAACATAAGTTCTCGCTTACACCCGGCAAGTGTAACTAATGATAATCGAATTGAGGATTTTTGTTCTAAACTCGTATGTAGAATGTTTGTTTTCCTGTACTTGTGTTCACTTAGTTAAAAAGGAACGTTTATGTTTTCTCATCCCAAATGTAAGTTTCAAAAGAGTAAAAGTGGGACTATGATCTCACCTTGAGTGCACGAGTAGTAAAGTACTTCAACAAGTAAACGTGTGCAAAGAACAATGCTAGTCTTGACCTAAACAAATAGGTTGTATCAATAACGATAGTCACGATTGGTCAAAGATATTCAATTAGTCCTATGGCTCGTTAAGACTCGATCATAATAGCATGTGAATCAAATTGTCATGTTTCATGCAAGGTACAAGTATAAAAGCATGTTAAAACGATTGCACAAACATTTGGTTAAGTTTGATTAAAAGTCAACTTGGTCGGGTCAAAGTCAACGAAAAAGTCAACACGTTCGGGTCGGGTCCCGAACTATTTTTCTGAGGTTTTTAATCATACATGAGCATGTTAGAACAAGTTACATGTGAATCGGAGGTCCATAGTATAGCAAACATTTTTCGTAAAACGACCAACGAAGACAGAAGCTGCCAGTGTATCTGGACGGCGTCCAGATTTTCTGGACGGCGTTCAGCTTTGAAGGCTGGGACGGCGTCCAAAGATCTGGACGGCGTCCAGCTTTGTAATCTGGGACGGCGTCCAAGGATCTGGACGGCGTCCAGATTGGTATTCCAGTCTGATGCAGTAAGTTTCTAAGTACACGAACCAAAAACCAAATAAACACAATTTATGATCCGCAACAATCAAGTCAAGTATTTTATACCGTTGGGAAGGTAATTTGACGAAGAAAATGACTAGACACATTTCAACAAGTAATTTAACACCTACAACAACCCAAAACCGCATTAAACTTTCATAATCAAAGGTTCAAGTTCTAAAAACGCATTTCATGATTCGGGTAACCAATTTACATGTATGATATGCCGTTTCGAAGGTAATCAAACACACGTTGCAACAAAACACTTATCAACAATATTTCATAGCATTTGATACATCAAAAGTTCATATAAAGCTTATCAAACCCTAACCAAAATCTCAAAACCAATAATCATGTTAATGTAAGGTTTTCATGTCAATCAACACACCAAAACGAAGTTAATGAAGTAACTAACACTTTGAACACACAACCATTAACATCTAAACACATTTTATCATTCAAAATCAAAGGTTAAACTAACCCATTTCAAGTGTTCATGCTAGTTACACCAAATAACAAGATCGAGCCTACAAATTACATACACGACATCACAATGAGCCATAGACACTAACTAACACCATTTCAAGTCAAAAAACACGAATTTAGAGAAATCTAGAGTTTTAGAAATGTTACCCAAATGAGATGAAGTTGGTACCAAAATGAAGAGGATGAAGAGAGGATCACGAATATGTAATTTATTTTGTTGCAAGCCTCCTAGATCGAATTTAGATGATGATTGAATGAATTTGGAAATTGTGTGTGTGTTCTTGCTAGAGAGAAAGAGAGAGAGATGGAGATGGTTGAATGGTGGTGATTGGGGTGGACTAGGTGACCTAGTTAACTAGTTTGCCCCGTGTCAATTTTAGTCCCTCAAGTTTGAATCGGGTGCGTGAATTACCTAATAGAGATAATTTAAAACGCGTATTAACGAAAGATGTTATAAATATATAACGGACTTTAAAATAGTTAAACGGAAAGTAACCGGAAAAAGGCGGGATGTTACATAGACCCTATCCCAAGATCGATGATTCAACCATAACTATTCAAACGCGCCCAGTGACTAGGAAACCTCTGCCACCTCTTTCTTTATATTCGGCACATAAGGTACATATTGATCTTCGGGTTAAAGCCAAAAATAGGCTACAAACTTACACAAATGTACCGATGTCGCCCACAAACTCATTTCCGTCCTACTGTCTCCTACAAACTTATAAAAAATGTGCTAATATAAACAAAATACTTTTTTAACCGTCAACCAAAATGGTTGATTACGTGGCTTCTTGAAACAACCCAACCCGTATTAAACACGAGTAAAAAAAATTTTTAAAAAAAAATAAAAACCATTAGCGCCCAATTAAACAGTTACATATATCCCATTTAACAATATCACAAGTTTAATGTTTACAAAAGGCACGAAGGCCATTAATCAAATGTAATACAAGTTCGACCCACTTAAAATGATAGTTTTAATCCAAAGTACACCCGAGCATGGTTTGGGGCTAAACTACCCAAAACGCTAGGTCGGCTTCAAAAGCTTCAACACAAATCCAACATGGGGAACTAGTATCCCACAACCCCCTTTCCCTTCTCCGCACCTGCATCTAAAAAGATAAACAACGAGAGGGGTAAGCTAACGCTTAGTGAGTGCAATAAGTATACACATGCATATATAACCTACTTACTTGCAATCACAACCACAATACCGCATACAAGCTAGCAATTCGACAACCATGCAAACATCATGCATAAACTACTATCCGCAATTCACAATAAGGTAGCAATAACAATAGCATATGGTTCATAATTTGATATGCTAAATACAAATTCACACAACCATGGTTAACCAATCGAACAAGGGAACGGAACTTGAAAGACCGTCGGAGTTCATAACATCCATTAGTGTACATTACTCCGCGTATTCACTAATCCCCCGGGTAATGTCTTGAACACCGCGACTAACTCACCTCCATGATAATGTGGTGTCTTGAACACCGCGACAATTCCACATGTCAATCAAACCAATGAGTGGTGTCTTGAACACCGCGACAATTCCACTCCCATGACAATGTGGCGTCTTGAACACCGTGACAATTCCACATGTCAATCAAAACAATGAGTGGTGTCTTGAACACCGCGACAATTCCACTCGTTACCTAGAATGTGGTGTCTTAAACACCGCGATAATACGACATTCACACTACACAAATAAATACATTATATACGTACACGCATAATTATTCCACTCACCTTAACACGTCATTGGTGATTAAACACTTCCGTATGCTTCAAAGCAAAGTACCTAATACATTAAGTACACATTCAATACACAACATGTGGAACCAACCACAATACTTATATTTGAGCATTTAATGACCCAATTGCATTAAATAACTCAACTTCACCAAAATCGCCCATAAATGGCCAAGACTCATCTTTAATCTCTAAAGCTAGTGATTTGAAGTCTACTAACTCTAACTAACACCAACTTAAGGTATTTCATACCCATTTCACCCAATTAGATCAACCATTACTCATTTTACCCATTTTAACACTTAGACTCACAAATCAAGTCAAACTTAAATCATTAATAATTCTTTCATCATTTACAAGTGTAATGGTGACTAACAACACCATTTAACACTTACAACCTCAATTCACAAGACCAAAACCCTAGATTATAGCTATTAGGGTTTTCTTACATCAATTTTACCTAAATTCACCCATTTAACCCCAAATGGGTCTTACAAGTCTCAAATGAACAAAACCCTAACCATAATTTAACTAAAACTCAAAACATGGAGTTAAGACTTACCAACACTATCCACTCATAGCTAAGAACGAGGAGAACAAATTTTCTATTTGTCTAAAGATCGAATCACAAGTCTTCACCTTCGAATGCCACTTTTAATTTAAATGGGTTTTGTGTTTTAGAAGAGAAATGGAAAGAAAAGGGAAATGAAAATGAATTAAATGGGATAAGTGGTTGATATTTGAGCCACAAATCTGATCTAAATGCAAAAAGATGAAAATACCCTTGAACCACTCCTATTTAGATCTGAAAAATGAATCAGCATACCAGTAGGGTCACGGCGCGACCCCTTTTGTCGCGGCGCGGAAATTAACTTAAAATTCGAGCTGTTTAATTTGGTTCCTGGGGTTTGATTCGCGTTATATGTCGCGGCACGACCTTCCTCTCCGCGGCGCGACAATGGTCACAGTCTGACCACTTATCCATATTTTAAACTCACAATGAAAAACACGACTTGAACCCTTCATTCTCGCTTCTTATATACATTAAACTTCAACTTTTAGCCTCACATGACTTAATACCCCTCCTAAACCATGTGTATACCCGTACACATATACCTTCTCATGCGTAATATATAACAAATTAACACTTTAAAATGTTTAAACACATAAACGAACAAGATATAACATTCTAACAATTAAATAAGTATCTTAAGTCATATATGAAGAAAACGGGATGTTACACTTCTATGTAATCATGACACGTCAGTGATACATCGAAACATAACTGAAAGTATATGGGCGACATCGGGACACAACTGAAAGTATATGGGCGACATCGGGACATATAAAATTAATAAAAAAAGTTAAATAATTAACTTTACCGGTTCATCATGTTACCGGTAACGAAATGTTAACATCAGCACATTTTTTATAAGTTTGTAGGCGACAGTAGGACGGAAATGGGTTTGTGGGCGACATCAGTGTATCTGTGTAAGTTTGTAGCCTATTTTTGGCTTTAACCCTTGATCTTCTAGGGTGAAGTGTGAACATATTTTCACAAACCAAGTTCTGTAATAAGACGAAATAGAACATTGACTGCACAAGACAAAGCTAGAAGAACCTACACACCTAAACCAAAAACTAGGTTATGATGAAACTGTTACAGATCAACGAAGATAGAACATCAATTAGACTACAACTGAGGAATACTAGCCAAAACCCCGATTTATTCATGAGTACGTTGTTTCTCAATAGATACACAGTTCTAGTGTTATCTTATCCTAGTTCGATTGAAAAATCTAATTTCAAGGAATTTATCCTATAAGTAGTAAGCCTTCAACTGCCTTAGACGTTAAGTATACTATAGACTTAGCCAACGGTAATCTAATTAAAGATATATTATTAGATTCATTGAAGTTGTACCTTAAATTCTAACGGGTAGGTCACCTGAAGATGACCCCTTGTCAATTGAACTAGGAAATCTAGATGGATCTATGAGAATGTTATGTCGGCGATTGAGAATCAATACCCGCAACCAAGGATTTACGAATCGTTTGACCTACTGCAAGGACCTAATGTATTTTAAGATTGATCTGAGATCGGGGTATCATCAATTAGGAATTAAGAAAGGCAAACATAGTGGCTGACAAATTAAACTCAAAAGAAGGGACCTCAGGGTTATAAAATTGATTATGAATAAGTACAAATTCCACTTCACAATTGGAGATATTTAATGAAAGAGGTGATAAATAAGTTTGTTATGACTTCTAGTTTAGCAGTGAGCTATATTGATGTGATAGGAACTTCTATTAAGTAACCCGGATAGATCAATGCAATATTTGAAGTTGATCACGTTCCCTTGGGTCTTATTGAGTGATGCTGGAATAAATGTATGAGCTAGGGTAATATAATGATGTCCGATCAACGTAATTATATTACGGTAAGTCATACATAATCCCTAACATTATTTCATGAAATGAAGAAAGTATGAATTAACACAATATAATAATGTATAGTTAACATGATTATATTACGATAATTCATGCGGAAATCCCAATATCGACACATGAAGGATTATGTGAAACATAAGTATCCTCACCTGTTTCCTGTTGACATCACACCTTCAGCTGATGCTACCCAAAATTTCGGGACAAAATTTTCCATAACGGGTAGGTAATGTCACAACCCTAACTTTTCTGACCAAGTTGTTTAACCTAACTTTCATGATTTAAAATTTTCAACTTGACAAGTAAATCCGATATAGTGAATCTTCATTTGTTTTTATGGTTTGTATAACCCTAAGATTACATATAGGTCTTGATTGATTGGGAGTTGTCTTGCACATTTATACAATATCTTAAAACCATAGTTTATCACCATAAACCCTAGACTTGAGAAACTCACAACCTTATTTATGAGGTTAAATACATCAACTAATCATGTATTATGATCAAGTATTATGTATGATTAAGTAATCATCCTTAATTCATCTAGAAACCAAACTAATACATGATTAATCACTAACCAAGCTTTAATCAATATCATAAACACTTAAACACATACTTACACATAAACCTAACTAATCTAAGTTTAAGCTTAAACATTACATCTAACTAATCACACTTAATTAAGGCTAATTGCATGCAAACTCATCACATCATCTTGTCTCCAAGATATTAGACACCTATGCATGGATTTCATGCTTAATTAATGAGTTTGATGAGTCATTCCTCCTTTTCCTCCCATCATGCCACACCACCCCCACCATCACCATATAAACTCCATTTTTCTTCATTTTCACTTACTACACTTAGACATTTCACTAAATCCTCTATAGTTCCAACCATTTCCTTCTTCATTTTTCATCTTCACAAGCATCTTCATCATTCTTCTTCAAGGTACAAACTCTATCTACACTTCTAACATCTATTCAAGTCATCTTCAAGAGAAATTAGGGTGTAAAAGCTTGATCTAGAGTGTGTAAACACTTAATAATGATTACATGGCTAGCCCTAATCTTGAACTTAAATGACTAAATAAAAGATCCATACATGCCTTATAACTTAAAATAAACTTAAACTAAGGATTAAAATGGTTAAAACACATAGAAACATCATTAGGATAAATCTGTCTAAATCTGTCTAAATGAACTAGTAAGCGATCACAACCTAAAAACAGACTTAGACTTTGATTCTGAACTTAATAATTTTACCCCATGTTCTTATATATGTTTAAAGCTTTCTATTAATTTTTCATAATTTTATAAAAAGAAAAAGGTATTTTTCATTTTTATTTTCTAACTACATGTCTGTTTTTCAACAAATCTGACTTATGTCTCATTTATTTTGTATAAGTCAAAACCTAAAAGGATTCTTTAAATATGCTTTTGTGTTCCTTAAATGGTACACACAGAGGAGTAAATCACGATTTGAATCACCCAAATCCATGTAGTATTCAAGGAGAAACGGTCATTTTAAGTTAACCCATTAAATTGCTGTGGTCGGATTTTAGTCTAGATCGCCACCTATAAAAACTATGTTAATATAGGCCTGGAGGTGAACCTTTTAAACATACATTCATTTTTATCTATTTAACCCTATATAAAAGTCCCAAGTCAAACAAATGTGTTTTACTATTTTTAAACTTGCATTAAAGCTTATAGTGTAAACTAGTTTTCGAACCCTCGCTTCGCGTTGGGGGTTCGGTTTTCAATGTATTTTATTTCGTTTAGTTTGTAAAATTATGTCGTTGAAGACAACTCGAGTCAAACTAAAAGGTATAACCCGTGAAAGATTTAAATGTTATTTTAAATTAACAACATATGTGCATCTCCGCGTTTCGCTATGGAATTGTCGACTTTTAAAAATTTAACGTCAAATCAACGTGTATGAAAAGTACCCGAAATATTTAGCATGTTTTAAAAAGCGTCCATTTTGTGTATTGTTAGTGATACTGTGTTCCTAAAATTATTTCGAGTTTAACGATAGTATCAGAAAAATTTAACTCGTTGCGAGCGAGAAGATATGATCCGTTGAATATTTGGGTGGAGTTTATTTAAGATTTTTTTTATGAAAATGGTTATTTGACAACTTACACACATGTTTGGGGGGTCGATTTGAATTTTTGAAAAAAAGTGTGGGGAGCTTTGTTGGTAGAATGAAATTTAGTTAAAATTAAAAAAAAGGTGAAAAGTCGATAAAACCTATAGTTACTATTCATAACTTTTGTCTATTAGATATATGTATAATCTGGACAATTTTACATACTTGTAAGAGAATTCATTTTTGACCAACTTTTATTTTGAATCTAAAACATAACTTTACATGGTTGAAAACTACACTCAAAAACCTTTCAGCAGTGGTAATCTCATCCTAAATGGATGTGTATTTTGGGAGAAACACTTGGGTAAAATTGTTGGTCCGAATCCGAAAAGCTGAAAATACTATACTAAGAAACTAAGTAACAAATGAAACTGAAAACCGAACGAACTTGTAAAACTTATTGAAACTGGTTATAAACTTAACTAAACACTATATTAGATATAGTATGACCTCTGGCCTTAATTTATATTTAGGTTCTGAGCCCGGATCACCACAAATTACCTAAATCGCACTTTCGAATCTCGCACCGTACTTCATCACTACTGAGTTCACAGCCCCTTTTTACTGTTTCATTTTTGGGGTGAGAAATCATGCATGCTTTTACTGTTTTACGCATAGATACAAGTACAATTACTTACATTCTTACACATGAGTTGTAACCAAAAATCCCTAGCTTGATATCGTTAATTACTAGGTTTGGTAAACGTGAACTGTTGTGAATAGATTTATTGAGACTGACAATCTCCACCCGGGTTTAGTATAACCATTGACTGTCGTTCATAAATGGGTGCATAATTGTTTGACATCTAACACTTGGGTTACAAATGTCTTGTATTATGGGTACGTGGTAACGTTCCACAAATACGTTAAGTTTCGATAATAGGTGCTCATTATCTAGAATGCTTTTACAAACATTTTGAAACATTAAATCTTGTGGTCTATATTATACAACTGTTATTCAAACCTGTGAATTCACCAACTTTATGTTGAAAAATTTTAGCATGTATTTCTAAAGTATTTAAATTTTTGCTTTCGCACTCTGGTCAAAGACATGGATAGCGCATCATGGTTTTTAGTTGTCTTGACCAACCGATGTACGAATGTTGTTGGGACCCATAGATCACGGCACGTCCCGAGGGCCTCGGGCGAGTCGTTACAAGAAAAATGGTTATTTATTCCATATCTTTTCATGACTTTCTCGAGTAGCTGATTTGCGAAATGAGTTCCACTGTCAATAAAAGCTGTAGGAATTTCGAAATGAAAAAATAATTTTTCAAGAATTCTACCACTATACAGGAATCGTTAGTGGGTAATGCTTTTGCTTCAGCCCATTTAGAAACATAATCAACTGCTACAAGAATATACTTAAATTTTTTAGATGATGGAAATGGACCAATGAAGTCAATACCCCACACATAAAAGATTTCACATACTTTAATGCTTTGTTGGGGAATTTCATCACATGTTTGGATCAGTCTGTGAGCATCTTTAAAAATGGTAGGCCAGTAGAAGTTTGCATCCGATACTTTTCAAGCAGTATAATTTGGACCAAAATGTCCTCCTGATGCACTATGATGGCAATGCAATAGGATTTCATTGGCTTCTTTATCATAAACGCATCGACGCGTAATTTGGTCAGGACCTACACGGAATAGGTATGGATTTTCCCAGAAATAGTATTTATGATCGGACAAGAACTTTTTTAGTTTGTTGGTAAGGGAAGTCTTTTCTTAATTCTTTGGAAGCTAGATAGTTTGCAAAGTCAGCAAACCATGGATAAGAGCTATCGGATATCATCATTAAAGATTCGTCAGGGAACGTATCATGAATATTTGTTTCAATTAATTGTTCTAAATTAGGATTCTCTAAATGAGAGAGATGATCTGCGGAAAGATTTTCTGATCATTTTATATATATGATCTCCATATCAAATTCTTGTAGGCGAAGAACCCAACGTAGGAGTCTAGCTTTAGAATCAGATTTAGTGAAGAGATATTTTTTAGCGGCATGATCGTCGTAAACTTTGACTTTATTCATGACTAGGTACGACCTAACTTATCAAAAGCATAAACTACCGCCATAAGTTCTTTCTCAGTAGTTGTGTAATTCAATTGAGCTCTAGCTAATGTTTTGCTTGCATAGTAAATTGGACAGAAAAGATTATTTTTAAGTTGACCTAAAACAACTCCTAATGCAAAATCACTAGCATCACACATGACCTCGAATGGTTCAAACCAATCAGGTATTACAATGATAGGTGCGTTCGTAAGTTTATTCTTTAAAATAGAAAAAGTGGTTTTACAGTATTCATTAAAATCAAAAGGTGAACCTTTTTCCAAAAGTTGAGTCATAGGACAGGCAAATTTAGAGAAATATTTTATAAATCATCGATAAAAACCTGCATGTCCTAAAAAACTGCGAATGGATTTTACATTACTAGGTTGAGGAAGTTTAGCAATGACGTCATGTTTGGCTTTATCAATCTCAATACCAGAACTGGATATTTTGTGACCAATAACAATGCCTTCTTTACCATAAAGTGGCATTTTTCATAATTCATAACAAGATTGGTTTCTTTCGCACAGTAAGCATTATATCGTGATTTGACAAACATGAGTTGAATGAAGTTCCATAGACAGAGAAATCATCCATATGAACCTCCATAAAATCTTCCACCATGTCATTAAAGATTGTTTTCATTCATCTTTGAAAAGTACCTGGAGCATTACATAACCCAAATGGCATTCTGCGGTATGCAAAAGTGCCGAAAGGACAAGTGAAGGTAGTTTTCTCTTGATCCTTAGGGTCAATTGGAATTTGAAAATATCTTGAGAATCCATCTAAGAAATAGTAAAATTCCTTTCCAGCTAATCGTTCAATCATTTGATCTATAAAGGGAAGAGGAAAATGGTCTTTTCGAGTGGCGTCATTTAAACGACGGTAGTCTATACAAACTCGCCATCCAGTGACTGTTCGAGTGGGTATTAACTCGTTGTTTTCATTAAGAACAATATTAGTGCCACCTTTTTAGGTACACACTGGACTGGGCTCACCCATTGGCTATCAGAGATTTGATATATCATTCCTGCGTCTAATAATTTTAATACTTCCTTCTTAAATACTTCAGCCATATTTGAATTTAAACGTCATTGTCTTTGAATTTCAGGTTTTAATTTTTCTTCTAATAGGATTTTGTGGGTACAGAATGTAGGATCAATTCCCGGATTATCTGTAGTTCTCAAAGCTACGTCTTTCTTATGAGATTTTAGGACGGTAATAAGTTTATTTTTCTCGATTTCAAATAACTTGGATGAAATTATTACAGGAAGCTCATAATTATCTTGTAGAAATGCATATTCCACAAGAGGAAAGAGTTCTTTTAATTCCAACTTAGGAGGAGCCTTAAGGGAATGCTTGATTCGAAGATCATTTGTTATAGGTTCGGGTTTGTCATTAAATTCATCATTCATTAAGTTATCAAATTCTTCATCAAGATTTTCATCTTTTATTTCGGTGGTAAATTCTGAGCTATTTATTGATAAAAGTTCGTTTAGTTCATTCTCAACACATGATTCCACAAATTTAACGGTAGAGCGGGTCAGATCAAGTTCTAAATTATCTTGCTGAGGTTTTTCTTGATTACTAAGTGTGATCCTGTCATTTTATATACCGAGACTATAGGTATTTTCTTTCATTTGAAATTCAAAAGCAGCGGTACGTAAAAATTGACGACCTAAAATTTTGAGGCTTAAAATATGTATAATTTTGGAGATATCAGCTCCTAACCATGACAAGCTTCCTCACCGGACTAACTGCCACATCAGCACTTCCTCGTCAAGACTAACCCATGACTAAATACTACCAACCATGACATACTTCCTCATAAAAATTAGGATCCACTATATTATTTAATTAATTAAATGTACAAGTAAAGAATTAAAAATGACCATTAATTATTCCATATATCCTCCCTTTATCCCGTGTTGCAATCTGCTTCAAAAACAAAGAAAGAAGGGCGAGCAAGGCAAGGTGGATCAGGGCGTGAGGCAGAGCTAGCCGGTGCTATTGGTGCCCTGCAGGGATTGATCGAGGGCGGCCTCCACCACATCACCATTGGGAGCACTCTTAGCAATATAATAATTTCATGTATAACATTAGCTTGTGATTTTTATATTGGAGCAAAACTGTAAACTACTTTGAGGTACACTTTAGGTGTTGAAGTTCAAAATACATAATCCTAAAATTGTTATTACTATAAGGAATCAAATGTGCCCCTATCAATTATACAATGGCCCACCACATAGCCCTACAAGGCCTTACCTCATCGCGGCCGTTCTCTACTCACCTTACCGGAGATACCAATTTCATCCTGCATCAGTTTTCAACCACACTGAATATAAAATTGTGAATTACTAATACTCACTAAACCTTTAGTATTTAGTTTGAAAATACTTATTTTAGTGTTTTACATAATAACATATAAGTGAGAGCACCAAGTAATGACGATGTTAATTACAGTGTTTCATAAAATAAACTGTTATGAAAAGAAAAAAAAAATAGAGTAGAAATATTTTCTTAAATATTGTCTTCCAATCGACATTGCTAGGTAACACCGCGGAGTGGGTGAACGTCAAAATAAATGTAGTCTCATATTGAATTTTTTTTTTTTTTTTTTTTTTTTTTTTTTCTTTACCGGATGCTCTAAACTTTAAATAATGAGTGGATGTTTTGAAATATTATAAAGTTTACACTTTTTTGTCATATGCATTAACTAGTTAACAAATTTTGGGCACTGCAGCGGGATAATACATTTTCTTTTGCATTTAATTTAGGATATTGCTACTAAAAATAGTTACAATGGTCCACATGTTGTAGTGGAAATTGATTTCGCTTCATACCTTAAATATTATGTAACTAATTATACTTGCAATACGCAAATGCATGGATGATTGGTATAAACATTTTGTTAAAATTATTTTTTTAGAAAAAGGGAAATTATTTTCAAAGAGACTAAGGAAAATTAAAAATTATTTCATTGTAAGTTTTGTCGATAATTGGTACATATAATATATAATAACAATTTATTAATAATAATAATAATAATAATAATAATAATAATAATAATAATAATAATAATAATAATAATAATAATAATAATAATAATAATAATAATAATGTGTAGTTGATTTATAATAAGTGGAAAAGGTAATATATTTAATTTGTAATAAGTGAAAAAGTAATGTGACTAATTGATAATAACTGTAAAAGTTATTGTTTACAATATGTACGTTTTGTAAAGAGTATAATGCTTTAGAAATGTTATGTAACTTTTTTTTTTTTTTTTTTTTTTTTTTTTTGAAAAGCAAGCATATATTGAATTACCACAAAACAGAGTACATGGCGGAATACACCCGCCAACCAAATACACACAAATAGAACCCGCTGTTTACGAAGTGAAACAAACAGCGAGACTACCTATACAATGAAATACAAAATATTAAAAGGTAAGATACATGCTAGGATTACAAATCCAAATTTGCCACTCGATATTCTTTCCCTTTATTCTTCGAGAGATCCAATCGTATGACTTAGCTTGGATTTCGTTAATCGCAACTGCGGTGACCCAAGAAGTGTCTCTAAAAACTTTGCTATTCCGATTTCTCCATATAAAATACCAGGTTACCCATTCAACCGCTTGCCACACCTTTTTCCCCCAATTCGACATCGGCACCGGCGCATTCCCTTTGAGGATTTCACTACTACTAAGGTTCGGAAAATTACCAAAACCCCACCATTTGAAAATACAATCCCAAACTTCCATCGCATATTTACACAATACCAAGGTATGGTCAACCGATTCCAAACCATCATCGCATAAGGGGCATCTAATAGAGTGAAGATCGATACCCCTTTTGTCGAGTTCGGTCCTAACCGGTAACCGTTTTTTTATTGCACGCCACGCGAATACCTCCAGTTTTTTCGGGACAAAACTGTTGCACATAGTAACCTCCGATCCCATGATGTTACCCATTGTTTGTTCATTGATAAGATTGGTTAGCCATTTAACTGAGAATACCCCATCGTTAGCACCCGACCATATCCAATAATCTGTCTTGCTCTTGTTGAAACCATGTTTCGATACCAAATCAACCAGCATGCTGCATTCTGTTTCGGTTAGCCTTTTAACTGAGAAATATTATGTATTAGAGGGTACTACTTTAGGTTATTTCTTGATACAGTCAATATTTATAATTATATTAAGAACTTTAAAAGGTAACGTTTTCAGATACTTCAAAAACATATATACACTAAGGCTTTTAGAAACATTCATATGCACAATGCAGCATTTGAAAAAAAAAAAAAAAAAAAAAAAAAAAAAAAAAAAAAAAAAAAAATTAAATAAACATACAATACGAAAAAGGTTAAACCTTTAACAAGTTTGATAAATATTAATTAGCCCCTTAAATAGTATGAGTAGATTGGTAATTGATAATTGGTAATTATCTCTCATGAGTTACTATATTTGGTGGATGACTTAACATTTTTATTATAATTTATAAACACAAGATGAAGATTTTGGTCCCATCGGATTTAGGTTTTTAATACCTTTTAAATTTATTAATTAATAAAGTGGTAAAGAGATAAATCTTAAGATAATGTTTGCCTGTAAATATTTTTTAATTTGTCATAATATTTGATACAAATTATCTCAATAAAACACATTTAGAATTCAATTCATTCATACTAAATATTATAAAACATTACATTCAAAATTGGCAAAGAAATTTTTTTAAATGCTAATAGTAAACACGTATAATAAGACAGATGGAGTAATAATAAAATATTTTTAAGCATTATATAACACTATAAACGTATCGAATGTGCAAAGTAATATATTTCTCATTCGTGTTGCTAGCTTGTTATATATTTAACTTATATAATATTCTCTTCAATATGGGTTGGATTCATATTTGCAGGCTTTGTTTTCTTGTATTTTAAGAAAAGTTCTTACGACTAAAAAAAAAAAAGTTAATTTTAAGCATGATATATGCATGCAAGTAGTATGCAACATTCATTATATTATAAATATATGATTTGTAATTGAATAATTGCAAGAAAAAAATGCAAATGAGAGGGACAAGTTGAGAAATAGAAAGATTAATTCGGGATCAAGGAAGGGTCACCCTTCAAGTTTAAGCTATTGATATCTAATGATAATGACATTGCTGAGAATCTATTAATAATAATAAAAATATTATTATTATTATTATTATTATTATTATTATTATTATTATTATTATTATTATTATTATTATTATTATTATTATTATTATTATTATTATGAAACAACCCAATCCGTATTAGAACCGGCCCATAAAAATTTTTCCTTTTAATACGCGTTAAATAATACTTTAGGTCCCAATTGTTTTTCCATAAACATCTTTAATTACAATAGAAGGTTTAATAACCTTAAAACATTTAATACATTAGTTAATTGTCCAAACGGACATACACGACCCGACTAGTTTAGTTTCCAACAAAACCGAGCATGGTGATTTGGGACTACGCTACCCAAATCCTAATCGAGTACAAAAGCAAGATCTTCTAAGCAACCTAGCCAAGATCTCTAATCCCCAAGCTTACCCGAGCCGCCAAGCATGCGAACCTATAAAAATATCAACAACGAGAGGGTAAGCTAACGCTTAGTGAATGATAATATACTACATACATATATATGTATAAAATGGACACGCCACACAAATATCAAATACCGCATACCGAAGCATCCATATATAAGGCAACTACACTAAGCATACCGTACGATCTCTAAGCAACAAGCTAAAGATATCAACAAAGTATAAGTTCACCAACGACGATGTGAACAACGCCAATAAGCTACACCCGGAGGGTTAGCTACAACACAACATTACATTAATATATATATATATATATAACAATATAAAACGAATAAGGTTAACCCCTTAACCCATTACCGAATACCAAACGCCACAATGAAGATTGGCCTAACTACACGAGCCTTAGTAATCCGAACCCACACGAGATTACTAACTTCACAACATCGAGGTTGGCCGAACTACACGAGCCTTAGTAATCCGAAACCACACGAGATTACTACCTCAATAAGATGACCGAACTACACGAGTCATCGTGAATCCGAACTACACGCGATTCACTTCTCAACATTAAAACCCACGGTCACGGGATTATAAAATCCACCACATCGGGGTCATCCACTTCACAACAATATCAACCCTTCGACATTGGGGTTATAACATCCAAATCACAACCACGTGTGATAACGTACACACAAGCGTGTACCTCGCCAAAGGTGGTCAACCAAAATGCACAAACGTGCCAATTGGACCTATACACAAGTCCATCAATCCACCTATATGTGAAGTGAGCTCTATGACTGAGAACCACTTCACCCGACCCGCACCCATCCTACACATACATATGCATATAGGATATTAACACTCACCTTGAAGTCTTGAAGAATGCTTCCAAGCAATCTGCAACTCGTCAATGAAAAGTACCTAATCCATTATCACAAATTCAACAACACCCTTAGATTGTATATACAAACCAACCCAATTCGACACTTAGTGCAATTTCGACCCAAATGCACTTCCAAGGACAAACCACGCCCAAACTAACCAATAATCACTAACACGAGTAATAATGGTCCTAATATGCCAATTAAACCCGAACACAAGTGTTAACACTTATCGTTCTCAAAATCGCCCATAAATCCTAATTTTGACCCATAAAGTCAAAATCTCACCAATTACAAGTTTTGACACCAAAACATATTTAACTCGGTTTTATACTTCAACTTAATCCATTTTAAGTTTACAAACCTCATCGAATCGACATTCGGGTCATAATCCTCAACAAACTCTAATTTTGACTCTAGTCAAAATTAGTCAACCACGAAAACCCTAAAAGTCTCCAAAACACCAATAATCACTAATGCTAGTGATTGTACACCATTTACAAGTCTTAAACATGGTTAAATCATTAACCAACCCAAAACCCGCCTTTAACACTTATAAACCCGAATCTTGGTGTTAATCTCCAATTAACAACTAAATGGGTTCCATCTATGAATCATACAATCAAAAGCCCCAAATTTGAATGATGAACACGAAAATGAAATTCGGAGTTAGAGCTTACCACTACTATCATCGTGTAGCTAAGAACGAGGAGAACAAACTTGCCAACTACGCCAAAGATCAAAACCCGCTTCTTCCTTTCCAAAATCCCACTTGAATCACTTGAGGATTTTAAGTTTTGAGAGGAAAATAGGAAAGAAAAGGAAAAAGAAAATAAAGAAAATGAGTGAGTGGATGAGGTTAGAGCCTCAAATCTGGCTCAAACGTGAAATGACCAAATTGCCCTTGAACTTCATTTAAAATTACAAGAATCTGGTGCCAGTTCGCACAGTATGCCGCGCCGCGACCTAATTCGTCGCGCCGCGACCTATAACTAGGTCTGGGATCATTTTATATCAAGCTTCTGATCTGGATTCTTTCGAAACGCCGCGCCGCGGCTCCATTTGTCGCGCCGCGACACTCTGCTTTCCCTGATTCATTTTTCTCACGTACTAACTTCAACATGCGAGTATGCCTTGAACCATCCGTAAACTAGTCGTACGCACACTTTACACCTATAAGTCATGTACGGGGAAAACGGGGTGTTACATATTATTATTATTATTATTATTATTATTATTATTATTATTATTATTATTATTATTATTATTATTATTATTATTATTATTATTATTATTATTATCATCATCATCATCATTATTATTATTATTAACGATGGCTCTTAAGACTGTCGTTATAATTAAGGTGCATAATGAATGTGTTTTCGGGTACCGTCGATCGGGTTTGGGTTTCCGCCCGAACGAGTTTGTTACATGCAAATGATGATGGTCGTTGATATAAATGATCTTTTGATGTCAAAAAATTGTCGTTCAAAAAAAAGCTTGTACAATTTAATAACCGCTACATTAAACTCAAATGTAACCGCCATGTACAAGTTATTTATGCATCTTAACGACGGCAGTTGGGGCAGTCATTACCATTTTTCTATTAATTATTACTCCTTCCGTCCCAAATCTATTGTCCCTAAACAAAAAACACACAGCTTAAAAAAAGTGACTGATATGTTAACTTTCAAGTCTTACCCCTAACTTTTTACCTATCTTTTGGTCTTACATGTACAAAGTAGGGGCATAAAGGAAATTTATCACATTATTTTTTTCCATTTATAGTAGTGAATAATTAATTTGGGACATCTCAAAAAAATACTGAATAATATAATTGAGACGAAGAGAGTATTATTATTATCATTTTAAGGCAAAATTAAACTTTTATTATAACATGACTATCTGATACAAACATACATCCAGACTTAAGTTTGACAAGGAATATAATAATAATAATAATAATAATAATAATAATAATAATTATTATTATTATTATTATTATTATTATTATTATTATTATTATTATTATTATTATTATTATTATTATTATTATTATTATTTCATTTCATTTCAATATTTACTAATAGCAATGAAAATTTTGGTCGTATCACATACATGTGTAAGCCGTTTTGACCAAGGGAAGAAAATGTCAAATCATACAGACTTAAGGGGTATATGTTGTAATTATTTAGGGATTACACATACGTATGAAGAGTAATTTAAGGGGTTAAAATATAACTTTATAATTTAATATAATAATCAACAAATAAAATTCACCCAATTTTTTAATGGGATTTATCTTTTTCCCCTCCGCGAGTTGCGTTTTTCCGTCATCACCGTTTAACTCGAAATAATTTTACGAACAAAACGCAACTAACTACATTCAAAACGGAGCTTCTTTTTTTTTAAAGGGAAACATTTTGTATTCAACTAATTATATCAAGTGGATATCTAAAGCAAGCGGTAAGTTTATGAGTTTGTAAAGAACGCAACGCGCATGCCATTAGGTATATATGTTTTCTGTGGAGAGAGTTAAAGAAAACACCAAAATACACATGATGATAATATATGATTTGATAGAAATAGAAAAGAGAAAATGAGCGAAAAGAATGTTACTTTCAGAAATATCATTTTTTAAAATATCGTGTTTTTAAAATCTTTAAATGTACAACATTATGTATGTAATAAGTAGTAAACATACGTACACATTTTGTACATAAATCGTGTGATACTACAAACAGGTACCCAAATACAACCGCAGCAACGCGCGGTCCGTACTTTTTCTAGTTATTATTATTATTATTATTATTATTATTATTATTATATAATAAAAATACAATATAATAGTTTATTATAAAAAATATAATTTAAGTGGTTAACGAAGCTCCTGTTGGTGATTTTAGTGTCATCCAACATTCATTTTAGTGATTTTGGATTTACTTGAATGGAGGGATTAGCTAGCTATACTTAACAACGGGTTTGGAGAGTGTTGAGTACACGCCCGTAAGAGTTGGCTACTAACTGTCGCGTAAAATGCGGGAGTCAAGGAGTTGCGCCCCCTTGCGGGGTCCAAGGGGAAGCGCCCCTCGCGGGGCTCGGGGCGGCGCCCCGAAACCTCAACCGAAATGACACTGTATGTTAGTGAAGAGATGTCATTTAACAGCATTTCCCGCCCAAATAAGGTTACAACCTTTCAAACATTAACTGCCTAAACTGTTTTGTTAAAAACGTTTTTTTGGCTTTCATCTACATTCATTTTCCAACACATACAGAAACACACACAGATTACTTAATTCGTGATTTTGATTTCTTCTTGCCTGGAAACAAAATCATTCTTGTCTTATCCCAATTAGGATTTCGTGTTAACCCGAGGCTTGTGAGGGGCGAAATACTTAATTAAGAAAGTATTTCACGATTAAAGAACCAATCCGATTATCTGTTTTCATACCCGATTTCTTACAGCTCCATGAGAAAAATTTGCATAGACTATTTGTTGACTTAATTTAGAAGTCTTTTTATTTGAATGCTGATGTGTGCGAGGTGTAGTACGAAATAGATTATATTTTATTACGAAATACTATTAAATACGATACAATTTTACACAAGTTATTTATTTATTTATTGAATGAATATACCTAAACCTTGCTACAACACTTATAGGTAGTGTACCTAATCGTAGAGTAGTGTAGTTTTTAGTAAGTCCGGTTCGTTCCACAAGGATACAGCTGAGTTTAACGCTATATTTTTATTAAACTATATATATATATATATATATATATATATATATATATATATATATATATATATATATATATATATATATATATATATATATATATATATATATATATATATATATATATGTATTATTATTATTGTTATAAAAGGGGGTTTTTATCGTTTAATGACCGTTTTGTCGATTTTAAGTTCTAATGCAAAATATAAATATAATTTAATTTAAAGCCTAAAGTAAATGACGATAAATAAAAATGCGATAAAATAAAAGTGCGATAATTAAAAGTGCAATAATTTAAAGTACGATAAATAAAATGACGATAAATAAAGTGCGATGAGATATAAAATAAAGGAATTATGCTTATTTAAATTTCCGTAATCATGATGTTTGACGTGTTGATTTTAATTTATTACCAAGGGTTAATTGTCCTTTGTCCTGGATTATTCGATATGTCCATCTGATTTTGTCCATAATAGTCCATCGGTCATAATTATAAAGTGCGAGAGTCTTCGCCAATTTAACCTTATACCCGAAGTCAAATATTCCAACTAATTGGGGACTTAAACTGTAACAAGGTCTTAATACTTTGTTTAATGAATACACCAGGTTATCGACTGCATGTAATCCAAGGTTTTAATACTTTGTTAACAATTACACAAATTACCCTTGAATGTAATCCACCCCTGTTTTAATGAGTTTGACTATTAATCCATCCCCGTGTCCGGTCAAATGAACAATTATTAGTATTTATAGATATCCCGCCCACCGTACCCAGTCAAGCGTATGTGGTTATATATAAACACGTCAAATTATAAATTAAATCTCTATATTAAATCAATGAGATATCATTTAATTAATATAAAGCCCATAGTTCAATTTTCACAAGTGTCGGTCTTTTGTCCAAACCCCAATTATGGTCCAAAGCCCAATAACCCCGTCTTAATATTTAGTCCAACATCACGATTACTTGGGCTCAAATAAGCATAATAGTAACTTAGCTACGAGACATTAATTTAAAAAGGTTGAACATAACTTACAATGAGTATTAATCGCGTAGTGTTACACAGACAGAGTTTCGACTTACAAACTTAAAACATTCGCCACTATAACTTTATTATTATTAAACTTAAATTAAAATTAAAATTATATATATATATATATATATATATATATATATATATATATATATATATATATATATATATATATATATATATATATATATATATATATATATATATATATATAAAGAAAGAAAGAAAAAGGGGTGTATTCATCGGCTGAATTCGTGGCCTTTTATAGGCCCATTTTTTACTGTAGAGCTCCGTGATTGCGGATCATTTCTTCCTCACAGCTCCGCGACTGCGGAGCTTCGATTTACAGCTCATCACACAACTCCAAAACGTGGGCGGCTTTGTATAATATAATATATAAAATATATATATATATATATATATATATATATATATATATATATATATATATATATATATATATATATATATATAATTATGTATTATATTATATTCTTGTGCATAGTTGACTTGTAATTTTAGGTCCGTTAACTTGCGCGTTGATAGTTGGTTCATGTCCCGAACGTTCTTTCGTATGATTTAATATCTTGTACTTTGCGTTTTGCGGCTTGTACTCTTGTCATTTTTAGACGTTTCTTATCAATAAATTAAACCACTTGGATTGTACTTTGTACTTTTTAGCTTTTTGGTCGTTTGCGTCTTCAAATCGTTGAATCTGTCTTTTGTCTTCACCTTTTATTATTTAAACGAATATCACTTGTAAATAGAACAATTGTAACTAAAAGCTTGTCTTTCTTGAAGGATAATGCTATGAAATATATGTTCGTTTTTAGCATTATCAAATGCAACTCAACGTCTACAATATTATTACCATAATTAATACTCCCGTATCATATAAATACATCCCCTCTACAATATGAGTTTTCGTTTTTTAATCAAAATAAATAAATAAATAAAACCAGTATTTCCTTCCTTCTTATTTCTCGAACAATATATGAGAGCTCGCATACTTATGCTTTTAATGGAAGTTGCGATTATTATTGAAGTAAATCTATTTTCTACTTGCGTTCTTATTGGAAAAATACATGGTATATAAAAAAACAAGGCGAGATTTGTCACTTTTAGAAATGCATATACTCCACATTTCCATCACTTATTATGAACATATATGCGCATTTATCCATCTTATGAATTGAACTTTCAACCTTATACTCCGTAGTTAAAAGGGCATAACTAACATATACACATTTGTCCATCTTATGACTTGCACCTCCAACCTTAAAGTTGAAAGGGCACTACAATATATATATATATATATATATATATATATATATATATATATATATATATATATATATATATATATATATATATATATATATATATATATATATATATATATATATATATTTAATACAACATCAATGTTTTTTTTATATATATTTAATACAACATCAATGTTTTTTTTATTAGTAAGAAACCCTCCTATGAACAAGTACATTGGCTCCCCCATAGAAGATAAATCTCGAGTAACAAAGCCCCAAGCACGAGACTTGGTACTAAGTGAAATGCGCATTATGCGCACTCGGCACCCTCTGGTCACACTCCGTTTCTAAACAATTTGGCATAGCCAGGAATTGAACCCGGGTGATGTGTAACATCAATGTTGATGATATGAAATTATTCGCTTAACGTGATTAATTCGAATTTATCTAGTTTTCGTCATTAACGGGCAAAGTTCATGTGGTCCTTTAAACCTAATTAATGCATTTGTCATTCTATCATCATTCCATTACACACTCGATCACAGTTCACATGTTAATTTACCATAATTGTTGTTTCGATTATTTAAACTAACTGTTTGTCTAATGGTCCCAAACAAGGCTTTTATTAAGTGATTGATCTTTATGGAGTTCCTTAGGCCTTAGCATATCTACGCTAGAAGAACCATCACCGTTCGCCATAAGTCGCCACCCTGTGACGATGATTGGCAGGAAACCGCCAGGCAATCCGTCCGTTAGACAAAGAGTTAATCAGTAGGTCCTACCTGAACTCGTTAGACAACCGTTCGCCTAACGAGTTCAGGTGAGTCCCACGAACCATCTTCCAGTTTTTTTATTCACTAAATATTTAATTTAAATAATATATAATATAATAAAATTGAAAAAGTTAATATAGCGGTAAAATATAGCCGTTATATATATTTTTTTAAATCAATAAATTTCATTATAAATACCCATACAACATAACCATTTTACCCACACAAACTATTATTTTCTCATATTTTCACTCTTATAAACAAAATAATGAGTAATTCTAAAAATTCCGATAGCGATAACGAAAGCCAATTCCAATCTAGACCTGATTGAAGGCGGTTACAATGCGCTCAATGTACTCGACTCGCTTGATATGTTGGATGATGATGATGATTCTCAGAGAATTATTAGAAGACGTCGGTTGAATAGAGATCGAATTTCTACCGGAGATCGTTTGTTCAACGACTACTTTTCCGACGAACCAACATTTCCAGAAGATTATTTCAGGAAACGCTACCGAATGAGCATGTTCTTATTTCTCCGTATTGATTATGCTATTACGAATTACTCTCATGAACCATTACCTAGGTATTTTAAGTTCTTTGAACAACGTTATGATTGTACCAACCGACTTGGTTTTAATATTTTTCAAAAATGTACATCGCCATACGTCAATTGACATACGGAATTGCACCCGATGCATTTGATGAATATTTACATATGGGCCGATAAACTTCATCTGATTGTTTAGAGAATTTTTATAAATGTACTGTGTATCTGTTTTCGGGTGAATTTTTGTAAATGTGGATTTGATATATTTTCTTTGGTCCAGCAGGTTCGAACAATGATAGCAACGTTCTAAATGAATCGGATTTTTTCGACAAACTATTGGATGGTAGAGCTCCAGAGGTTCGATTCAATGTCAACGGGAGTGAATTTAATAAAGGTTATTACTTGGTAGACAGCATATACCCAGAATAGGCAATACTTGTCAAGTCGTTTAAACATTCAATTTAGCCAAAAAAAAATATAAAGTTTAAAAGGTTTTAAAAGGTAACCTATATATAGGGCAAATTACATAAAGAGGTAACATATTTTCCCTGTTATTCTATTCTAGGTAATCTATTTCATTCGGATATAAAAAAGAGTCTTTTTAAAAAAGTTAATCAAAAAGAGGGGTGTGGTTAACTTTTGTTAATTTTCTTAGTCTAGTGTCAACTTTGCATAACATGTCAAGTCTTTTATCGACCAACATTTTCAACTCACGATTTTGACGCACGTTTCCTACGCGCGATTCCGACATGAATTTTCGACCTGTGTTTTCGACGCGCGTTTTTTGAGGCACGTTTTCGATGCGTGTTTTTTAACAGAGTTTTCGACCAGCGTTCTGGAGGCGCGTTTTCAAATTGTGATTTCGAGGCGTGTTTTCGAGGCGCGTTTACGAGATGCATTTTTAGCGCGCATTTACTAGGCGCGTTTTCGACGCGCGCCGAATAACGTGCCCCGTAAACGCTTCTCGAAAATGCCCCTTCAAATCGCGAGTTGAAAACGCTCCTCCAGAATGCTGGTCGAAAACTTTGGTAAAAAACGCACCTCGAAAACCCGCCTCAAAAAATGCCCGTCGAAAACGCATGTCGGAATGGCGCTTCGAAAACATGCATCGAAATCGCGAGTTCAAAATGTTGGTCGATAAAGGACTTGACATGTTATGCAAAGTTGACACTTAAATGAGAAAGTAAACGACACCCCTCTTTTTAATTAACTTTTCAGAAAAGACTTTTTTTTATATTAGAATGAAATAGATTACCTAGAATAGGAAAACAGGGGAAATATGTTATTTTTTATGTAATTTACACACACACACACACACATACACATACACACACACACACACACACACACACACACACACACACATATATATATATATATATATATATATATATATATATATATATATATATATATATATATATATATATATATATATATATATATATAACATTTTCAAGAGGGAAACACTTTTTTGAGTAAAAAAAGGAAGTAAATTATTCGTTTTTAAATAAAAAAAATTCAGAAACATTAAGATTTGATGAATATATGAACATTAAAAAAAGACACTTTGTTATAAAATGTTATTATTTTGACCAGAAAATACTCAAAGAAA
The DNA here is from genome assembly GCF_046630445.1 of Rutidosis leptorrhynchoides. Taxonomy (NCBI): domain Eukaryota; kingdom Viridiplantae; phylum Streptophyta; class Magnoliopsida; order Asterales; family Asteraceae; genus Rutidosis; species Rutidosis leptorrhynchoides. Next base: position 187,548,344 of record NC_092333.1, read on the forward strand.
TAGCATTCATCTATAAATGTTATTCCTCATAACATTCATAGTGATATTTGTTATTCTTCAGGCCTTTTTTTTTTCATCTTCTGTGAAGTGTTTTTCAGAATTTAGTCCGATTTAGAGTTTAGGTTTTAGGGTTTAGTGTTTTGGGTTTAGTCCCTAAATTCAAAACCTAAAACCTAAACCCTAAACTCTAAACCGTTTGTGTTAAAAACTCAATCTAAACTCTAATTTCTAAACCTTAACTTCTAAATCCTAATTTCTAAACCCTAAAAAAACGCTTGAAGAATAACATGCTTCACAATGAATGTTATCATTAAAGACATTTATGGATTAATGTTATTTCTTTGAGCGTTTTCTGGTCAAAATAATAACATTTATCACAAAGTGTCTTTTTAAAATTTTCCTATTTTCACGTGATGTTAATATTTGTAAAAAAATTAAAAAAAGAAAAGAAAAGAAAAAATTACTTCCCCTTTCCCCCTAAAAAAGTGCTTCCACTAAATATTATATATATATATATATATATATATATATATATATATATATATATATATATATATATATATATATATATATATATATATCCATGTTTATTTAAGGTTAGCATTACTCGGTAAATGGTGGTGGTGGTTCCACAATGAACCGAATTCTTTGTCGGTTCACATTATAGGTAATATTACCAGGCCTGCCAGGGGATTAAATCCTCAGGAACCTAGACAACGCACTGGTTTAGCATGTATTTGGCCATCTATTATTCGTGCATGTATGGAGATCTTAGAATTCGGCATCAACTTTCAATCTTCTTTCACGAAACAAATTGGTGATGGCTAACTCTATTTTGGAAAGAAATATGGTTGGATAATGTTACCCTTGAACAAAAATACAACAGATTGTTTCGATTGGAGGCGAATGCTAATGCAACAGTAGCGGAGAGAATTCTGTGCAAAATGAAAACTTTAAATGGACCCGGGATCCTGGTGGTCGCGTTGAAGATTGTGATGGCCCCGTCAATACACTTAACGGCTCCGTCACTTTGTCCCACAGCTTGATCGAACTTTAAATGAATTTAATTAACAACATTGCATTCTTGTATTCAAAAGTTTCCCAAAAAGGAAATTTAACAAAATATGTAGTTTAACAAACCCAACATATTAAATATCCAAAGTTGACATAAAACATTGTCAACCAAACACCCACAAGTTTAATTATTCAAAAAGAGAATGCAAGTTTAATGTTTCATAATTATTTAACAAAATCTGCCCAATGCATGCAGACACTTCTAACACAGCGGAAGCACCAAACAACTCAAGTACCTGTGAAAACATGCGAGTAAACTGTCAACAAAAATGTTGAGTGAATTATAGGTTTAAGTAAACGAATAAAATTTAGACCACAAGATTTAAATTGTTAGAAAACATAAAAAATTATTCTATTATCAATGAGCCACCTGGTAACCACTTAACCCTTTATTTACCCTTGCCAAACACAATAAATAATATACACTGAACAAGTGTATCTTCAACTAAATACGAAGTACTAAACATTTCAATTATAAATTGCTAGCGCGACTAGCTCGAAATGGGGTTGTCAAACCCTATAGATCTATCCGTAGGATTCACGTTCACCAGTAGAAACCAGTGATTACAGTTACCAGACTAGGGAATATTTTTGTTCAACTCATAATGAATAATTTAACTTTAATTGCCACTTGTGTCTAAACGTAAAATAAAATGCATGTAATCACATCCCAAAAATATACTTTGAAAAGTATGTAAAAACGGGACTATAACTCACCTTAAAGCAAAAGTAGTAATCATACAAAAATGCGAACAGCGAATGAAGTAAGTGATCAAGAATGATCACAACGCTGACCTATAAACAAAGCAGGTCGATATAAATAACTAACTTAGGTCAAGTCTTAGTATGATAGCTATTGTACTTGTTGCAAGTAGACATAGAACAAAACTCAATATGCTTCGGTTTAATCAGAACAGCGTAAGGACACGTACTTTCTATTTTTAGAAAGTTTCTATTTTTAGCAAGTTTCCATTTTTGAAAAGTTTCTATTTTAGGAAAGTTTCTATTTTAGGAAAGTTTATAAGTTAGGAAAGTTTCCTTAATTAGAAAGTCAACAAAAGTCAACTGAAAGTCAAAGTCAACCGAAAGTCAACTCAAAAGTCAATCTTAGTCAAACATAGTCAACATTGAATTATAAAGTATAAGTTATATTAATAATATAAGTTATAATCTTATTTAAAATCAAATATGTATAATTATGCCATATCATAAGTTTAATTAAATGAAAATGAATTATTAACGTTAACACAAGTTTAAGTGATATAATTAATATAACTTAAGTATTTAATTAATTAATTATATATTAATCATAATATAAGTATTATTAATTAATAATAAATTTTAATCATATCATAAGTATTATTAATTAAAAATGAATTATTAATCATATCATAAGTTTCTAATTATAATTATTAAATCATAAGTATTTACTAATTAAATTATAATTAAATAATAACTAAGCCTTATAATAATTAAATAATTAATTAATCCTTATTATAAGTCTTATTATAATAATCTCATAACATAAGTTTAATGCTTACCATAAGTATTTTTCATTAATAATAAAAGTATTATTAATCATAAGTTTAATTAAATGTTTAATTAAATCATAATTAATTAATAAATGATATAATAAATATGTATATCATAAGTCTTAAATTAGAATAATTACTTTTTATATCATAAGTAATTTATTAATAATGAAAAATCATTATTTATGTCATAAGTCTTATTTAATAACCATAAGTTTTAATTAAAAGTTCATCGGTCATAACTTGAGCCCCGGGAATCAGTTTTCGATGAGTCTTATATATATCTTTGCCTAACCAACCCACCTGACACATTAGTATACTCAATAACACTCCAAGAACAGCTACCAAGTCGTGACCTACATCCATTAATCAACTTGGAGCTTTAATCCGTTCAAAAACATGTTTTAGTCATAACGGGTGATCCGTGGCTCAGATTTCGATGAACCGAACACGAAAGTTCATCCAATCATCAATTCTAATACACTAGTACACCCTAAAGACTCCAAAAGTGATCACAAAGTTGAACCATACCTGAATCAATTCGTTTTCACATTTTAATTTCAATTAAACACCATTTTAATCATAACTAGAGCTCCGGGAATCGAAATAACATGAATCCGGAGTCTAAAATTAATGTCTCAATAAGAGGAACTCATCTAAACACTTTAATTTAACTTTTACATCAGTTATGTTCACAAAAATGATCAAACAAGATGCTGTCCTAAAATAATCAAACCGAAAACATGAATTAACGAGCATTTCTACGCATACTATCAACAATATAATAACATATAATCATCATACAACCAATATAACATACAAAATCAGTAAAATATATGAAATATTAAAAAATCTTGGGTTAGGGTTTATACCCTAATCGAGAATCAAGAGATATGGTTGCGTAGAGATCGAAGAGATGAACGCGGTTGTGTAAACGATACAATGATCCAAGCTTTATTTTGAAGGATGGTGATGATGATGTTGATGATGATAATTGGCGGCCAAAGAAAAAAAAAGGAGAGGAGAGGAGAGAAAATATGAGAAGTAGGTTATTTAGAAATGAATGTGATAAATGAAATGAATTGCAAAATGAAAAAAAAAATCAAAGTATCCTCCCCCCTACATGGGGTTCGGCTGAGTTTTACATGGGGGTGGGCCCCATTGGACCACTTTTGTAAATTGGTAAATCCCTTGTGGCCCGAATACTCGAACGAAACCTGAAACACGAAAACACGACTACGCGATTGAAAATTCGGAGAGATAACAAATACGCAACAAAAAATATATATAAACACTATATATAAATATATGACATTAAAATATCATATTTAAAATAATTAGGACTTAAAAATCCTAAAAGCTCGACCGTTGGTTTGAAAATCGAAAAGATTAGCCAGATAGAAATCCACGATTCGTGTAAACGTACGATATAAATATGAATACAAATATTCATTTAACACATAATACTTAATATATTATTACTAAAATAATAATATAGGTCATAGAAATGACGTGGCACGAAAAACAATTAACGGGCGTTAAATAATAAACGGCAAAAGGTAACGGAAAAAGTAGGGTCGTTACAAAGATGAACTTAATTCACTGTTGGGTCAGATTCAAGCTTATACTTGTAATTGATATTGCGCATGTGATACCCCGCACAAAATCATCATGTACGAATCATCAACAACAGGATCATTACAAGGTTAAGTACTATATGTTGTTTCAAAAGAAGTTGCATTCACGATAAAAAGGTGACGTCATAATCGACATCATATGTTTTACACCAACAGTATGCTTCTACGAACAGCAAGCATGAATAAATGTATGTGACCCTTAGGTCGTTACAAAACATAGTTCAAAAGTATTAAGTTTGAATGCAAGATAAAGTATTTCATGCAGTTGACATCTCTAGAGCAGCGGGTGTCTACAGCAAGTCTAGTAACACAGCGGAAGCAACCTTAGGAACCTGAGAAAAACATGCTTAAAATGTCAACACAAAGGTTGGTGAGCTATAGTTTAAATATAACAGTAATGTAAGGTAGGCCACGAGATTTCAGTGCTACAAAGAGCGTTTCAAAACAGCATGATAAAGTATATGCTTAACCGTGGGCACTTGGTAACTAACTTAACGTTTATACCCCCTGAATGTACACTTGGCAAGTGCGTATGTATTACGAAGTATTAAACACTCGTTAAATGCTAGCGCGACTAGCCCGAGTGAGGATGTCAAACCCTATGGATCCATATCTAAGATTCGTGTTCACGATTCAAAAACCAATGATTAAACGTTACCGAGCTAAAGGGAATGTTTATGCCGTTTTATAACCCACACATATATAAGTTTAAGTACTCGCACCTAGTATGTAAAACATAAAACGCACATGTATTCTCAGTCCCAAATAGTCACAGTAAAAAGGGATGCTATAACTCACAATGATAAAGTAGCGGTAAAGTAGAGTCGGAAAGTAGGCAAATACGTTTGTCCAAAAGGTCCTCAACCTAAGTCAAATATTACTAAGTCAGTAAATTGTCCCAATAGGTTTAAAAGTAAGTAAATTAGGTCTTAAAGGTCATCATCATTCATCATCAAACAAAAGGTGTAAAGTAAATTTCGTTCATGAAAATAGTTTAAAACAAAGGCTGACTTCGGTCAGTCACCACGGCCTCTAAACTTACTGAAATAAGGTGATACCAGTGGCCATGGCTCCGTATATGAGTCCTTTAGTTGTGGTAAAATTCCAGAAGCAAACTCATCTTTGTTTGACCGTGGCGACGGTTTAAGTGCGAGTAAGTCAGAATTTTCTGCACAACGTTAAAAGGACACAGTGACGATCGGAGGGCCATAAATCCTAAACCGTAACTCGGATTAAGACGAGTCCTGCATGAAAAGTTATCTAATCGAACAGAGATATCTGAAAATCAAGGTTACAGTAGCCCAGGTTGGGCTGATCAGACCCAGAATACAGAAAACAGAAAGGTCAGTAGGTTCCGGTAGTTCTTGGTGCTCGATGCTTATTACGGTTCTCATCCTTGATGCATATAGCTTCAAGTGTACAAATCGTTGATGTGTTTGCATCATTTTCACCAAGGTTTGACTATCATAACCCGAGTGTAAGTCTAAGACATGAAGCACAACTCACTTAAGTGTTGCAAGTGTTTTGATGAACCAAGGTTACATCAAAGTCTTAGCTTTAACACATACATGAAATGTAAAAGTAATATTGAACTACAAACTTGAAAGTAAACTAACTAATCAAGATCTTAAGTTGTAGAACATAGTTCTTAGTTTGATCTTGAAGATCCAAGACCCAAAAGTCTTGATCTAAAGTTATTAAGTTAATTCTATGTTCTTGAACTTTTTAAAGTTAATCTTTAGTTCAAGAAAAATGAGATCAAAGTTAACTTGTAACACTTGACCATCTACAACCAAAATCACGATTTTTTTTAAAAGATGAACAAATGTGGAAATAAACTAATTACACAAGTAGTAAGTTCATGGGTTTCATATACTTTTAAAGATTCAAGCCTAAGTCTTGATCTTTAGAAAGTAAACTTTTAAGTTTACTTCATGAACATAAGTATGACTTACAATACATGGACTTTCTTTCTTGTAACATATAATATGTAGAACATAAACTAAAGAGTTTTGTTCTTGCATGTTCTTGTAAATACAAGATAAAATGAAGAATAAACTAAAGAGTTTGATTCTTAATTACTAGTAAGTAATAACTAAAATAACAAGTAAATAACCTATAACAAGAACAAGTAATCAAACAAGCAAAGAATGATGATGAAAAAGGGGTGCTTGGTCACGGTTTTTAGAGGAAGAAGAAGAGAAGAAGAAGTTGTTCTTGTTACTTACAATATTAGAGAGAAAGTGAGAGGAAAAAAAAATGAGAGAACTTGCAAGTAGTTTGTGTGTGTAAAATGAAAGAGTAGTGCTAGTATTAAGGTAGTCAAAATTTTGAAAGCCAAACCCCACTCCCCAAGGCCATATGGCCGTGAGCTTCCCATCACCAATGGGGGAAGGAGATGCCCACTAGGTTATGCATGCTTCCTTGACTCAAATTTGGTAATTAGGGGTGTTTTTTATGGGAAAGATGTGCAATTAACATGTAATTAGATTCCTTACTAGTTAGTTAATCAATTTAAGTCTAAGTGATACTTGCATAATTAAAATGGGCTAATAAGTCCATTAAGGTGAGGTAGGGTGGGCTCTTATGTCCATTAACACTAATAAAGGCCCAAGTTTAAGTAACTAACAAGTTAATCCAATTATAGCCCAAGTAATTAACTAGTAGTCATAATTAATTAAAAATGATTAATAAAAATTAATCATGAATGTAAATAATATTTGAAAGTATTATTCGTGTAATGTACGCGTGTCACAAAGACGTTTCGGGCAATCAAAGTTAATCGCGGTGACAAGTAAGCGTATATAAACAATACATTTAATAAGTCACAAGTATTAATAATAATAATTATTAACAAATAACGTTGGAAAATCCAGGGTAGTTACATTACCCACCTGTTAAAGAAAATTTCGTCCCGAAATTTTAAGCTGAGGGAGTAGAAGGAGCTGGGCAAAGGTGAGGATACTTCCGCATCATTTGATCCTCTCATTCCCAAGTAAATTCAGGTCCTCGTTTGGCATTCCATCGTACTCGGACGATCAGAATCTTGTTGCGTTTCAAAGTTTTGATCTCACGATCCATAATCTTGATAGGTTCTTCCACAAAGTGGAGTTTGTCATCAATCGTAAGTTCTTCCAGTGGTATGATAAGTTCTGGTGCAGCAAGACACTTCTTCAAGTTTGATACATGGAAGGTAGGGTGAACTGAGCTCAATTGCGTTGGAAGATCCAAACAGTAAGCAACGGGTCCAACACGTTCCAAGATTTCAAAAGGACCAATGTATCGTGGGTTTAAATTTCCACGTTTTCCAAAATGGATCACACCCTTCCAAGGTGCAACCTTCAGCATTACACGGTCACCCACGTTGAACTAAAAGTCTTTACGTTTACGGTCATCATAACTCTTTTGGCGATCACGGGCCATCTTAAGTCTCGCTTGAATCTGGGCAATCTTCTCTGAGGTTTCATGGACTATCTCGGGTCCGGTGATTTGCACTTCACCTAACTAAGCCCAACAAATAGGAGAACGGCACTTACGGCCATACAACGCTTCAAAAGGTGCAGCATTAATGCTCGAATGATAACTGTTGTTGTACGAGAATTCGGCTAACGGCAAATGTCTTTCCCAGGCCTTTCCAAAATCGATAACACATGCACGCAACATGTCCTCTAAAGTATGAATCGTTCGTTCACTTTGACCATCGGTCTGTGGGTGATAAGCAGTACTCATGTCGAGACGAGTTCCCATGGATTTTTGCAAAGAACGCCAAAATCTAGAAGCAAAACGGGGATCGCGATCTAAGATGATCGATAAAAGTACACCATGACGAGATACAACCTCTTTGATGTATAGTTGAGAAAGTCTCTCCATCGTATCCGTTTCCTTCATGGCTAGGAAGTGTGCAGATTTAGTAAGGCGGTCAACAATAACCCAAATGGTATCGTATCCGCCCACCGTCTTTGGTAGCTTCATAATGAAATCCATTGTTATCATTTCCCACTTCCATTGCGGGATTTCCAGTTGTTGAAGTAATCCAGAGGGCCTCTGATGTTCGGCTTTAACCTTCGAGCAAGTCAAACACTTACCAACGTAAGTTGCAACGTCTTTCTTAAGATTCAGCCACCAATACTGTTCCTTTAGATCATGGTACATCTTGCTCGCCCCCGGATGAATCGAATATCTCGACTTGTGGGCTTCATCAAGTATAAGGTTCCGTAGATCTCCATAAAGAGGTACCCAGATTCTTCCGGCATAGCATCGGAGTCCAGATTCCCTAACCTCGAATTTTGAGATGAGAATGTTCAACTATTCATAACGTAAGTTCTTCTCGATTAGAGCCTCTTCTTGGGCTACTCGGATCTAGCTGTGAAGATTCGAATGAATGGTGATGTTCAGAGCTCGGACACGAAGAGGTACCGTCCTCTCCTTTCGGCTTAATGCGTCAGCTACAACATTGGCCTTGCCAGGATGGTAACGAAGTTCACAATCGTAGTCGTTTAACATCTCAATCCATCGACGTTGTCTCATATTGAGTTGTTTCTGATCGAATATGTGCTGGAGACTCTTGTGATCGGTGAAGATAGTACTTTTAGTTCCATAAAGATAGTGTCTCCACAATTTGAGCGCAAAGATAACGGCTCCAAGTTCGAGATCGTGAGTAGTGTAGTTCCGCTTGTGAATCTTCAATTGGCGAGAAGCATAGGCAATAACCTTCGATCTTTGCATCAATACGCAACCGAAACCATTTTTGGAAGCATCGCAATAAATGACGAAATCGTCACTGCCTTCAGGGAGTGATAAAATAGGTGCGGTGTTCAATTTCTTCTTCAATGTTTGAAATGCTGATTCGTGTGCGGGTTCCTAAATGAACTTCTTTCCCTTGTGAGTCAGTGCGGTTAACGGTCGTGCAATCAGAGAAAATCCTTCAATAAATCTTCGGTAGTAACCGGCGAGACCTAAAAATTGGCGGATGTGAGTCGGAGTAGTGGGGGTTTCCCACTTGCTGATAGCTTCAATCTTCGCGGGATCAATTTTGATACCCTGGTCGCTCACAACGTGACCCAGAAATTGGACTTCCTTCAGCCAGAATTCACACTTGGAGAATTTCGCGTAAAGTTGCTCTTGTCTCAAGAGTTCAAGCACTAGTCGCAGATATTGTTCATGTTCTTATTCGCTTTTGGAGTAGATGAAGATATCATCTATGAAGATGATAACAAACTTGTCCAAGTACGGCTTGTAGACACGATTCATAAGGTCCATAAATACGACAGGTGCGTTGGTCAAACCGAATGGCATAACGAGAAATTCATAATGACCATATCGGGTTCTGAATGCAGTTTTCATTACGTCACTTTCCTTCACCCTCAATTGGTGATAACTGGATCGCAATCTTTGAGTAAACGCTCGATCCTTGCAGCTGATCAAAAAGATCATCAATTCGTGGGAGAGGATACCGATTCTTGATCGTCAGTTTGTTGAGTTCACGGTAGTTGATACACATACGGAAGGATCCATCCTTCTTCTTCACAAACAGAATAGGTGCGCCCCACGGCGAAGAGCTTGGTTGAATGAATCCTCGGTCTAGTAGTTCTTGTAATTGACTTTGTAACTCTTGCATCTCTGAAGGTGCGAGTCGATAAGGTGCGCGAGCTACAGGTGCAGCTCCTGGCACTAAGTCAATCTGAAACTCTACTATTCTCGGTGGCGGTAATCCAGGTAATTCCTCTGGAAAGACATCAGAAAACTCGTTCACAACACGAACATCGTTCACACTTTTCTCCTCGGTTTCTACCGTTTTCCCATGTGCTAGAACAGCAAGACGTCCCTTCTTCATGATCTTTTGCGCTTTCACGCAACTGATTAGGTTCATCTTCGAGGTACATCTCTCTCCATAAATAACCAGTGGTTCGCCATCTCCTTGTGGTATACGGAGAGCTTTATCTCCACAAATAATATCGGCCCTTACTTTGGTCAACCAATCCATACCGACGATCACGTCAAAACTTCCCAGTTTGATAGGTATCAAGTCAATTTCGAAATCCGCACCAGCTATACTAATAATAGCTCCTCGGCCAATTTGGTCAACCTTTTCAAGTTTACCGTTGGCTACCTCGACAAACATACTTTCTTTTAAAGGAACTAACGACCAATTTATCTTATCGCAAAAGTGTCTACATACATAACTTCTATCGGCACCAGTATCGAATAGGACAGAAGCTAAAAGATTGTTGATAGTGAATATACCTGTCACCAAGTCGGGGTTCTCGCATGCATCCCTTGCATTAACATTAAAAACTCTACCTCACGGTGGTCCGCCGTCTTTTCGCTTGTCGGGACACTCATTCCTGAAGTGACCCGTCTTTCCACATCCGTAGCACTTCTTCGGCCCGATGGGGTTCGCCCTTGCATTCAAAGTAGCAACCTTGCAATCCTTGCCTATATGCCCAGACCGTTGGCACTTCTCACAAACAACATTACAATACCCAGTGTGGTGTTTGTAACACCTCTTGCATTGCGGTAGGGTACCTTTGTAGTTCGGGTTGGAGCTTGTGCAGGGGTTGGGGTTTCCACCGTTGTTGTCTCTCTTAGCGGGGGTTTGATCATAGGTCCTCCCCTTACTGTTATCCCACTTTCGCTTGTCACTACTACCCGCTTCAGACTTGGACTTCTCCGGTTCATCGATGAGAATCTGATTCATGAGTGTATGCGCCATGCGCATTGCTTCGGGAACATTCGGTGGCTTGGACGAGGTGACATTACCCTTGATGGACTTAGGGAGTCCCCAAAAGTATCTCTCCATACACTTGAATTCCGGGGTGACCCTGGTAGGACACATAAGAGCTAACTCAAGAAACCTCCGATTGTAACCATCGAGATCATTGCCAACAGCTTTCAATTGCATAAACTCCATTTCCATCTTTTGTATCTCGGTTCTCGGACAATACTCATCAATCATAGCCGCTTTGAACTCCTCCCATGGCGTAGCATACGCCTCATCAATACCTTGTGCTTGTGCCATGGTGTTCCACCACGTGAGGGCGCCATCAGATAGCGTGCAGGAAGTAAATTTGGTTTTGTTGGACTCGGAACAGTTGCTGACTCGGAATACTGATTCAAGCTTTTCAAACCATGTTGTGAGACCAACAGGCCCCTCAGTTCCGCTAAAGTTATGTGGTTTACAGCTCTGGATTTCCTTGTAAGTACACCCATCACGGTTGGGCTGATTAACTACTTGAACTTATGGTTGCATTTCCGCAAGTGCTGCGGCTACACGTTCCTGGATCATCTCTTCAATTTGAGCAGCAGTAGGTGTGGATCGACCGTTAGCCATGACGTTCTAAACAAAAATTTTGACTCAAGTCAAAATTCAGCATGCAATATGTAATAATATAGTATATAACAACCAACATGAAAACAGCACAACACATGTTGAGTAAGCAACGCAATTAGATATAAGTACCACAAAACCATGATACGGTAACGTAAATAGAACACTTGTGTAAAAAGTAAACAACACAAAGTTTCCATTCATTAATAATAAGTTTCATACATTCGCATAAGTTCGTACATTACATAAGTAATACATAAAACTACCACTGGGTTACACAATGAAATCTAAATACAAAAGCCCTACGGTGAAGGTGGGTAGAGGATGTCCAAGACGCGGGACATCTGTTCCTCAAGCTCAGCTACCCGAGCTCGGAGGATCTCCATCTCCCTTGTCAATTCCTCGACCGTGGGAGATGGTGGGGTAGGCAGGGCTGGTGGAGCAGGTGGTGCAGGTGGCGCCGGTAGTGCAGACGGTCCGGCTCCGGAAGTAGAAGCTGTGAAATGATAAGGCTTACAGATGAAGGGATCGGCAGGGTACGGCACAAGCCGCTTACGGGCAGTAACCCTACGACGCCGACCAAATGCGTCAGTGAAGGCTCGGCCTCCGTTCACCCCTGGAATAATGGTGCCGTTAAATGGTACCGATTCTTCGGCGGGGTGGACGGTGGCTGAACAGGTGCATCCGGGTCCTCCTCGTCGGAGTCATCGTCACTCGAGTCGTCTGTAGATGATTCATCGGATGAAGAATCATCAGAATCATACGGTGGTGGCGACACGGGTGGCTGGACTGGATCTCCTCGAGCGGCCATCATTTGTTTGTATCTAGCGAGTCTGATCGGAATGAGACGTCCATCAGGGGCGCGTCGGCACCAATGGCGATACCGGTTATGGAACCGACCTTCCCCGAATTCCGCGGGAATCAAAATCTCACCGGAGCGGGACTGTGACACCGAGGGTCTGGGGACAGATGGAGCTGGAATCTCCGGTGGGTCCTGGTTTCCGCTAGCAGTAACCACTGGGGTTGGCGCATGGCTGCTAGCTCTGGAGGATGAAGCGCCGGGATCACTAGTGGGTAGCGGGATCGGTGTGTCGGTAGTAGCAACAGGTGGGGTGGCTGACGAGTCTGAACTGCCCAAAATGATAGCAGGTGGAATATCCGACATCTGAACAAGGAAAAATAAATTTTCCATGTCAGTAAGTCATGAAGCAAGCACGTATTAGGCCAACCGTCTAAATCATGTATAACGGTAAATAGCATGGCAATAATAGTAAATCGTACAGAAGTAGCATGCAATCGAAAGTAGATAATAGCATGCAGTAGTGAAATCATGTAATAGCATACGACATATAGTAGTAAAAGTAAGCAGTAGCATGTGGTAAGTTCAGCGGAAACAAGTAAACTAGCAAGTTGTAGATTAGTCCTATTAGTGAATCCTACTCGGGTCGGTCTTAGACTCACTAATGCAACCTAATTCCCTACAACCAATGCTCTGATACCAAATGTGATGCCCCGTATAAAACCATCGTGTACGAATCATCAACAACAGGATCATTGCAAGGTTAAGTACTATATGCTGTTTCAAAAGAAGTTGCATTCACTATAAAAAAGGTGACGTCATAATTGACATCATATGTTTTACACCAACAGTATGCTTCTATGAACAGCAAGCATGAATAAATGTATGTGACCCTTAGGTCATTACAAAACATAGTTTAAAAGTATTAAGTTTGAATGCAAGATAAAGTGTTTCATGCAGTTGACATCTCTAGAGCAGCGGGTGTCTACAGCAAGTCTAGTAACACAGCGGAAGCAACGTTAGGCACCTGAGAAAAACATGCTTAAAATGTCAACACAAAGGTTGGTGAGCTATAGTTTAAGTATAACAGTAATGTAAGGTAGGCCACGAGATTTCAGTGCTACAAAGAACGTTTCAAAACAGCATGATAAAGTATATGCTTAACTGTGGGCACTTGGTAACTAACTTAATGTTTATACCCCCTGAATATACACTTGGAAAGTGCGTATGTATTACGAAGTATTAAACACTCGTTAAATGCTAGCGCGACTAGCCCGGGTGGGGATGTCAAACCCTATGGATCCATATCTAAGATTCGCGTTCACGATTCAAAAACCAATGATTAAACGTTACCGAGCTGAAGGGAATGTTTATGCCGTTATATAACCCACACATATATAAGTTTAAGTACTCGAGCCTAGTATGTAAAACATAAAACGAGCATGTATTCTTAGTCCCAAATAGTCACAGTAAAAAGGGATGCTATAACTCACAATGATAAAGTAGCGGTAAAGTCGAGTCGTAAAGTAGGCAAATACGTTTGTCCAAAAGGTCCTCAACCTAAGTAAAATATTACTAAGTCAGTAAATCATCCCAATAGGTTTAAAAGTAAGTAAATTAGGTCTTAAAGGTCATCATCATTCATCATCAAACAAAAGGTGTAAAGTAAGTTTCGTTCATGAAAGTAGTTTAAAACAAAGGCAGACTTTGGTCAGTCACCACGGCCTCTAAACTTATTGAAATAAGGTGACACCAGTGTCCATGGATCCGTATATGAGTTCTTTAGTTGTGGTAAAAATTCCAAAAGCAAACTCATCTTCGTTTGACCGTGGCGAAGGTTTAAGTGCGAGTAAGTCAGAATTTTCTGCACAACGTTAAAAGGACATAGTGACGATCGGAGGGCCATAAATCCTAAACCTTAACTCGGATTAAGACGAGCCCTGCATGAAAAGTTATCTACTCGAACAGAGATATCTGAAAATAAAGGTTACAGTAGCCCAGGTTGGGCGGATCAGACACAGAATTCAGAAAACAGAAAGGTCAGTAGGTTCCGGTGGTTCTTGGTGCTCGATGCTTATTACGGTTCTCATCCTTGATGCATATAGCTTCAAGTGTACAACTCGTTGATGTGTTTGCATCATTTTTACCAAGGTTTGACCATCATAACCCGAGTGTAAGTCTAAGACATGAAGCACAACTCACTTAAATGTTTCAAGTGTTTTAATGAACCAAGGTTACATCAAAGTCTTAGCTTTAACACATACATGAAATGTAAAAGTAATATTGAACTACAAACTTAAAAGTAAACTAACTAATCAAGATCTTAAGTTGTAGAACATAGTTCTTAGTTTGATCTTGAAGATCCAAGACCCAAAAGTCTTGATCTAAAGTTATTAAGTTAATTCTATGTTCTTGAACTTTTTAAAGTTAATCTTTAGTTCAAGAAAAATGAGATTAAAGTTAACTTGTAACACTTGACCATCTACAACCAAAATCACGATTTTTTTTTAAAAGATGAACAAATGAGGAAATAAACTAATTACACAAGTAGTAAGTTCATGGGTTTCATACTTTTAAAGATTCAAGCCTAAGTCTTGATCTTTAGAAAGTAAACTTTTAAGTTTACTTCATGAACACAAGTATGACTTACAACACCTGGACTTTCTTTCTTGTAACATATAATATGTAGAACATACACTAGAGAGTTTTGTTCTTGCATGTTCTTGTAAATACAAGATAAAATGAAGAATAAACTAAAGAGTTTGATTCTTAATTACTAGTAAGTAATAACTAAAATAACAAGTAAATAAACTATAACAAGAACAAGTAATCAAACAAGCAAAGAATGATGATGAAAAAGGGGTGCTTGGTCACGGTTTTTAGAGGAAGAAGAAGAGAAGAAGAAGTTGTTCTTGTTACTTACAATATTAGAGAGAAAGTGAGAGGAAAAAAATGTGAGAACTTGCAAGTAGTTTGTGTGTGTAAAATGAAAGAGTAGTGCTAGTATTAAGGTAGTCAAAATTTTGAAAGCCAAACCCCACTCCCCAAGGCCATATGGCCGTGAGCTTCCCATCACCAATGGGGGAAGGAGATGCCCACTAGGTTATGCATGCTTCCTTGACTCAAATTTGGTAATTAGGGGTGTTTTTTATGGGAAAGATGTGCAATTAACATGTAATTAGATTCCTTACTAGTTAGTTAATCAAATTAAGTCTAAGTGATACTTGCATAATTAAAATGGGCTAATAAGTCCATTAAGGTGAGGTAGGGTGGGCTCTTACGTCCATTAACACTAATAAAGGCCCAAGTTTAAGTAACTAACAAGTTAATCCAATTATAGCCCAAGTAATTAACTAGTAGTCATAATTAATTAAAAATGATTAATAGAAATTAATCATGAATGTAAATAATATTTGAAAGTATTATTCGTGTAATGTACGCGTATCACAAAGACGTTTCGGGCAATCAAAGTTAATCGCGGTAACAAGTAAGCGCATATAAACAATACATTTAATAAGTCACAAGTATTAATAATAATAATTATTAACAAATAACGTTGGAAAATCCAGGGTCTTTACAGCACATTTCATCTATTATTCTTCTCGCAAAACGATCATTGATCAAGCATATTTTCACGAGGTCAAGGTGATCTTACGCTTGAGTACATAATAGGGTTTAAGGACTAAAAACATTCGGACCTCCGACACTTAGTCGTGGATAACCCACACCGGTATCGTTTCGATTCCGACAGGGTGGCCAATTTTAGAGTCCACCAACAACCTAGCATACGAGGTTGAGTGACCCAAAGACATGAAGGTTTTATAGTTCAAGACATACCTGAAAGTCTTTAAGATCGTATGAAGCTTTGCTCGTACGAAGAAGATATGTATGCTGTTGTTACGTATGAGTAAACGAATGTGTTCTTAGGGTTTATGAGCTATGTATTTATAGGCTCACGAATTATGGTTTCGATAGAATCTCTTCCCTAATTAAATGCAATCTTATCCCAACTAACTTTCGTTATTTAAGGAAAAGAATCCGAATTGATTATACTGTACATTCTTCTAGAATATACTGAACCCTTATGCAAGTATACGAAACTCGCATCAGATGGTATAGGCGCATATAGTGCGGCTATACCCGTACCATATATATTAAGTTGCAATTTGTTTACGGTTCAGGGAATTGGATGCGTAATCCGCATGGTCATGCGGATATGTGTATCATTAAGTCCCCCCAGTTCAATGTTATATACAATGAAAATTTGTGATGACCCGAAAATTTTTGACCAAATTTAAACTTAATCTGTATATGATTTCGACACGATAAGTAAAGTCTATAATGTTGAGTCTCGAAAATTTTGGAACTATATTCATGTAATCAATTACCCTTTGACTGTGCTCAACGGTTCACGAACATTTATGTGTATATAGATATGTATATATGTTATATAGTTATATTAATTAAAAATGTTAACCAAGTATTATATGTATAATACTTTACCTGAATGTATTTGTTTCGATATATGGTTATCGACGGAATTAAAAGATAATATCAAATGATTGATTTATTAGATACATTGTGATATGATTAGGGGTCTCGGTTGGGAGGCCCACGTTGATTTGAGAAATCTTTCCCTTTTAACGGTATTCGGAATAAATGGTATAGTGATCTACATGTGAGAACAAAGTGTCACTTAACGAGAGTGAGACAAATGTTAGTGGAGATTCTTGTTTGATTTCTAATACATGCTTTACTATATTTCACTCGTGACTTTTGTTAAGATAACAATTTAGTTTTCATATTATTTAATGTGAAAGTGAAATTAGGGAATATAGATAACTTAGAAAATAGATACCGACAAGTTAAGTAAATTGATGTTTTACATTAAAATGATTTCATACGTTTAATTATCCTTTAGACTTAACCCTACAATTCATGAATAAACTGTAATTTAAAAATTTAAAACCTGTATTACTCTATATGTGATTTTACTTTCTTAAATGAAAACGTTTTATGATATAACTATTTATATTAAAAACTTTTAATGATTTTGAATATAAGTAGTTTTGAAAAACTATAAATTATATCGTTAAATAAAGATTTTGAATATATATATATATATATATATATATATATATATATATATATATATATATATATATATATATATATATATATATATATATATATATATATATATATATATATATATATATTTGTATACAAATTTCTAAATGATAATATATATATTCTATAACGTGACAAAATATAATATTATTTAGTTATATAGCAAATTGATTATGCTTATCTTTATTATAATAAAGATTTTAATAATATTATTTAATATATTTTAATAAATAACGAGATGATGATTTATTGAAGCAAATGACCATAACACTCAAACGTACAAGTTATATTTCGAGTGATATAGTTTATCGATGTTTTAAGCCTAATTATTTATAAAGGTACTTGTCGCGTAACGTAAAGTGCTAGTTTTCTAAGCGTACAAAAGAACGTTCGAAAAACTGGAACCGGGACATAAGTCGAGCGTCAACGTACAATTCATCGGTGCTAAAATTATAAATCAACTATGCACGTAAATATAATATAATATTTAAGTAATTATAAAGATTAAATATATTCTATATTAATTAAATTAAAATGTGTGTCGGCAGATTAAATAAATCGAATGAGGCCATAGTTTCCTAGCCATGTGATCGCATGGCTACACCATACAAACCCCATGCGATCGCATGGGGGTTAGGTGTGGGTTACTTCCTTTAAAAGCTCGAACGTTTTTGTGTTTCTGATTCATTTTATCTACCAATCCCTCTATATTGCTCCGTATTATTTATCTTATTTATTTATTTTAATTATTAATATTATTATTAAAGATTATTATTAATCTTATGATATTAATATTAGTAGTATTATTATTATTAGTATTATGCATAAAATACTACGACGAGGTCATGAGCGAGTTATTTCAAAACGGGTTTTTTGAGCTGGATAGAGCTAAGGAAATTATGGGTTATAGCTATGGAGATTATGGGTATTGTTCGGGGGTGTTGCTCGTGAGGTCAAACTAGTGTTTATCATTTTCGTTGCATCTACGTACTTTCCTGCAATATTGAATCACAATATTGATACATGAGCATTCATATTTTATCTTTTACATATTAATAGTGTATCCCTGACTAGTGCTCGAGTATATATGATTATCCATGCTTGTATGCTTAATTTCTTCGTTAAATAGTTTATGATAAATCACGAATTTGATACATATGCTACTGAGATAAGGTATATGATATGCATGTCGTTGGAAAGCTGGCGAAAAATTAATAACTTTTCATTTATAAATCGTATGGTTTCGATGAACGGATTGATTAAAAGATATGGTCAACTGAATTATCATTAATTCTAATATTATTATTATTATTAATACTATCGTCGTTATTGTTATCGTCATTATTATTATTATCTAACAATTATTATTATTATCATTATCGTTATCAAAATACGTATTATCATTAAAAATTGTTATTGTTATTATTAATACTATCGTTATTATCACTAAGGTTATTATTAATATTATTATTATTATTATGATTATTATTATTATTATTATTATTATTATTATTATTATTATTATTATTATTATTATTATTATTATTATTATCATTATAATAATTATTAGTATTATCATTAGTATTATTATAATTATTATTATTAGTATCATTATCATTAAAACAAATATTAGTATCATATAATTATTATGATTACTATTATTATCATTATTATGAATGCGATATAAAAGAGGACTAAAAGCTATTAAACAAATTGATTAGGAAATAATGAGTATAAGTATCATGATGAAATTAAAATATTGTAATATATTGATTTAGATAAAAATATCGTTTTCATTATTTTTATCATTATTATTATTATTATTAAAAGTATCATTAATATTAAAACTATCATTTTTATTAAAATTATCATTTTTAATAGAAATATCATTGTTATTATAAAATATCATTATTATTATCATTTTAGTATTATTATTATTATTAAAAATTATTATTTTAAATAGAATTATTCTTTTTATATAAAATATTATTATTATTACAGTTGATATTAAAAAGTATTGTTATTATTAAAATTATCATGATTAGAATTATCTTTTTATTATAATTAATATCATCATTAGTAAATATAAATAATTTTATTATTATTATTAGTAGAATAATAATAATAATTATTATTATTATTATTACAAAATAATACAACTTTTACTCATTATTATTATTATCAATATTATTTTATCAAATAAATATGTGATACAAAGATATTTTTACCACACGTAATATAATTACATTAATAATACATACCACAATATTTTTATGATATTGAGTGAACTCTATAAATTTTATTACTTGAGATATATAAAAGTATATTTTTATCATATATAAATTTTAATATAAATTTTTATTTATTAATAAATGACTTATTTACTCTAATAAAATCTGATAAATATATTTAAATATATAAAATGACTATATTTAAGTTATATAATAAACATGTATAGATTTTGAAAGTCATTTTGGGTTAAGTTGGTTTTTGTTGACTTTTGCATATCGGTCTCGAGCATTAGGATTGTGATACACTACGATTTGACCTAAATTGTTAGACATATATTGACCAACATAAATATATATACTTAATATAGGTTCGTGAATCTGAGGCCAACCCTGCACTTGTTCAGTGCCGTCATTTGCATTATTGCTACGAAATACAATATCTTGAGTTCATTTGATCCCTTTTTATTAAATGCTTTTGCAATATATATTTTTGGGACTGAGAATACATGAAATGCTTTTATACATGTTTGACAAGATAGACACAAGCAAAACATTCCTTTAATGAATTATTATACAGATAGAAGTTCTGTAGGTTATTATATCGAATATTTTCCCCTGATTATTATAGCTTGGTAACCTAAGAATTAGTTGGACGTTATAATTGCCACTAATTGACGCGAATCCTAAAGGTAGCTACCAGGTTTAACACCCCCACCCAGAATATTCACTAGACAGTAGAGCTAGTGGGCGTGGTGTTTAGTACTTCGAGGTTTATATATTTATATAGACGAAAATGATTCTGTTTTGGGGATATTATTTATGCGCATTAAATGTTAAGGTCGGTTACCAAGCAAAGGTTATATATATAGAGAATGATTTTATACACAGGTTATGTGTATGTTATTTTTGTACACGAGATATGTGTACGGTTATTAAAAATCGCGAGGCAACCTACGGGGAAGAAAAGGATACGAACCTACTCTGCCAAGCATTATGAAAAATGGTTTTGTACACGAGATAGGTGACTGTATTTAAATCTTGTGGTCTATCAAAATTACTAAATCTTATGGTTTTATGATAAACTTATGAACTCACCAACCTTTTGGTTGACACTTTTAAACATGTTTATTCTCAGGTATTAAAGAAATCTTCCGCTGTGCATTTGCTCATTTTAAAGATATTACTTGGAATCATTCATGGCATATTTCAAAAGACGTTGCATTCGAGTCGTTGAGTTCAACAAGATTATTATTAAATCATTTATAGTTTGGATATATATGAAATGGTATGCATGCCTGTCAGCTTTCGATGTGATGAAAGTTTGTCTTTTAAAAACGAATGCAATATTTGTAAAATATATCATATAGAGGTCAAATACCTCGAAATGAAACCAATTATTATGTAATGTTTATAATCGATATGAACGGGGCATTTCAAAATTAGTGTATGACGTCGAACTAGTAAGAAAATGTACTCATAATGAACCACAACAACATCCTGAAACCAAATCAGCTGATCAAATTATCATGCCTAGTAATTCTGCTTAAAATCCTAGTTGGATTCCAAATGTAACCGGTCAGTGCATAAAATTATTTAAATAGATATGCGTAACCGGATACTGTATTAGCATTAATTGCAATGTATACGTGCAGTCACCAAACTGTCTTTTCGGCTGCATTTCCTGCACCCGAGGTGATAACTGTCACTGTTTACCGAAAAGGTAATGATTGTAATTATGCAACCGCCTGTTGACGCTAACATGCACCGGACATCTTAACAAAGTGTTTAGCTTAAGATTGATACATGTGTACGGCTACCATTATACCCTTGTTACTTTTTAACTTCGTATTTTCTCTATAAATAAGATTTTGGCTTTTTCGTATCTCACAATCTTTTCCCTTTTTAATCATTCAACCCTTTTCATCTTCTCTGCAAGAACATGTTCTTGATTGTAAAAAAGGTATACTTCATACTCTTATACTTTGCATTATACTATGCAACCCTAGCTACATTTTTTTATGTATCATTCATATGTTGTTCGGATTCTGACATTGTAGATGAAGTTGGAATCTTACGCACCCATTCCTACCACCGACTCCGGTAACCATTCTCATTCGCCGGTCAGTCATTCAGACACAATACCTTCACTATACCAAACTCCTGATAGCAGAATCATGGGTAACCACAATAGGTTACATGATGAAGGTATTAATTTTGACAGTCTGACTTTTTATTGAATATTGACTTTAAGTTTTTATACGCCATGTTTATCGTATTTGCAGGTCCAAGTGGTGTATCCCATCACTCCAAGCGTGTATGCCCGAGTCCTGATGATTCATCTTTACTGATTCCAAACGCGAATGAGTTCATGAAGGTTCCTCTTCCAGTTTTTGCACAACAGTTCTCTTTTTTACAATCATGTGCCCCTCAGCAGTTAATGCAGAAATTTTCCTCGCTTTCACCTTTCGAAGAACTTTACATGGACACGCAATCGATGCTGTTTAACTTTGCCAAGGATCTGAACCATTTGCAACTTAAATCTGCTGCGCTTGCTCATCCACCACCGCCCTCATCAACAGAGACGTCCAAGATAAATGCCTTGCAAGAGGATAATGCAAAGCTAACCGCCCAACTCGCGGTTGCGATAACCGCGCACGTGCAGGCAGAAGAGCGGATCAATGTTCTGATGTTTAAAAGGCAGCAAGAGGAGGATCAACATGTTGCTGAAAAAGGTTTATGGAATCTGAGATTGCGTCTCTGTCTGCGAAACTGAAGGAAGCAGAGGGTCATGTCGTGTTTTTAAATGAAAGCTTCAACGACTGGATTTCAGCCCAAGAATAGTGGGGTGCCAAGCATGATGCTATAAAGGCGGAATATGACAATCTCCGAAAGCATCTTCCAACTATAATCCAGCATGCGCTTGACTGCAAAATGGTCGAGCAGCGTTTTGGTACAGATATGGTTGCTGCTCGCGCTTATGAGCGTACCCTTTTTTGGAATGTCATCTATCGGGAAATGTTTGTACCCCCCGTGATTCCCCCTAACGTTGCTGAGCTGCTCACTGATGGAGCCAAGGAAATATGTGAAGAAGCTTGTGCCTGACCTCAACAAATCCCGATCCCCCGTCTACAATTTCTCTTCAATGATCCTACCATCTCCGCGCAGGAGATAATCAATGACTAACTCGACTGAGTTTGTTATGCTACCCATGATGGATATTATTTATCCATGCTTGGGTGGCGTTTTTTGCTAGTGAGGGATGGGCCTTGCCATCTTGGAGGTTTTGCATCTGATGTGGTGAAACGTAACCTTTATTTATGAACGGATTTGAGTTATTTTATTACACGAATTGTTTTATTGTATATGTGGTGTTTTAATGAATTCAGGTTGATTTCACACATATATAGGCAACTAGTCCTATCCACGTAGTTTAGTTTTATAGGTAAATCCGATTCGTTCCACAGGGAGATGGAGTGTTAAAGGTTTTTAATAGTCTTTGAAGTTAAACTTATTTAAAGGGGGTTTTGGATTAGGAATTTATATTTAGCATAATAATAATAAAATTTAACTTAATCTTAATTTAATTTAACTACTTATTAATTACACGATTGCATGATTTATAATCATTAACTTAAAAGTGAACTAAAATGAAACTATACTAATGGTGGTACAACAATTTTATTACTAAATGGTAATTAATAAAACAATAACTTATAATAAAACTAAATAATTAGAATTTTGTTTTGAGCAATAACATATAATATAAATTCATTTAAATTAACTAAATAATAAGTTTTAATTAAAAAAATGAATTATAGGAAATTATAATAATTAAACTAATTATAAACTAATTACTTTAAAATAATAATAAAAGATTTAATTTAAAACTTAGAATTTAAAAATAATTCGTAACAGTGCTAGTACTACACGTACGCGTTTCGTGTACATATATACGCGTTTCGCATATATTTTTAATGTTACGCGGTTCGTGTGATGTTATACGCGATCCGCGTATGATTTGTTGGATGTGACAAAACAGTTCGTATAAACTGAAGTTTATTTGAGTTATAATTTTAATTTTTAGCTGAATAATAATACGTAAAAACAATAATAATAATTATTTTCAATATATAAATAGGAGTGTTTACTTAAATGTGTCACCTCTAGATCCATGGATTGTTTTAGTTTTAAGCTCTATTAAAATGTTTAGTATAAAACTTTATATTTTCTTTCGAATAAATAAAGTTTCAACTAGCTAAATTAAGTCTAATTTTCATCGGATCTTATTTAGATAGTTACTAGTCCCCAAGTATTTAAATTGAGACCCAACCCAGTTTTGACTTTCGCCAAAACCCAAATCATAACGGTTTCCTTTTTTACAATTTCACTATTATGTAACTAGTGATATTACCCGATCCACCGAACTTTATTTCTAATTTAGTGTTAATAAATTATTCATAAGTTCGTCTAAATCACTTTTAAAGTTGAAGCTTAATGTATATAAATTAAGATAACTTTCGTTATTTGAATCTAATAAATTAAGTGACAAGGGTTAAATGTCCAAGTACATAATAATGGTTCTTTTAATTAGGCTCAATATTAAAAATACTTAAGTTACATTTTAATTTTTACAATTGATAACAATCCATTTCACTAGGGGCTCTACATCTAAGCAAACACTAAGGAAATTTAGCTACTCATTATACTAGGGTAAACATAATAATAAAAACATACAAACATAATAATAGCGATAAAAATTGATAATGATAATTTTAACGGAATATACTTACGAAAATCTTCACTTTCATTTACTTCAAAAGGTAGAAAAATTACAATAACAACACCCTTTCACTCGAACAATAATACCCTTAATCACAAACAATACACCCTTAATATTGAAACTATCCTAAATATTGAATCTTGAGAATTAATTGGAACAATAAAATGGTACGAATACTTGAAAGAAATAAAATAAATTATTTCTGCTCTACCCTCTCTATATTTTTCTGTATGTGTGTTCTTGTACTGTCCCCTCTTCACTCTTCACAATATACTCCGTATTATAGTATTATGAGAGTTGAAGTAGTAGGTGAATTCTCTCTGATCCCTTTTTGCTGTATAATACTGGAAAGTAAATTATTCCCTTAAGCATGCATTTAAATATAGTTAATATATTAAAAAGCAACCGTCCCATGTGAATTTGCAATCTGAATCTGGTCTCACATTATGCGTTTCGCGTAAGAAGGTACACGGTCCTCGTAGGAGTAACTTATTACGCGTTTCGCGTGGCTATATACGCGATCTGCGTAAGTTGAAAACAGAACTTTTCTTATTTTTATTTTTTTTCGTTTGTTCTTTGTTGATCCCATGTTGACGTATATTGACTTGGAACTTTCATTTGAACTCTTTTTCTTCGATTATTTAGGACTTTCATTCGGATAAACGTTATCTCGATATATATTTGGTTAAAACCCGTCGTTTATTATCATTTCTTCAAACTTCAAGCTCGCGTTTACTTTTGCCGTTTTTCTCGTGAATTATGCATTTGAATGTCTTCGTTTCGGTAAAAGTCGATGAAATATAAATGATATTGTGTCGAAATATATGTATGTTTAAAGCAATATCAAAATACCCCCCACTTGAACGTTGCTTGTCCTCAAGCAATTACATCTTCTAAATAGAATCGGAACATTACATATATTTTTTTCATATCGAACATTAAATCACACAACACACGCCACACGAAATGAAAACACATGCTATATGGAATGAGTTGGAAACACTACACAATATTTATTGGATCACACGCACACCACATGAAATGAAATTCTGACAACAGAAACAAAGTTGACACTCGTGATTAAGGTTTAAAAATTTGGATCCTTAGGGAAAATTGAACTTTGTGAAAACGTTTTATGATTTTATAAAATGTCATGCTAGTTTTTACACTAGACACGTTTTCCCGTTTTAACCTCAAATTTCGGTCGAGGGTAACTGAAAATCATAGTCTCAGTCGGCGATTAGCAAGCTATCCGCCCCCATGATTGAAGTATCATGGAACTTGAAACCGAATATCCTAAAAATGGTTTTACACAATATAATTCATAAAATAGCATAAGTTTTAGAATAAAATTATATCGTGTCCAAATATCATCGGTGAACCATGAGTTTGCACACCTCAATTTGTTATGGCATATGTATGTTGACCGCGGTCAAACATAGATGCGGTTGATCTTTACGGAGATCATCCATCTGGAGATTAGATTCATTAGTCTTAAAAGCTAATTTGCAATGTGCCCCTCATTGTACGAGACAGATCCATCTCATGGTTAGGATAAGTCTGACCACCAAAAACTCTGTTTGATGCTGAGGTGAGGTGGATTTCCAGTCGATGATAGAGATGACTTTTCAAGAGTTTTCGTCAACCTACAGCTGTTCTGGACTACATCTTCTAACATAAGTTAGCAAGTGTGTCATTTTGGAAGACTTTACTTCCTTAATGGGATATTCAGGTTTATACATTCCAAAGCAATGATATCTGCAATAAACTTCATAGAAACATGTGATAAATGGTTCCTAAAATATGGGTTTATAAATTCTGTTATACTTGGTTTTCTTTTATGGGTTTTAATCAAATAATCTTATGTATTTTTAATGTATGGAGACAATAATTTCGGTTTTTGACACCTAATTTTTAATTGCTCGTAATTACCTTTAAAATTGATTAGATATATTTGTTTAAAAATTTTCAAAAATTTTCATAAAAACCGCCAAGTTATAAGTTCTCGAGAATTTATATGTTCCCACCCCACACTTAAGATTATGTAATGCCCTCATTACATAAAATCAGATTAAATGTATAAATTTGAGAGGACAAAAAGTGTAAAGTATATGGAACTTCCTTTGTTAAGTAATTGGACATTGTAAAATGCTTATTGTATGAACATATCCAATCATTTTTATCACAATAATACTTTCGTGTTTCGTTATGTCGAATCTCATCATCGTAAGTACCTGTCAACAAAATATGTTAATCAAACACGAGATGGGGTTGTACTTTAGTAGTACAAAAATTTTACCACACACTAAAAGTTTTTGTATATATAAAATATATAAAAGTAAAAGTAAATACTTAAAACACATCATAAAAATCATTTTTTTTACAAAAAATATAAAAAAATAAAAAATAAAAACTAAAAACTAGAAAAATGGCCATACAGAGCCTCCTTGATCTTCCTGTTCCTGTTGTTATTGCTGCCGCTGTTCATTTTGGCGTTGTTTCTCGTAAAAACGCCGATAGGCATCCTGACTTGCAGATAGAGCAGCGTTGGGATCATAAGGTGGAGGTAGAGGATCACCGGGTGCTTGCCAAGGGTTGTATGAAGGAAAGACTGAGGGTGCGTAATGTTGTGGGTTAGCTGCGTATAAATATGCTTGATGATGTGCCCACTCAAGTTGTGATCCCTGGCCCCTTTGATCATATCGGATGTTTTCTAAAATATTACCCTGATTTAGTTGGGTACCCCTAATGTCCCCTAATTGCCGAGACAAACTAGTGTACTGGTTTTCTGATCTCTGTCCCCAAGTTTCATATAAGTTCCTTACATCTAAACTCAATGAATTAAATGAATTTTGTAACATATCGAAATCAGAAGTACCTACATTAGACGAACTAGCCTGATTTGGCTGTCTCCGTCTTCTCCTAGTATCTCGCTCAGGTTCATCATCTTCGTCCATAGGAGCGGGAGCAACAACTTCTTGTCGTCTTAAACTAATTACCCCACCCCTCACTTGTATAGCTTTTGCAGTTTTATATACATCCAATCCTAAAGTTTTAACGGCTTGATCTACCGGTATGATTGGAGGTTATAATTCACTCGGGTCGAGTCCGAACCAGTTTCCTAAACAAGTGATAAGTGACCCCCCGACATGTCACTTGATCCTCTAGCACCCTTACCTACATGAGCCAAGAAGTAGGCAACTCCATAGGGTATACTAACAAAGGTATCCCTATCTCTGATCACATCTAAATACCAAAGGTCAATATAATTAATTTTATCTGTATTACCAAATGACCTTTGCTTTATTGTGTTCGCTATAAATTTATGAATTATTCTAAACCGAACATCAGTGATCTTTAGGTATGATTCTTGGTCGGCCTCATATCTATTTCTATTAGTAAAAGATTGCTAAACTCTCCCAGAATCATAATTACCTGTATACCTAGCCCCAGTAAAAATATACTCCCTAAAACCGAGAGTCAACATCTCCTCGACGGTGTAAATCCCCAACGTGTTAGTCACGTTGCTTAGGGACATCCTTCTATCTACCTCACCCAGTCTAAATTGTAGAAAATTGTCATCATCGATAGTTTCTGGGTGTATGCTCATTCTAATAGTAGAATAGAATTCCAAGCACCATTCTCTATATACAGGACTATTTAAACTAAACAACCTCTCAAAATCATTAAAAACCAAAATCATCCCAAATTCGTTTGTGAAACTTTGGTTTAAAATTTCCCTTATTTGTGTATCTAAGTTGACTGGGTGTCCTAAGGGAGCCCAGTCCACAACATATACCAAAGAGGTGTTTCTATTGATCAGAGAAAGTAAGTCCTTAACCTTTTTCACCCGTTGAGGTAAATCATTAGGGAATATCAGGTTCGGGTGTAAGGTTTGGAGGAGTTGTTCCATTTGTGGTGTTACTTGTTCCTCATCTTGCTGTTGGTTTACAGCCCTCATTCGAAATAATCCCTGCATAACATTTTAAAACAAGAAAGTCGTCCCAATTGGATATGTTAATATTAGCAAAGAATTCGTAATCATACAAGCTTGTTTTCAACACCACGGGAACTAATATATCAACAAGAGTTAAAGTATTACTTCTAAAAATTAAAACAAACAAAAATAAACTAAAAATTCATAATCATCAATCAAGTTTCATAAACAAAGTTTTAATTCACAGGTGGAAACATTCAACGAACTAAGCATATATAATTCAATTCAATCACATTGCGTATGTTCCAGCTTCTAAATAACCCTTAACATCATTACAAATCATACTTGATTCATGACAATAACAAAAATTATTAAATTTTAGACAAAAAATGAAATCACAAAATCAAACAATCAAATTCATGTTCAAAGGTTCTACTACTATCAAAACAGTTAAAAAAAAACATAAAATTATAACCAAAATAACACACTTTAATAGCAATTCCTCAATTTTCCCCAATATGTATAAACCCTAACTTTGAAATAATCAATTAAACATCAAATTCTTGTGCTAATCGGGTTTAATATCACACTAACAACATAGTTATAGCAATAATCGAGAAAAATTCAACAATAACATGCATCAATTCGGATAAAAGCTATAAAAATAAATAATGAAAAATTTAAAGAACAAGTGGTAAAAACGGGTTTAGGACCCTTACCAATCTCGGCATGTTGAAAGATGGATGAATTGGAGGAGATTGAGAGTGTTAATTAGATTTTTGTAAGTGATTTTGGTGATTTTTGGGGTTACCCTTCGTTCACAGCAGAGAAAAAATAAAAATATGTGTGAAGAACAAGCTGAACTTGACCAGATATCCTTTCTGTTTTTTCATATTACGCATTTCGCATGGTACTACGCGTTCCGCGTAACTTTTAATTATACGCGTTCCGTGTGGAAACCTACACGTTTCGCGTAAGTGTTATTCTCTCTTTTTTTTTCAACTTTATAAGTAATTAAATTTTTAAAATATCTTTTTATAAATTTATATTTGTTGTAACGAAAATTTCGGTTGTTATACCTAGTCTTTATCCGTTTATAAATTTTCAAATTCAATTTATAAAATTTAATGCTTTAAAAGTTAAAGTTTTTAAAATTTTTCAAAAACATCTTAAAAACAAAACACTCTATTTTTTTAAAATTTTTTAAAATTAAAAGAAAATTAATATTTAAAAAAAAAACAAGTACATGAAAAATAAAAATTAAATGAATTTAAATACAATCTATTTTATATATATATATATATATATATATATATATATATATATATATATATATATATATATATATATATATATATATATATATATATATATATATATATATATATATATATATATATATATATATATATATATATATATATATATATATATATATATATATACTTTCAAACCAACTAATTTTCAAACTTAAAACTTTGTTTTCTATCAACTAGGTAGAGATAATCTCGGTTGTTACACCTATCATTACCCACGAAAAAGTTTACAAATTATATATTTTTACGGTTATTGATAAAAAAAAGTATGTTTTTAGTAGTTTTAATTTTTTTATTTTGTTTTTGTGGTTTACTATTTAAAAGATATATTATGAATCCAACAATAAATTTCGTGCAATTTGAAAAACGACAATTCAGTTGTTACACTTAACATTATCGTTTTCAATGAAAACAGGTTAAACTCAAGGTTTATCAATTTTAAATGGTAGACATTTTTAATAAAAAACAAATAACAAACAATTACAAATTAAAACTGTGACGACCCAGAAATTTCCGACTAAATTTAAACTTTATCTTTATATTATTCTGACACGATAAGCAATGTTTGTTAAGTTAAATCTCAAGGATTTTAAACTATGTTTATACATTCATTTAAACATCGACCAAATTCCAATGATTCACGAACCATTAAATGAACATATATGAATATGTATGTATTTGTGTATATGATATAAATTGAAAATGTCAACAAAGTATTTAAACGTATAATGCTTTATATGAACGTATTTGTTTCAATATGATTATCGAAGAAATTAAAAAATAAATATTAAATGATTGAATTATCAGAAACATTGAATTATGATTACAAGTCTCTGTTGAGAGGTCCACTATGATTTGAGAAAATCTATTCCTCTTAACGATATTCGGAATAATTTGTAAAGCTATTTATAAATAAAAATAAAAAGTGTCATTTACGAAAGTTAGACAAAAGCTAGTGGAGAATTGGTTTCCATAATATTCTATTAATCTATTTTCAAACGTACAAAAACGTTTTCAGTTTAAAAAGAACTTTATTATTAAAACGTATATAACTTTTATAAATATCTAGAATCACTTTTGACAACTCATTACTTAACCAGTATAATAAATATAACGATATTTATATTTTATTTCTTAAAATATATATAACATACATAGTTTTTATACTTTTACTTTACTTTAACTTTAATAATTCACTTTAATAATTCATACTTTAATAATTCACTTTAATAATTCGTACTTTAATAATTCACTTTAATAATTTATACTTTAATAATTCATACTTTAATAATTCACTTTAATAACTCATACTTTAATAATTCACTTTAATAATTCAAAAATCTATTATAAATAGAATTCAATAGGTTTCATTATTTCATAGAAACTTGAAAATATATTTCTCTAAACTCTCTCAATCGATATATATATATATATATATATATATATATATATATATATATATATATATATATATATATATATATATATATATATATATATATATATATATATATATATATATATATATATATATATATATATATATATATATTTGCTCTATATTATTTCAAGATATTATTAGTATACATAAAATATTACGACGGAGTGATGTCCGAGTGATTTCAAAATAGTTTTTTGAATGAGTCGATGCTAAGGAAATTATGGGTTATAGCTATGGAGGTGATGGGTATGGTTCATGGGTATGCTCGTGAGGTCAATCTAGTGTTTATCATCTCCGTTGCGTCTACGTACTTTCCTGCAATATTGAATCTCAATATTAATACGTGAGCACTCATAACTTAACTTTTATATATCAATAGTGTATCCCTGACTAGTGCTCGAGTATATAGGATTATGCATGCTTGTACATTCGATATTGTCCTTAGATAGGTTTGTTGAATCCTGAATTAGATACATATGCTACTGAGATAGGGTATATGATATGCATGTCATTGGAAAGCTAGCGAAAAATTAAGAACTTTTCATTTAGATATCGAATGGTTTCGATGAACGGATTAGAAGTTATAGTCAACTGAATTTTAGTATTATTGTTAAAATGATTATTATTACTATCGTCGTTATTATTTTAATAGAAATACCATTGTTATTATAAAATATCATTATTACTATTATGTTAGTATTATCATTTTATCATAATAACATTTTTAGTAAATATAAATATTATTTTTTTATAGAATAATAATAATTATTATTACAAAATAATACAACTTTTACTTATTATTATTATGATCAATATTATTTTATCAAATAAATAGGGGATACAAAGATATTTTTCACCACGCGTAATATAATTACATTAATAATAATTACCACTATAGTTTTACGATATTAAGTGAACTTTATAAATTTTACTACTTAAGATATATAAAAGTATATTTTATCATATATAAACGTTAATATAAATTTTTATTAATAAATGACTTTTATTATTATAAAACCTAATAAATATATTTAAATATATAAAACGACTATAGTTAAGTTATATAATAAACACGTATAAATTTTAGAAGTCATTTTGGGTCAAGTTGACTTTTGTTAACTTTTGCATATTAGTCTCGAGCATTAGGATTGTGGTACACTATGACTTGACCAAAAATTGTTAGACAAATATTGACCAACATATAAATATATATAATTAATATAGGTTCGTGAATTCGAGGCCAACCTTGCACTTGTTAAATGACGTTATATGTATTTTTACTACGAAATACAGTATGGTGAGTTTCATTTGCTCCCTTTTATATATATTTTTGGGACTGAGAATACATGCGCTGTTTTTATAAATGTTTTACGAAATAGGCACAAGTACTAAAACTAATTCTACATGGGTTTAAACCAGAAATATACTCTTAGCTTGGTAACATTAAACTACTTGTCTACGTACGGTAGGCGCGAATCCTAAAGATAGATCTATTGGGCCTGACAAACCCCATCCTGACTATGGGATGCTTTAGTACTTCGAGGTTATTTTAAACACACCTGATCTGGTATAATTCAGAGGGTAAAACATGAACGTTAAGGCTTGTTACCGGGTGCCTACAACTTATAGAATACTTTTATACACTTGCGAGTGTACATATATTTATAAACGGAAATCTTGTGATCTATTAATATATTGAAATGATTGTTATGATAAACCTATGAACTCACCAACCTTTTGGTTGACACTTTAAAGAATGTTTATTCTCAGGTATTAAAAAAATCTTCCGCTGTGCATTAGCTCATTTTAAGAATATTACTTGGAGTCATTCATGGCATATTTTGAAAGACGTTGCATTCGAGTCATTGAGTTCATCAAGATTATTATTATGTCAATTATGGTTGGATGTATTATGAAATGGTGTGCATGCCGTCAACTTTCGTTGTAAAGAAAGTTTGTCTTTTAAAAACAAATGCAATGTTTGTAAAATGTATCATATAGAGGTCAAATACCTCGCGATGTAATCAACTATTGTGAATCGTTTATAATGTATATGAATGGGTCCTTTCAGTTGGTATCAGAGCGGTAGTCTTAGCGAACCAGGTCTGCATTAGTGTGTCTAACTGATAGTCGTTAGGATGCATTAGTGAGCCTGGACTTCGACCGTGTCTGCATGTCAAAAGTTTTGCTTATCATTTTTGTCGGAAATTGCTTGCTTATCATTCTTAGTCTAGACACGTCCTACTGCATTATTTGCATGATTAGTGTATAGACATAATTCATATCTTAGCGTATCTGCTAATCCATATCTTAGCATATCTGTTACTATAAACTTTGCCTGACATATCCCGTAAATTCCTCCGTAATCTACGAAATCTTTTGCGCTATATATATATATAGATATTCTATGTAATTAGAATACCACCCGATAGCCGAAAAATCATTTCATATCGAAAAATTCTTTATTCAATCGAACGAAATGGAATTCGTCATTAGTTCAAGTTCCTCGAATTCTGATATGGAATCCCACTCAAGTTCCGAAAGCAGTGTGACCGGAATGGATGAACCAATTAGCCATCATCTATTCTGGATGAATTGGAGATAGGTTCGTAGCCTCCTCAATAATTGGAGACAAGAAGAAGGTGATCCCTTCCATCCACCACATTGCCCTATTGGCGATGAACCTGAAGCACTTACCGGCGAACCGATCCGAAAAACTATTTTCTCTCTCATTTCCAGAGTATCTCGTCACGATTATATACTACATCAAATTCTAGATTTTATTTATCCGCTCGTCCGAACCGACAATCACCCCGGTGTAATAGAAGACGTCAACGAGCTTCGCGCTCGAGTAGTGGCTTTAGAGAATATGGTGCAAGGGTTATAAACACCAACAGCAGCACCAGCAGCATAACCAGTACCACCATCAGCAACACCAACAGTACCATCACCACCACCAACAGTAACATCCGCATCCCACACTTCAACATCACAACCTATATCCCACGAGTACCAATGACATACACTCTATATATACCAAGGAATACCAACAACAACAAACGATGAAGTATTGATTCATAACTTCATTGGAGAAACATTTTGCGATGATTATGTAGTCTCTAAAGTCTTAGAGATTATCTATTCTAGCCCTAACCATAAATTAGATGAGTGAACCCAAATGATAGAAGGAAGAGTAGAAACCCTGACAAGAATGATGTGTGGTTTACAAGCTAGACTTAATTTACCAACAGCATCAACAGTACCATGAACATCACCAGTACAGTCAGTGCCATCAGCGTTGTCAGAATCAGCAGCACCTATAACATCACAAACTCCGTCAGTTCAAGAATCACCGTGGACATCATTATAAATCAACAACAAGTGTGTCATATCAATGAGTTATGAAGTATTAACTCATTTCCACTGAAGGATTTATATGTATATCTTATATATATAAATTTTTAGACCATAATAAATATTTCCATACTAAGCTATTATGTGTGAATCTTAACTACTCGGTTAATTCATGTTACTAATATGCAATAATGTACGTCCTTCATCCACAACTTAACCATCATTAACTACAATCTCTGCCTCAATTCAATAAATCCCATTTCATAATAAATCAAATGAATTATTCAAATATAAGTTTGATTGTTCACTTTCATCGTCGATGTACTCGAAACTTTTCAAATTACATTATTCGTTCCTTGCGAAATTCACAAGAATTCCACAAACACCAACAAATAACGAAGTATTAATTCATAATTTCAATTTTATTGAATAAATACTCCGTAAAAGTTATGTAATTTCTAAAGTCTTTAGGGATTATTCAGTTCTAGTTTCAACCGTAAATCAAATGAGTTTAATTTAATATTAACTCATTAAATCTATGTTACATCTGAAGAAAATATGCACATATATATTTTCATAAAGACTGTAATAAAATTCTGTTGTACAAAATATTAATTGTGAAATTTTTTTTTTAACGGGTAGGTAATACCCGAGAGATATATAAATTCACAATTAATATGTTACATTTTTCGAATCTGATTAAGCAAATCATCAACTATACTCCCAAAATCTCCCAACAATATACATTCTTGTATAGAAATCAAAACAACCATTCTCACCCAAATTTGATTACGCATTCTGATTTTGACAAATCATAATCCAAGTCATGATTTAACAAAAGACATCACTCTTAGATTCCTACATATTTCAAAGCTATACTTTGACTTCAAACCTGTGTTAGAACATCATATGTATATTAACGATTACAAACTGTGTTCAAACTCTCCGAAGTTTTCGAAGACACTTCAAATAATGAACTATCGAGATGATGATCCAACCACATATTACCCACATTTATGTACCTAAAAAGCTCTCGAAGCCAAAGTCATAGTTCGACGCGTATCCGTGTCAGACCCTTTGGCATTTATTAGCTAAAATGACTTTTCAATTCCTTTTCAAAGTAGACAGTTTCGTCACAGCTCCAGCAAGTCAACTTCGACTTTTCAGTCAGACTAGTCTTATTATAACCTCGATAGATACGTTGCCCTTTCGTCATCGTTACTGGGGACCTTTCATATCTCGCCACCTTAGCAATAAACTTACCAACAACTTCAATTATCTTTGACTTTTCGAAAAATCATTATATTTATTGAAATCACATCATTTACTCATTCGCATCTTGTAACGAGAATTGTCATACGAATCATCGGAAAACAGTAACCAGTATTTTGAAATCTCGCAGCATATCTACGCCAACAGTTATATGTGTACGTAAAACGTCTATCTCCTGAACTTACATACTTTGAATGTGAAGTTCTGGAAAATATTTTGAACTGCAAACTAGTTCTTGGAATGCTGACGAAGCATCAAAAACTGTAAACGATCATAACCGTAAAAAAGTTTGATGACAAAGAATAGTAAGGTGGTAACGCTGAGAAAAAAGAGAAGGTTTGAAACTGGAAAACGGATTGAACAGACTATGAAGGAGGCTGTGGACAAATCACAAAGACTAAATCTGCCTTCAAAGAATCCAAATGATTCAGTGTCTGCTAAGTCATTAACGAATACCTTACTCTTTATTCTAAACCGTTACAGACAAATCTTCATCATCATCCATCAATATTAGAAATTCGAAGATATTATCATATCTTTCATTATAAATATCCGCGATATTTCTGAAGATATTTTCACAACTAATCTTATCTGAAGTCATTTATCTCTTTGCGCTATCAGTGTTACATCATATAAGAAACTATTAGTTTCTATATTCTATAAACTTTCAAGTTTAAATTATGAATGTTTTGAAGTAGTGTTGGGAACTGAAGCATGAGTTAGTATAATATAATGACACTTGATCAACGTGATTATATTACAGTAAGTCATGCTGAGTTTCTAATGGGACATGACAATTCACAGACCATGCCGTCATCATGTTCCATGTTACACGACTATTGTATTCTATTTAATCTCTAAAAATATCAAGAATATATTTTCTTGATGATTCGGTCTTTTCAGGGTATTCTGGTAAATTAACAAATCAAGATCGTGCCATTACCATTTCCTTCTTAGAACATTAACTATGTTCATTCTGAAATTCATATCTGCGAATACTGGACCATTACAAA
This sequence comes from Rutidosis leptorrhynchoides, assembly GCF_046630445.1. NCBI lineage: Eukaryota > Viridiplantae > Streptophyta > Magnoliopsida > Asterales > Asteraceae > Rutidosis > Rutidosis leptorrhynchoides. The sequence goes on from NC_092333.1 coordinate 187,585,187, forward strand.
CGTTGCTTAATCGCAAGAAGAAGAAACGAAAGGACAAAACTCAAAAATAGAAATTGGAGTATAAATCGCAGCAAATAGAAGGGAGCATTAACTGTGGATGTCAATGATTATAGAAGACAAAAGTAGGGGCTTTGAAATAAAAGGGAAGATATAAAACCCAACAACCACCCAAAAATTATAAACCGTATATATCGATGCATATAGCAATATAATGACACGAAACAACTAAAAACACTATAAAATCGAGAGTATAGTAGAAGTAAATAGATTCTTCCAGAGGCAGATGAAAAAGAAGAATGACAGATATGAAAGTGAGGAGTATATCGAGAATCAGTACTGAATGAAGCATATTGACAAATACTTTAAAATATGAGTTGAGGGAGAAAGAATAGAAGGTGTGAGTTGTAAGGAAACGAAGGAGGTGGATTTATAGTGAAATACCCGACAGAGAAATCAAGATGGATTATCGTATTAATTCGAAGAGAATCATAATCTCCTTAATCACCGAAGCATCAAATCCAACATAGATTACAAAGATTTTCTTTAAATTCGGAGATCAATTGTGATGACGTCAAAAGATATGACGAACCACTATAATCTTATTTCCTTCATTTACGATAACTTCCCTCATACGCTTCGAGTAATCGAATTATTTTATCCATACTTCTTAGACATGATAAAACTTCATAATCGTCATAATAACATTCTCATTGTTAGCCATAACGACTTCTATCAAATTTCGGGGACGAAATTTCTTCAACGGGTAGGTACTGTGACGACCCGGAAATTTCTGACTAAATTTAAACTTTATCTTTATATTATTCTGACACGATAAGCAATGTATGTTAAGTTAAATCTCAAGGATTTTAAACTATGTTTATACATTCATTTAAACCTCGACCAAATTCCAATGATTCACGAACCATTAAATGAACATATATGAATATGTATGTATATGTGTATATGTTATAAATTGAAAATGTCAACAAAGTATTTAAACGTATAATGCTTTATATGAACTTATTTGTTTCAATATGATTATCGACGAAATTAAAAAAATATATATTAAATGATTGAATTATCAGAAACATTGAATTATGATTACAAGTCTCTGTTGAGAGGTCCACTATGATTTGAGAAAATCTATTCCTCTTAACGATATTCGGAATAATTTGTAAAGCTATTTATAAATAAAAATAAAAAGTGTCATTTACGAAAGTTAGACAAAAGCTAGTGGAGAATTGGTTTCCATAATATTCTATTATTCTATTTTCAAACGTAAAAAAACGTTTTCAGTTTAAAAAGAACTTTATTATTAAAATGTATATAACTTTTATAAATATCTAGAATCACTTTTGACAACTCATTACTTAACCAGTATAATAAATATAACGATATTTATATTTTATTTCATTAAATATATATAATGATTTAAATTAATATTATATATATTTATACACGTATTATACATACATAGTTTTTATACTTTTACTATACTTTAACTTTACCTTTAGTTTACTTTTACTTTACTTTAACTTTAATAATTCACTTTAATAATTCATACTTTAATAATTCATACTTTAATAATTCACTTTAATAATTCATACTTTAATAATTCACTTTAATAATTCATACATTAATAATTCACTTTAATAATTCATACTTTAATAATTCACTTTAATAATTCAAAAATCTATTATAAATAGAATTCAATAGGTTTCATTATTTCATAGGAACTTGAAAATATATTTCTCTAAACTCTCTCAATCGATTATATATATATATATATATATATATATATATATATATATATATATATATATATATATATATAATAGTAATAATGATATTTTATAATAACAATGATATTTATATTAAAATAATAACGACGATAGTAATAATAATCATTTTAACAATAATACTAAAATTTAGTTGACTATAACTTCTAATCCGTTCATCGAAACCATTCGATATCTAAATGAAAAGTTCTTAATTTTTCGCTAGCTTTCGAATGACATGCATATCATATACCCTATCTCAGTAGCATATGTATCTAATTCAGGATTCAACAAACCTATCTAAGGACAATATCGAATGTACAAGCATGTATAATCCTATATACTCGAGCACTAGTCAGGGATACACTATTGATATAAATATATATATATATATATATATATATATATATATATATATATATATATATATATATATATATATATATATATATATATATATATATATTTGCTCTGTATTATTTCAAGATATTATTAGTATACATAAAACATTACAACGGAGTGATGTCCGAGTGATTTCAAAATAGTTTTTTGAATGAGTCGAAGCTAAGGAAATTATGGGTTATAGCTATGGAGGTGATGGGTATGGTTCATGGGTATGCTCGTGAGGTCAATCTAGTGTTTATCATCTCCATTGCGTCTACGTACTTTCCTGCAATATTGAATCTCAATATTGATACGTGAGCACTCATAACTTAACTTTAATATATCAATAGTGTATCCCTGACTAGTGCTCGAGTATATAGGATTATGCATGCTTGTACATTCGATATTGTCCTTAGATAGGTTTGTTGAATCCTGAATTAGATACATATGCTACTGAGATAGGGTATATGATATGCATGTCATTCGAAAGCTAGCGAAAAATTAAGAACTTTTCATTTAGATATCGAATGGTTTCGATGAACGGATTAGAAGTTATAGTCAACTGAATTTTAGTATTATTGTTAAAATGATTATTATTACTATCGTCGTTATTATTTTAATATAAATATCATTGTTATTATAAAATATCATTATTACTATTATGTTAGTATTATCATTTTATCATAATAACATTTTAGTAAATATAAATATTTTTTTATAGAATAATAATTATTATTACAAAATAATACAACTTTTACTTATTATTATTATGATCAATATTATTTTATCAAATAAATAGGGGATACAAAGATATTTTTCACCACGCGTAATATAATTACATTAATAATACTTACAACTATAGTTTTACGATATTAAGTGAACTTTATAAATTTTACTACTTAAGATATATAAAAGTATATTTTATCATATATAAACGTTAATATAAATTTTTATTAATAAATGACTTTTATTATTATAAAACCTAATAAATATATTTAAATATATAAAACGACTATAGTTAAGTTATATAATAAACACGTATAAATTTTAGAAGTCATTTTGGGTCAAGTTGACTTTTGTTGACTTTTACATATTAGTCTCGAACATTAGGATTGTGGTACACTATGACTTGACCAAAAATTGTTAGACAAATATTGACCAACATATAAATATATATAATTAATATAGGTTCGTGAATCCGAGGCTAACCTTGCACTTGTTAAATGACGTTATATGTATTTTTACTACGAAATACAGTATGGTGAGTTTCATTTGCTCCCTTTTATATATATTTTTGGGACTGAGAATACATGCGCTGTTTTTATAAATGTTTTACGAAATAGGCACAAGTACTAAAACTAATTCTACATGGGTTTAAACCAGAAATATACCCTTAGCTTGGTAACATTAAACTACTTGTCTATGTACGGTAGGCGCGAATCCTAAAGATAGATCTATTGGGCCTGACAAACCCCATCCTGACTATGGGATGCCTTAGTACTTCGAGGTTATTTTAAACACACCTGATCTGGTGTACTTTAGAGGGTAAAACATGAACGTTAAGGCTTGTTACCGGGTGCCTACAACTTATAGAATACTTTTATACACTTGCGAGTGTACATATATTTATAAACGGAAATCGTGTGGTCTATTAATATATTGAAATGATTGTTATGATAAACCTATGAACTCACCAACCTTTTGGTTGACACTTTAAAGAATTTTTATTCTCAGATATTAAAGAAATCTTCCGCTGTGCATTAGCTCATTTTAAGGATATTACTTGGAGTCATTCATGGAATATTTTGAAAGACGTTGCATTCGAGTCATTGAGTTCATCAAGATTATTATTATGTCAATTATAGTTGGATGTATTATGAAATGGTGTGCATGCCGTCAACTTTCGTTGTAAAGAAAGTTTGTCTTTTAAAAACGAATGCAATGTTTGTAAAATGTATCATATAGAGGTCAAATACCTTGCGATGTAATCAACTATTGTGAATTCTTTATAATGTATATGAACGGGTCCTTTCAAAAACACACCAAAACACAAAACACAAAACACAAAAATTCACAAACACACAAAAATGCACAAACACACAATTGGTGAAAAACAGATTTAGATGGTGAAACCGCGTTGACTCGCTTCATTGTAGAGTCATACCATTTCACCCCCCATGGCTTCGTAGGCGTAACCTCGTTGATTTAAGAGGTTTTCCTTTGAAAATTTAAAAGGCCTTTCTCGGCACAAGGTTACGTACTCGTGATTAGAGTCCGTCTGGTTCTTTGGGCAATTTCCGTAATGAGTCAGTTTTTCACATTTTACACATTTGCCCAAATGACGCGCTCGACGCTTCTTAGCTGATTTTTATTTTCCTTTGGCATAATTTTTCTCGTTATGTTCTTGCCTTATTTCTTGACTCGCCTGATCGCATCTTCTCTTTATATCTAATACCACATCTCTCGGTAAAATTTTATCGCACATCAAAAAGAAGTGGTGTAGACATATTGATTGCGCATCTTGAAAATAAACAATAAATAAAAACAAAAAGAAAATAAAAAGGTAGAATGGAGGGAGAAGACTAGTTCTTTAGTGTCTGCTAGGGAAAGACCGAACAAACCCCACTCTTAAAGATAAAACTAAAGATAGAGAATGGAGTTGAAAAACTTAAAGTTTCCCCGAATTTACTTGTCCTTAGGGTAGAATGTGATTTCGTCTCTTTCCGTAGTGTTGATTCCGTCAAAGTATAACTTGAGTCGATGACCGTTCACCTTGAAAGTTCCACCGTCTTTGCTATATAACTCTGCATATCCAGATGGAAAAACCTGTTTTATTATATATGGCCCAGTCCACCGGGATCTAAGTTTCCCAGGGGAAAACTTAAAACGTGATTGGAAAACTAATACTTTATCCCCTTGTTCGAATTCTTTTCTTTCTTTTAATCGTGCATCGTGCCATCTCTTAGTTTTCTCTTTGTATGTTTTAGAGTTTTCATAGGCTTGTAGTCTTAAATCATCTAATTCACTAAGTTGTAAGAATCGGTTTTCTCCAGCTTTCACAAGGTCGGTGTTACATTCTCTTAGAGCCCAATATGCCTTGTGTTCAACTTCGACAGGTAGATGACATGCCTTACCATAAATTAATCGGAAAGGTGTAGTACCAATGGGCGTTTTGAATGCAGTTCTAAATGCCCAAAGCGCATCATCTAACTTTCGATGCCACATTTTTGGATTATTTTTAACCGTTCTTTCTAAAATTCGTTTAAGACCTCGATTTGTGTTTTCAACTTGGCCACTCGTTTGAGGGTGGTAAGAAGTTGAGAAACGATGATTAACTCCGTACTTTTTAAGTACTTTCTCGAGTAATTGATTTGTAAAATGAGTTCCACGATCACTAATTAATGCTTTTGGAATCCCAAAATGTGAAAATAGGTTTTTTAGGAAGTTCACAACAAGACGGGCATCATTTGTGGGTAAAGCTTTTGCTTCGGCCCATTTGGAAACATAGTCAACTGCCACAAGGATGTATTTGCATTTATTCGATGCGGTAAATGGACCCATGAAGTCAATACCCTAAATGTCAAATACTTCACATACAAGAATGCCTTTTTGTGGCATTTCGTCCCTTTTTGAGATGTTACCGGATCTTTGACATGCATCACATGTTTTAACCATGTGGTGTGCATCTTTGAAGATGGTTGGCCAATAAAAACCAGAGTCAAAGACCTTCTTAGCTGTGTAGCTAGGTCCGAAATGACCACCCGTTGGGCCTTGACGACAGTGCTCCAATATTTGTTGAGCTTCTTTACCATATACGCATTGACGGATAACTTGATTCGCTCCTATTCGAAAAAGATTAGGGTCTTTCCAGAAGTAAAATTTTAAATCAGCAAAGAATTTCTTCTTTTGCTGGTACGTTTGGTTTTTAAATAATACTCCTGTGGCGAGATAGTTTGCAAAATCTGCAAACCATGGAACTTCAAATTCGGTTTCTATTCTCATTAGAAACTCATCGGGAAAAGTGTCATGAATAACTGACTCATCTAGTTTTTCTAGGTCGGGATTCTCAAGACGAGACAAGTGATCAGCAGTGAGATTTTCAGCACCCTTTTTATCCTTGATTTCTATATCAAATTCTTGTAAGAGAAGAATCCAACGTATCAATCTAGGTTTTGCATCTTGTTTCTTGAACAAGTACTTTAGGGCTGAATGATCGGTAAAAACAATCATTTTGGATAGCACAAGATATGATCTAAATTTATCAAAAGCAAATACAATTGCAAGGAGTTCTTTTTCGGTAGTTGTATAGTTGAATTGTGCTCCTGTTAGTGTTTTGCTTGCATAATATATTGGTTGAAATTTGTTATCTTGGCGTTGTCGTAAAATGGCTCCTAGTGCGAAATCACTAGCGTCACACATTAGTTCAAATGGTTTGGACCAATCGGGAGATACTATGATAGGTGCATTCGTAAGTTTATTTTTTAGAATGGAGAAAGCTTGTAAGCATTCGTCATTGAAGTCGAATGTACTGTCTTTCTCAAGAACTTTAGTCATGGGTCGAGTGATTTTGGAAAAGTCCTTTATGAATCGTCGATAGAATCCCGCATGACCTAAGAAACTACGAATTCCTTTAACGTTAGTTGGAGGAGGAAGTTTTGAGATTACATCGATCTTAGCTTTGTCTACTTCCATTCCATCTCGAGAAATCTTGTGTCCTAAAACAATGCCTTCCTTCACCATGAAGTGGCATTTTTCCCAATTTAAAACAAGATTTGATTCCTCACAACGAATTAACATTCGCTCGAGGTTTGAAAGGCATGAATCGAAGGAGTCTCCAAAAACAGAGAAATCGTCCATAAAGACTTCCATACTTCCTTCTATCATGTCGTGAAAGATTGCCATCATACACCTTTGAAAGGTGCCTGGCGCGTTGCATAATCCGAACGGCATTCGTCGGTATGCGAATGTACCAAATGGACAAGTAAAAGTTGTCTTGTCTTGGTCTTTTGGATCAATGGGCATTTAAAAATAACCGGAGAATCCATCAAGGAAATAATAGTACTCTTTTTCCGCTAAACGTTCTAGTATTTGATCAATATAAGGAAGTGGGAAATGATCTTTCCTTGTAGCGTCGTTTAAACGACGGTAGTCTATACAGACTCTCCAGCCAGTGACTGTTCTTGTAGGAACGAGTTCATTCTTATCATTAAGGACGACAGTTGTACCCCTTTCTTGGGTACTACTTGAATAGGACTAACCCATGGGCTATCGGATATAGGGTATATTAACCCGGCATCAAGTAACTTGATAACCTCCTTTTTGACAACTTCTTTCATGTTAGGGTTTAACCTTCGTTGTCTTTGTACCACGGGTTTAAAATCTTCTTCCATTAGAATATTATGAGTACAATAAGTGGGGTTAATCCCTGGAATATCGGTTGTTTTCCAAGCAATTGCTTTCTTGTGAGTTTTTAGAACGAACATTAACCTACTCTTTTCGTTATCGGAGAGTTTTGATGATATTATAACCGGTAATTGTGACGTACCTTGGAGATAAGCATACTCCAAATGTTCCGGGAGTTCTTTAAGTTCCAAGGTTGGTGGTTCTTCCAAGGAAGATTTTATTCGAAACCTGTTACCATCGGTAATTTCTTCAAAGGGTTCATCTTCCTTGGGAATTTCTTCCTCACAGTAATCTTCATCGATGACTACTTTCAACAATTGGTCAAGTTCAAGTTCTACATCACATTCATCACTTTCACTCATTGGGGGGAAGTTCGAAGTGTCTACATTTAGTAATTCTTGCAATTCTTTTTTGACACAACAATCAACGATGTCTACTTTATAACATTCGTCATCGGAAGAGATAGGTTGTTTCATAGCTTTATCTATGTTTAAGGTAACTCTATCTTACCCTACACCTAGACTAAGTTTTTTATCTTTAACATGCACAATCTTGTCGGCGGTATTTAGAAAAGGTCACCCTAGAATTAGGGGAACCTTACTATCTTCTTCCATTTCAAGGACAACGAAATCGGCAGGAAAGATTAAATGATTAACTTTAACCGGTAGGTTTTCGGCAATACCAATAGGATAGTTAAAAGTTCTATCAGCTAGGCGTATACACATCCTAGTTGGTTTTAGATCACCTAGATTTAGTTTTAAGTACAAGGAGTGTGGCATAAGATTGATACTTGCGCCTAAGTCAGCTAATGCATCGTACATTATCGAATCTCCCATCAGACACGGAATAATGAAACTACCAGGATCTCCGAGTTTCGGTGGCATCTTTTGCTTTTGCAAAATTGCTGAGCATTCCTATTTGAGGAATGTGGTTGAAACTTCTTCATATTTACCTTTATCGGCTATGAGATCCTTGATAAACCTTCCATAATTTGGCATACCCCTAAGAACTTCCGCGAGTGGCATGTTAATGCTAATTTGCTTAATCATATCTGCAAATTTCTGATATTGGCTCGCTAGTTTGTCTTTCTTTAATGCCTTTGGGTATGGAATAGGTGCCTTGTGCACCTATACTAGTGGTTCTTCACTTTTCTTTGATATGATCTCTGGTGGATCATCTTTCTCTTGTTCTTTCTCAACATGCTCATCTATATCAATGGGTACTTGTAAAATAGAAGGAGACAAAGGAACTTCTGAGGACTTACTAGTTTCTGGGATAACAGTTAAACCACTTCTAGTAGTTATAGCATTTACATGCTCATTCCTTGTTTGATTGTTGTTGGGATTCACTTGAGTATTTGAGGGGAGAGCGCCTGGTGGCCTCTCCGATAGTAACTGTGAGATCCTTCCAACATCTCTTTCTAAATTCTGTATCGTAGCTTGTGGATTTCGAATTTGATGAGTTTAAAGTTCCGTAGTTTGCTCGTGCTTAACCATAAAATCTCTCAAGAGATCTTCTAAACCAGATTTCTTCTCGGGTTGTGGTTGTATAAGTGCTTGTGGTTGTGGTTGTGGTTGATTGTGTTGGAAATTATTTTGATAAATTCGTTGAGGTTGATTTCGGTTGTTTAGGTTATTGTAACCTGGTGGTGCATTTCTTCGATTTTGATTTGGAAAATTCCGATTATTTTGGTAAATCGGATTTCCTCCTTGGTAATTATTGTTTAAACCTGAAGGTCCTCCTACTTGGAAGTTGTTAATTGGAAGATATTTTTGGTTATTTGCTTCAATCGCTGGAAAATCGTTGAAATTCATTTCACCTTTTCGCAAGTAACCTAAGAATTTCGCTTGCTCTTCCATCGTTGTTTTATCACAATCTCTAGTAAGATGGGGACCTTGGCACAGTTCACATCCTACCCTGATAGCATGCATTTCTTTGGTTACTTTCTCAATTTACCTTGCTTGATTTGCCATTTGAACTTTTAAAGAAGCAATTTCATCATTGCTTTCGATATTAGCAACAGTTGATGATCTAGAGAATTCTATCTCTTGATGCCAGTTATGAGAATGTGCTGCTATATCGGCAATGATTGTGTGGGCGTCTTCAGGTGTTTTCTTCATGATCGAACCTCCAGCTGCAACATCTATATCCTTTCGAGTAGCCACATTGACTCCTTTATAGAATATTTGGACTTTTTGGAATGTATTCAACCCGTGTTGAGGACATACCCTAAGCATTTTATTGAATCGAGTCCAAGCTTCATAAAGAGTCTCGTTAGACTTTTGCTTGAAGTGATTTATATCACTTTGCAATTTTGCTGCTTTTGAAGCAGGGAAGAATTCTGACAAAAATTTGTCCATCATGTCATTCCAATCTTCAATATAACCTTCCGGTAATGAGTCTAGCCAATCTCTTGCATCATCTCTTAGGGACCATGGAAAGATTTTCAAACATGCGACTTCATCGGAGACATCTTTGATTTTGAATAGCTTGCAAATGCTTACAAACTTACGAAGATGCTCGTTAGCATCCTCATTTGGAGCTCCACCGAATTTGCATGTATTAGTCACCATGTGAAGAAATTGACCCTTTATTTCAAAGCCGTCAGTCATCGTATTTTGAATAATTGCGTGGCCTTGATCTATTCTTGTTGCTTTCATTAATGCTTCCATTGTTTGATTTGTAGCAGTCATATCTTCTTCTTCTTCTTTAATAACTGGCTCTATGATTGGTTGAATATCTGGTTCAGAGTTAGAATCCAATGAAAGTGATTCTAAATCCTCAGCAAGAGATTCTACTTCTTGAGCTCTTAAGCGTTCGTGAAATTCTCTTTCGGGTTCAGGATATGAAGGAGTTAATTCAGTGTTGGAAGAACGTAAATTCATGCATTAATTTCTATTATAGAATCACAACACCTAAAGTTTTTCTAAGAATTGAATTCCTTCAAAGGATCGAATAACATCAAAACAATGATAAAAACCTTTAAACAAACAGATTGTCCTTCCGATTTTGCTCACATTTCGAATAGCCAAAAGATGCAGCAGAGGGGCAGGATTCGTTTGGTCCCAATATAATTGAGTACTGTTTGGCTCCAATGACCCAGTCCACGTACAAATCCAACTACTACTACGAATCAGAAAAATTATCTATTTATTTAACTGCCAACTCCCCGACAGCGGTGCCAAAAAGTTGATGTGGTGAAACGTTACCTTTATTTATGAACGAATTTGAGTTATTTTGTTACACGAATTGTTTTATTGTATATGTGGTGTTTTAATGAATTCAGGTTGATTTCACACATATATAGGCAACTAGTCCTATCCGCGTAGTTTAGTTTTATAGGTAAATCCGATTCGTTCCACAGGGAGATGGAGTGTTAAAGTTTTTTAATAGTCTTTGAAGTTAAACTTATTTAAAGGGGGTTTTGGATTAGGAATTTATATTTAGCATAATAATAATAATAAAATATAACTTAATCTTAATTTAATTTAACTACTTATTAATTACACGATTGCATGATTTATAATCATTAACTTAAAAGTGAACTAAAATGAAACTATACTAATGGTGATACAACAATTTTATTACTAAATGGTAATTAATAAAACAATAACTTGTAATAAAATTAAATGATTAGAATTTTGTTTTGAGCAATAACATATAATATAAATTCATTTAAATTAACTAAATAATAAGTTTTAATTAAAAAATGAATTATAGGAAATTATAATAATTAAACTAATTATAAACTAATTACTTTAAAATAATAATAAAAGATTTAATTTAAAACTTAGAATTTAAAAATAATTCGTAACAGTGCTAGTACTACACGTACGCGTTTCGTGTACATATATACGCGTTTCGCGTATATTTTTAATTTTACGTGGTTCGTGTGATGTTATACGCGATCCGCGTATGATTTGTTGGATGTGACAAAACAGTTCGTATAAACTGAAGTTTATTTGAGTTATAATTTTAATTTTTAGCTGAATAATAATACGTAAAAACAATAATAATAATTATTTTCAATATATAAATAGGAGTGTTTACTTAAATATGTCACCTCTAGATCCATGGATTGTTTTAGTTTTAAGCTCTATTAAAATGTTTAGTATAAAACTTTATATTTTTCTTTCGAATAATTAAAGTTTCAACTAGCTAAATTAAGTCTAATTTTCATCGGATCTTATTTAGTGTTAATAAATTATTCATAAGTTTGTCTAAATCACTTTTAATGTTGAAGCTTAATTTATATAAATTAAGATAACTTTCGTTATTTGAATCTAATAAATTAAGTGACAAGGGTTAAATGTCCAAGTACATAATAATGGTTCTTTTAATTAGGCTCAATATTAAAAATACTTAAGTTACATTTTAATTTTTACAATTGATAACAATCCATTTCACTAGGGGCTCTACATCTAAGCAAACACTAGGGAAATTTAGCTACTCATTATACTAGGGTAAACATAAAAATATAAACATACAAACATAATAATAACGATAAAAATTGATAATGATAATTTTAACGGAATATACTTACGAAAATCTTCACTTTCATTACTTCAAACGGTAGAAAAATTACAATAACAACACCCTTTCACTCAAACAATAATACCCTTAATCACAAACAATACACCCTTAATATTGAAACTATCCAAAATATTGAATCTTGAGAATTAATTGGAACAATAAAATGGTACGAATACTTGAAAGAAATAAAATAAATTCTTTCTGCTCTACCCTCTCTATATTTTTCTGTATGTGTGTTCTTGTACTGTCCCCTCTTCACTCTTCACAATATACTCCGTATTATAGTATTCTGAGAGTTGAAGTAGTAGGTGAATTCTCTCTGATCCCTTTTTGCTGTATAATACTGGAAAGTAAATTATTCCCTTAAGCATGCGTTTAAATATAGTTAATATATTAAAAAGCAACCGTCCCATGTGAATTTGCAATCTGAATCTGGTCTCACATTACGCGTTTCGCGTAAGAAGGTACACGGTCCTCGTAGGAGTAATTTATTATGCGTTTCGCATGGCTATATACGCGATCCGCGTAAGTTGAAAACAGAACTTTTCTTATTTTTATTTTTTTTCGTTTGTTCTTTGTTGATCCCTTATTGACGTATATTGACTTGGAACTTTCATTTGAACTCTTTTTCTTCGATCATTTTGGACTTTCATTCGGATAAACGTTATCTCGATATATATTTGGTTAAAACCCGTCGTTTATTATCATTTCTTCAAACTTCAAGCTCGCGTTTACTTTTGCCGTTTTTCTCGTGAATTATGCATTTGAATGTCTTCGTTTCGGTAAAAGTCGATGAAATATAAATGATATTGTGTCGAAATATATGTATGTTTAAAGCAATATCAGCATCCATATATTATATTTTTCTTTTATGTTTAAAGCCGGGTATGCATCTGATCGCTGCGTGCAAGGATGGCATACTCTCCTTAGTGTAGGGCAAACGTTCCAGCCAATGCCACCCCCTTTTTTATTTTTTATATTAGCGTATATTAGGTCAAATTTTGGTACATGTCCCGCTTTTATGCTAAGCGTTGGACTTTATATCTTCTAACTGTAATTAGTTAGCTTTGATTGAATATAATTCGATATCTCTTTTGGTTAAGGTGCAGTTATTGCGTGTTTATGAAATCACTATGGCGGTTATAATGATTCGTTACAATTTTATGCATCCAATAAATCTTGTTTAAAATCAATGCCATGAATTCATGATGGGAGCGACCCTTCAATCATTTCATGATCTTTTTATTCTTGTGCTAACAATCCAATGTTTTAGGCAAAAGTAAGCAAACCAATGCTTATAAGTTTATACTCAAGACTTTTATAAAAAATTTTTATAAGTGTGTACGCATATACAATCCAATGGAATTTACCCGTACTATAGACTGTAACAACCAAACCCGTTAACCAACGGAAAACGCACCATAAAAAAAAAATTTCAAACAGGCCTGCCCAGACTGGGTGCGTGGCGCGCAGCCCAGTCTGTGCACAGGTCGCACACTGCCGGACAGCTTCTGTCCAAAATGTGCATTTTTCGTTTAAAGATCTCGCGCTTCCCGGCACTTTTAGACGTAACGCTTTTATAACATGTTATAATATGTAAAACTAACACGATTCAATCATAAAACGAGTTTTACAATGCGGGGCCCACATATGCCCAAAATATGCTTAAGTTCAAAAATAAAAGTTTCGATCACAAAAGATTAATTTCCAAACATCACTTAGAGCATGGTGTTTGGGGTTAAACTACCCAATCTTGGTCGAACTTCCAAAAGCTAAAACCCCCGAGAGCCACTAATCCAAGCGAATACCTTTGCCCTTATCCAAGCCGGAGCCTAAAAAGGTAAACAATGAGAGGGTAAGCTAAAGCTTAGTGAGTAGAATAAATATATACATGCATATACAATTTACCTACTCGCATCCACAACATCACATACCACATAATATCACATGTCATCTGGTAACAAAAGCTAGTATCATCAAAACGTACAACTAGCAACCTCATTAGCATCATAATCATAATAATAATGAAATGCGAAACATCAACAAATATACAAACCATGGTTAACCAATATCGCAAGGGAATGCCTCGAAAACGAGTCATCATTGTTCATAACAACCGTTAGTGCCCAAATCGGCTATGGTATGCTAACCCCGAGGTGTCCCCAAAACGGCTATGGTATCACCCCCAATTTGTACGAAAAATGGCTATCTTAATACTTAATCATCGTATGAGTATAGACGAGCCTATACTCACACATTGTGCACAAAACGGCTATGTGGACAATTATTAAATGTGGAGAAAATGGCTATGCCTCACATCTTACGGTCACAAAATGGCCATGTGACACCGACAATACGGGCAAATAAACCATATATATACATACATAGATATTCCACTCACCTTATCGTCTTGGCGAGATTTCCAACACTTGAAACTTCAAAGAAAGTCACCTAATACAATTTATGCCCAATTAAATCACATAAGAAGTTGGATTGTGCACCAACTAACCTCACTAGTGCATTTATGACCTAAGAGGGTATTTATGACTCATTTGCACTAGAATCACCCAACCGAGGTTCAAATCCCCAACTTAATCACTAAAGGCTAGTGATTAACTAACCATTTAAGACTCTTTAGAACCATTTATTACTTGAAACCCTAGGTTGGTCATTCATGAGTCCTCATGACTCAATCTTACCCAAAAACCCCCAAAAATCACCCACAATGGGTTTTATGTTCATCACTAACCCAAACCCTAACCCTTAATCAAATCAAACCAAGGAAATCAAGATTAGGACATACCACCACAATCAAAACGTAGCTAGTGATGAGATGAACAACTTTATTACTCGAGCTAAGACCCGAAACTAGTTTCTTCTACCTTTGCTTGAGCTTTCTCACACTAGAAATCTCTCTCTCTCTCTCTCACTCTCTAAAATTGATGTGAAAGAGATGAAGTAGTTGAAAGTGGAGTAATGACACCCCAAGATCTAATCTAGTGGCCTTAAACTCGTCCCCAAGTGAATTGACCAAAAAGCCCTTCAAAAATATCCAATTAAAAAAAACAGGAACTGCCAGCTGGAAAGGGTACGCGGCCCATTCCCTTACATGTGCGCAGCGCGCACAATGATCTGAAAGGATTCTGATCACAGTTTAATTGCACACTATTTCCCACACTTCATGTACCATATTTACACTCATGTACGTTAAATATTAGGGTGTTACATAGACAAACCAATGTCTATACTCAAGAGTCTTCCGGCCACGCCAATGTCTGAGTTATTTAAACAAGTAAACCAAACTTGTGTTTATAGTCTAGACTGTGCAAGTCTCCGTCTTGCGCGGTGTACGAGCGTTTGAAACAAACCAATGTTTTACTACTGTCACCATTAAAAATAGTATTAGTAACAAAACTAAACTATGCCACTTGAGACTCGGAGTGTGTCCCTGTGCGGCTTAAAGGGCATGTAATCAACAAACGTAAAAATGCACAAGTTATTGGCTTAAATTGCATGATTCAATTTATTTCAAACATATCACTTGACCAACACTTAGTTTTCATGTTTTACAATGGAAAATAAAAATTTACATAATAAAAACTTTAAACAGTTGTCTGGGGTGATCAACCCCTCTGTAGTTTTTTCATATGTAGCACCGTTTTAGTGTTTACGTATGCCAGGGGCATTTTATTGCTTTTCTATCTAAACTTGATAGTCGATACGCCTCTGTATCACTTATGCCAAAACCTTGTATGGTCCTCCCCATTTTGGTCTGAGTTTACCCGTGTCTTCTACTTTGCTTGCTTCATTCTTTTGCCACACCAAGTCACCCAATTTGAAAGATAATGGTTGTACGCGCTTATTATAGTAGCTTGCGATTCTTTGTTTGTTGATTGCTTCTTTTATGGCCGCCATTTCCCTGCGCTCTTCAACTAAGTTTAGATTTTCACGCAGTTCTTCGCTATTGATACTTTCATCGAAGGAAGCTATGCACATAGTTGCCACATTTATTTCATCGGGTATTACAGCCTCGGACCCGTACACCAAACTGAAAGGTGTTTCATTGGTTGCACCTTTTGGAGTTGTGCGGTGTGCCCACAGTACATTCGGCAGTTTGTCTATCCAACCTCTTCAGAACAATCCGAGACTTGCTTTAATTCCTAACACGATATCCCGATTCGTGACCTCACACTGACCGTTCGCCTGGGGGTGTGCGACTGATGCGAATGTTTGCTTTATGTTCAGCTCTTGGCACCAATTGCTGAATGGATTACCCTCAAACTATCTACCATTGTCACTTACTATTTCATTTGGTATTCCAAACCGACAGACGATGTTTTCCCATACGAAATTTCAAATTTGCTTGCCCGAAATTGTTTTCAGCGGTTTGGCTTCTACCCACTTTGTAAAATAATCAATGGCCATTACCAGAAACTTTACACCTCCTAGTCCTGCGGGGAATGGCCCCACTATGTCAATTGCCCATTTGCAGAATGGCCATGGAGATGCGACCGGTATCATTTTATGTCTCAGAGCCTTGCTTACTGGTGCGTGAAGCTGACACGACTGACATTTGCGTATCACTTCTGTAGCATCTCTGTACATTGACGGCCAATATTACCTGAGCCGCATTATTTTGGACGAAACTGTTTTGTGTCCTGAGTGCAAAGCGCACATTCCCTCGTGCACTTCCTGTATGATCGATTCTGCTTGAGTTGGATTAAGACACCGCAAATGGGGTCCCAGAAAAGACTTTCTGTATAGAATTCCTTTGTCTAAAAAATACATTGGTGCTTTCATCTTAATCTTTCTTGCTTCTATTGAATCTATCGGTAATGTTCCTTTGTTCAAAAATTCTACTATCGGTGTCATCCAACTCTGCTCCTCTTCTTCAACTACGGCAGATACACCGTCCATATCGATGGATTTTCTTTCACTTCCTCGACCCAAATTTCTTTCTTAAAATGGCTGAATGTTAAGGCAGCTAACTTACTGAGCGCATCCGCCTTTTTATTCAATGTTCTTGAAACCTGAGTTATCTAAAATAAATCGAAGTCCATTGCGAGCTATTGCACAAGTTTCAAGTACTTTTGCATCGACTCATCATGTGCTTCAAATATCCCGTTGAATTGATTTGCAACTAACTGCGAATCAACATATACAGACAGCTCTTTTACCTCCAGATATTTTGCTACCCGCATTCCGGATAACAATGCTTCATACTCAGCTTCATTGTTTATTAGAGGGAAGCTAAAGCGCAGCGCGAAGGTATATTCTTCTCCTTTTAGACTTTTTAGGACTATTCCTGCCCCTGTGCCTTCTGGACCACAAGCCCCATCTGTGTGTATTTCCCACAGCTGTTCGGGCGGAGGTGGTATTTCTTTTTATTCATGCGAGACTTCAATATCTCCGACTGTTTTAGCCAAATAATCTGCTAGGACTTGCCATTTTACCGCACATCTTGGTGAGAAGCTTATCTCATGCTCACCTAATTTAATAGCCCATTTGGCCATGCGACCAGAATTTTCTGGTTTATATAGCACCTGCTCAACAAGTGTCAGTGAATGTAAACTTGCTAGAATTTATCAAACAATTTTAAGTTTTTTGACAATACTTTTTTTTTTTTGTCATACCTGCTTTATTGGCTGGTCTGTTAGGACCATTATTGGATGTGCTTGGAAATATATCCTTAAGCGTCTAGCCGTATGCACGAGCGCATAAACCAGTTTTTCAATTGCAGGGTAGTTTAATTCGCTTCCTGTTAAAGCTTTGCTAACAAAATATACAGGCATATGTACCTGTCCGTACAGCATAATCATATAATTTTAAATGTCTACTGATTAAAAATTAGCTATTTTTAAGTTTATAGTGCGTACCTGTCCCCTGTCCACTATCAATACTGAACTTATCGCTTCTTTCGATGCTACTAAGTATAGTATCAATGTTTCTCCCACAATCAGCGTAGTCATTGTCGGCAACTCTTTTAACAACATTTTCATTTCCTGAAATGCCACTTCTGCTTCCTCTGTCCACTTGAAATCCGTTTTCTTTAAGCAATTCTTTAATGTCCCGAAAAAGGGGAGCGATCGCTCTGCGGATTTTGATAAGAACCTTGTTAATGCCGCCAATTTACCCGTTAAACTTTGCACTTCTTTTTTATTTCTGGGTGACAGCATATTCTCGATTGCCTCTATTTTCTTTGGATTCGCGCGTATCCCACGCTCAGTTATTATATGACCAAGAAACTTTCCTTCCTCTTATCCAAAACTACTGAAATAACCCATTCATATCGATTATAAACGTTTCAATAATTGGTTTCATTACGAGGTATTTGACCTCTATATGATACATTTTACAAACATTGCATTCGTTTTTTAAAAGATAAACTTTCATTACAACGAAAGTTGACAGATATGCATACTATTTCATAATATATCCAAACTATAAATGACTTAATAATAATCTTGCTGAATTCAATGACTCGAATGCAACGTCTTTTGAAATATGCCATGAATGAGTCCAAGTAATATCTTTAAAATGAGCAAATGCACAGCGGAATATTTCTTTAATACCTGAGAATAAACATGCTTAAAAGTGTCAGCCAAAAGGTTGGTGAGTTCATTAGTTTATCATAATCAATCATTTCCATAATTTTAATAGACCACAAGTGATGTGCGAGCGGAGGGGTACAAAAATACTATTATTGTTTACTACGAAATACGACGAAATATTACACAAGTTTTATTATTTATTTACGGATGGAATATACCTAAACCTTGCTACAACACTATAGGCAGTGTACCTAATCGTAGAGTAGTGTAGTTTTTAGTAATTCCGGTTCGTTCCACAGGGAGCTAGTGATTACGTACTATATTTTTATAGAACTATATTTTTACAAAATATATATAATTATATATAGGTAGTAATATTATAAAAGGGGGTTTTACCGTTTAATGACCGGTTTGTCGATTTTATATTTTAAGCGTAAAGATAAATGACAATAATTAAAATGCGTAAAATAAATAACAATAATTAAATGACGAAATATAAAATTGCGAATAATAAAATGACAGTAAATGAAAGTATGATGAGAAATACAATAAAAGAATTATGCTTATTTAAATTCCGTAATCATGATGTTTGACATTTTGATTTTAATTTATTACTCTGGGTTAATTGTCCTTTGTCCTGGATTATTTGATACCTATCTGGTTTTTGTCCATAATAGTCCATCGGTCATAATTATAAAATGCTTGTCAAATTAACCTTATTCCCGAAGTCAAATATTCCAACTAATTAGGGATTCGAACTGTAAAAGGTTTTAATACTTTGTTAATAATTACACCATGTTATCGACTGCGTGTAATCCAAGGTTTTAATACTTTGTTAACAATTACATCAATTATCCTTGTATGTAATCCACCCCTGTTTTAATTAGTCCATGATATATTAATTTATCCACTTGGCCAAAATGAATAATCAATTACCCAATCCAATTGATTAATTAAATGATTGTAAACGATGTCGTATAAACGTCACTAAATAGGACATTCGTAATCAATTTAATAATTATTAGATTAACTAATTTGAAGATAGGTTCGACAGGTTCCAATGAGTTGTCATTCAATTAGACAATACCCCCTACCTATTAATAGTCAATAGTCCAATGTTCACAAGTGTCGGTCTTTTGTCCAAACCCTAATTATGGTACAAAATCCAATAACCCCGTCTTAATATTTAGCCCAACATCACGATTACTTCGGCTCAAATAAGCATAATAATAACTTAGTTACGAGACATTAATTTAAAAAGGAAGAACATAGCTTACAGTGATTATTAATAGCGTAGCGTTACTGAAATACCCCGTTTTCCCGTGCGCGTCTAAAGGTACGTACTTAATCAATAGTACGCTTATAACTTACTCGTTATGTGATTAAATGAACTAAGTGTTAGTTAGGTGTAAGTGCATATATGTATATGTATATATATATATATATATATATATATATATATATATATATATATATATATATATATATATATATATATATATATATATATATATATATATATATATATATATATATATATATAGGTATATTCGAATGCGTGCGTGTACGCGTTTATGAATGTGTCGTGATTGGCGTCGAGTCGTGTGAGACTTAAGGTTGAGGTTTAGACGTGCATAGGAAGGGTGAAAGTTGTTGTGCTTGTGTTTGAACCTTCGTTTTATGATTTGTAGTCGAAGTGACCAGACCTAGGCTAACGTCGCGCCGCGACAAACGGGTCCACGCCGCGACAAACAAAGCAAATCCAGATCAGAACTTGAGTTAAGAAGGGTGGTTTTTCCTTCTTTATGTTGCGCTGCGACAAATGTGCCACGCCGCGGCAATTCTGCAGTTCTGACTCCGAATTTCCACTTAAAATTAAATAGGGTTTAGGGGCAATTTGGTCTTTTCACATATAGATCTGGATGGAGCCTTTAATATCAACCACTTATTCTTTATTCTCATTTCTTTTCCTTTTTCTTTCTTAATTTCCTCTCAAATCCTAAAACCCACTTAGATTAAACTTAAGATTTGAAGGTGAAGTTTTGTGAATCAATCCTAGAAGCGAGAATTAAAGTTGTTCATCGTATCTCTAGCTACACATTCATAGTCTTGGTAAGTTCTAACTCTAATTCTTGAGTTTTAACTAGTTTAAACTAGGGTTTGGTTCATATGGAACTAGTGTGACCCATTTGAGGGTTAAATGGGTGGGTTTTTGGGTTAGATTGTTGAAATGAAACCCTAAATAGCTATTATCTAGGGTTTGGTCTTGTGATTTAAGGATATAAGTGCTAAATGATGTTGTTAGTCATTAATGCACTTTTGAAATGATGAAAGAGTTGTTATTGTGTAAGTTTGACTTGATTTGTGAGTCAAAGAGTCAAAAGTACACTAGTTGACCGAATTGGGTGAAATGGGTATGAAATACACCAAGTTTATGTTAGTTGATGTTATTAAACCCTAATCACTAGCTTTTAGTGATTTATGACGAGGCATGGCCATTAATGGGCGGTTTTGGTGTAGTTGAGTCTTTTAATGCAAACGGGTCATTAAATGCTCAAGGGTTATGGTTGGCATTTAATTTAACTAGTTTGTATGTTAATAAATGCATAATGTAATAGGTACGTTACATTGAATGTTTGCAAGCTCGGTTAGCTTCCACAAGAGTCTTGAGGTGAGTGGAATGATTATACATGTGTGTATATAATGTATCTATTTGTAGGGCGGGGGATGGGGCTAAGTATACGTGTCTATACCACCAAGAGTTAGTGATATATTTCATTGTACACTAATGATGGATATTTCGTTGTCTAAATTGCCCAAGAGTTAGTGATATATTTCATTGTACACTAACGATTTCTTGAACGGATATTTCGTTGTCCGTGTCGCCTTGGGGTTAGTGATATATTTCGTTGTACACTAACGGTCATTATGAACACCGATGGGAAATTTGAAGTACCATTCCCTTGTGTGTTGGTTAACTTTAATTACGCGTTGTCTTGTAGTATATTATATCATTCGGGTTATGTATATGCGATGGTTTGTGCTAGTTTTGCGATGGTATGCTATGTATATTGTTAGCGTGTATGAGGTATTTGTGTAAGTGCTTGCAAGTAGGTGTATTATATATGTATATGTATAATTATTGCATTCACTAAGCGTTAGCTTACCCTCTCGTTGTTTATCTTTTTAGATGCATGCGCAGTTAAGGGCAAGGGGGTTATCGGACATTAGGTGTTCCGTGATGTTGCTTTGTTGGAATTTTGGTGTGGTCCCAATGTTTTGGGTAGTTTAGTCCCAAACCATGCTTGAAGTGTCATTTGGATTGTAAACTATCATTTTGTAATGGGTCAAACTTGTACAAAACTTTATTCGTGGCCACGTGCCTTTTGTAAACAATTAAATGTTGTGCGTTTTAAATGGAACTCGTGTAATGGGTTACATATCTATTTGGCGTGTAATTGTGTTGTATAAAAAAAAAAATTTATCGTATGGATTGCGGGTTGGGTTGTTACAAGTGGTATTAGAGCATGGTCTAAGGGATTTAGGTGACTTGAGATAGGCGCCTAGACTTAGACTTTTGTGTTGTTGAATTATATGCGGGACTTGTAGGACTACGGGTCGGTGTGGGGTTTGATTAGTACTTTGATGCATAGGTGGACTAACTATGCTATATTATGATGATACTAATCGTGTGTTATTGTGTTGAACGTTGAGCAAGATGGTTGTGATACGTTTGAGCATGGCACGGCATGTGAGCGTAATAGTGAGTCGCGACCACTATTACGGTTGCAAGTCAAGTCAAGCAAGGGTGTGCGACAAGTATCGAGCTAGATGTGGTGTGTGTGCGGTCATATACATAGGTATATATGTGTATTAAATTGTTGGTGATGTCTAATCCATTTTTAATCTTTAGAATGAAGACGAGAAAAGGAACGAATACGAATGGAAATGGTGGTCCCCCTCATGTGGAGGAAGATGAGATGACTACCAAGATTGAGACCGCTTTAGAAAACTATGTTTCGGTTTTCTCCCAAAGGGTTAAACAAATATTCGAAGAGTCGGTTTTGGAACAAATCGTCGATATGATTCAAGAATGGATGACTAATGCCGTTAAAGAAGAAGTTGAAAGGAGGTTTCCTAGACCTCAAAATGTGGGCGAGTTGGAGTTTAGCTATAAGAACTTCTTGGCGACTAAGCCTCCTCACTTTCACAGGGATCCCGACCCCATGAAGAGTGCGGCTTGGATTTCCGATGTTGAAGGTTGTTTTCGCACGACCGAGTGCCCTCCCGAAAAGAAAACAAGGCTTGCTACTAGTCTGTTAAGGGGCCATGCTAAAGATTGGCTCGATGGTAAGATTGACATGGTGGGTGATGCGGCTTTTGTAGGGTTATCTTGGGCGGATTTCAAGAAGGAGTTTTTCCTTGAATATCGTACGCAAGCGGATCTTTCCAAATTGCGCAACGAGTTAAGGAACATCCATCAAGGGTCTTTGGACCTAAACACTCTTAAAACCAACTTTCTCGCCAAGGCACGTTTTTGCCCCGAGTATGCGGGAAATGATCAAATGCTAATGGAAGACTTTCATGCAACCCTTAGAGATGATTTGAAGGGTAAAATTAGTATCGGTCATGTTGAGACTTTTGCTAAGCTTTTGGCGGTGGTGAAGGGGTTTGAAGCGCAAGCTCCGAGTCCGGTTAGTTATGCGCCAAGTAAAAGAAAGTTTGAAGCTTCTAGTTTTTCGAACAAGAAGAGTAAAGGAGTATCCGAAAGTGTTGGTAGCGTGAAGAAGGGTGCTCCTAGTGTTCACGTGACCACATGTTAGAATTGTGGGCAAAAAGGTCACTACTCTCGTGATTGCCCAAAATCGCGTACTAATGTGATCACATGTTTTAATTGTCAACAAGAAGGGCACCGAAAGTCGGAGTGTCCCGAACACCGAAATGATCAAGTTAAGAGAATAGAGAAGGAGGCGGGGTCGGCTAGGGGACGTAATTATTTGATGACCAATGACGAAGCCAAGCAATCCAATGAAGTCGTTTCAGGTACTTTCATGGTTAACTCTAATCCGGCAAGGATTCTATTTGATAGCGGTGCAAATTTATCGTTTGTGTCTCCAAAATTTGTGCCTAAACTTAATAAACCGTTAGCTAAGTTAAGTCGTCCGGTAGAAGTTGAAATAGTGGATGGCAAGACGGTGCTAGTGGCTGATGTGTGTAAGAATTGTAATGTTCTGTTTGGTTCCGAGAACTTTAATATTGATCTCATTCCGATGACGTTGGGTGATTTTGATATCGTGGTTGGTATGGATTGGCTCGATCATAATAGAGCCGATATTGCGTGCCATGAAAAATCTATTCGTGTGAAGACCCCAAGTGGGGGAGAGTTAATTATTCATGGTGATAAACGAAGGAGACCGGTGCCGATATGCACTTTTGCACGGGCACGTCGTCTCGTTGTTACCGGTGGCATGGCTCTCCTTGCTCATGTTGTTGATACTCATGATGAGCCACCACCTATTCGTGAAATTCCGGTGGTAAGTGAATTTGAAGATGTTTTTCCGGACGAATTACCGGGTGTTCTGGCGGAAAGACAAGTCGAATTCCGCATTGAGTTGGTTCCG
Organism: Rutidosis leptorrhynchoides; assembly: GCF_046630445.1. Taxonomy (NCBI): domain Eukaryota; kingdom Viridiplantae; phylum Streptophyta; class Magnoliopsida; order Asterales; family Asteraceae; genus Rutidosis; species Rutidosis leptorrhynchoides. Next base: position 187,609,457 of record NC_092333.1, read on the forward strand.
GGAGCTACTCCCATTGCTAAAACTCCTTATCGTTTAGCACCAACGGAAATGCAAGAGTTGTTGAATCAAATTCAAGAGTTACTTGAGAAGGGTTTTATTCGACCGAGTGCTTCGCCATGGGGTGCTCTGGTTTTATTCGTGAAAAAGAAGGATGGAAGTATGCGGATGTGTATCGACTATCGGGAGTTAAATAAAGTGACGATCAAAAATCGTTATCCGTTGCCTAGGATTGACGATTTATTTTACCAACTTTAAGGCGCTACGTACTTCTCTAAAATTGACCTACGGTCCGGCTATCATCAAATGCGGGTCCGTGAGGAAGATATCGAGAAAACAACATTTCGTACGCGTTACGGGCATTTTGAATTTTTGGTTATGCCTTTTGGTCTTACGAATGCACCGGCGGCATTCATGGATCTTATGAACCGAGTGTGCCAACCTATGTTGGACAAGTCGGTAATTGTGTTCATTGACGATATTCTTGTCTATTCTAAGAGCATGACGGAACATGAACACCACTTGCGCGAAGTATTGAAGACGTTGAGAAAATAGAAGTTGTATGCTAAATTCTCAAAATGTGAATTTTAGCTAAGGGAGTTTCAATTCCTTGGCCATATTGTGAACAAGGATGGTATTCAAGTGGATCCTTGGAAGATAGAGACGGTGAAGGATTGGGGATGACCGACTACGCCTACGGAAATCCGAAGTTTTCTCGGATTGGCCGGTTACTATCGTCGGTTTATCCAAGACTTTTCTAAGATTGCTTCTCCATTGACGAAATTGACGAGGAAGAATACGAGGTTCAATTGGGAGAACGAACAAGAAATCGCTTTTCAATGGTTGAAAGAGAAATTGTGTAAGGCTCCGGTCTTAGTATTGCCGGAAGTTGTAGATGATATGACGGTCTATTGTGATGCTTCTTTGAATGGGCTCGGGTGTGTTCTAATACAACGAGGTAAAGTCATCGCTTACGCCTCTCGCCAATTAAAGGAACATGAAAGGAGATACCCGACCCATGATCTCGAATTAGCGGCGGAGGTCCATGCTTTGAAAATTTGGCGCCATTACTTGTATGGTGTCAAGTGTACGATTTATTCGGATCACAAGAGTTTGAAACACCTTTTTGATCAACGGGATATGAATTATCGTCAACGTAGATGGATGGATGTGGTGAAAGACTATGATTGTGAGATACTTTACCACCCGGGTAAAGCGAACGTGGTTGCGGATGCGTTGAGTCAAAAAAGTCAACATCCGGCGACACGTGTAGGATCGTTGCGGGTAGCAATTACTAACGACTTTCTCGCAAAGCTTGGTGAAGTTCAAATAGAGGCTTACGTTCACAACAAGCATGCGGAACGAATCGTTGGGCTATCGGAATCCATTACTATGGGTTCGTGCGGGTTGTTGTCTTTTTAAGAAAGAGTATGGGTGCCGAAGATGGGTGATTTCCGAAAGGTGCTTCTTGATGAAGTGCATAAGTCTAAATATTCTATTCATCCGGGTGCGACAAAGATGTACCTCGATTTGAAGAAAGATTATTGGTGGCCGGGCATAAAACACGATGTTGTTAAGTATGTTGAGCAATGCGTCACGTGTTTGCAAGTTAAAGCCGAACACCAAAAGCCGTATGGTAAGTTGCTACCGCTAGAAATTTCGATGTGGAAGTGGGAGCATATTACTATGGATTTTATTACCAAGTTGCCGAAAACGGCAAGAACCCAATTTGACACTATTTGGGTGAATTTCGATAGATTGACGAAGAGTGCGTTGTTTCTTCCTATTAAAGAAGCAATTTCGTCGGAGGCACTCGCAAGAGGTGATATCGAGAAATGGCGTTCTATTGTTTCGGATCGGGACACGCGTTTTACTTCTCGATTTTGAAAGAAGTTTCATGAAGACATGGGTACGAGGGTGAATATGAGTACGGCGTATCATCCTTAAACGGATGGTCAAACCGAACGTACGAATCAAACATTGGAGGATATGTTACATGCGTGTATTATAGATTTTGGCGATAGTTGGGATGAACATTTGTCGTTGGTGGAATTCTCGTACAATAATAGTTTTCACTCTAGTATTGGAATGCCACCATATGAGATGTTATACGGTAGGAGGTGTCGAACCCCGATTTGTTGGGGTGAAGTGGGTCAAAGGGAAGTCGGGAGCACCGACTTGGTATTAGAGACAAATAGAAAAATCGATATGATTCGGGCTCGTTTAAAGGCGGCGCAAGATAGACAAAAGTCTTACGTCGATAAACGTAGGCGACCGATTGAATTTGAAAAAGGTGATATGGTGATGCTTAAGGTTTCGCCATGGAAGGGTATTATTTGGTTTCGAAAACGGGGAAAGTTAGCTCCTCGGTTTATTGGGCCATTTAAGATTTTGGCTCGTGTTGGTGAAGTTGCTTATCGGTTGGAATTACCCGAAGAGCTTGAGGGGATCCACAATACATTTCATGTTTCCTGTAGTGACCCGAACTTTTCCATGTTTATATATATTAATTGAGATTGATATTTACATGATTAAATGTTTCCAACATGTTAAGCAATCAAACTTGTTAAGAGATATTCGTACATTATAATATTAAGAGATATTCGTACATTATAATATATCATATTAAGAGATATTCGTACATTATAATATCATGATAATATAATAATTTAAAATCTCTTTTGATATTATAAACATTGGGTTAACAACATTTAACAAGATCGTTAACCTAAAGGTTTCAAAACAACATTTACATTAACGACTAACGATGACTTAACGACTCAGTTAAAATGTATATACATGTAGTGTTTTAATATGTATTCATACACTTTTTAAAGACTTCAAGACACTTATCAAAATACTTCTACTTAACAAAAATGCTTACAATTACATCCTCGTTCAGTTTCATCAACAATTCTACTCGTATGCACCCGTATTCGTACTCGTACAATACACAGCTTTTAGATGTATGTACTATTGGTATATACACTCCAATGATCAGCTCTTAGTAGCCCATGTGAGTCACCTAACACATGTGGGAACCATCATTTGGCAACTAGCATGAAATATCTCATAAAATTACAAAAATATGAGTAATCATTCATGACTTATTTACATGAAAACAAAATTACATATCCTTTATATCTAATCCATACACCAACGACCAAAAACACCAACAAACACTTTCATTCTTCAATTTTCTTCATCTAATTGATCTCTCTCAAGTTCTATCTTCAAGTTCTAAGTGTTCTTCATATATTTTACAAGTTCTAGTTACATAAAATCAAGAATACTTTCAAGTTTGCTAGCTCACTTCCAATCTTGTAAGGTGATCATCCAACCTCAAGAAATCTTTGTTTCTTACAGTAGGTTATCATTCTAATACAAGGTAATAATCATATTCAAACTTTGGTTCAATTTCTATAACTATAACAATCTTATTTCAAGTGATGATCTTACTTGAACTTGTTTTCGTGTCATGATTCTGCTTCAAGAACTTCTAGCCATCCAAGGATCCGTTGAAGCTAGATCCATTTTTCTATTTTCCAGTAGGTTTATCCAAGAAACTTAAGGTAGTAATGATGTTCATAACATCATTCGATTCATACATATAAAGCTATCTTATTCGAAGGTTTAAACTTGTAATCACTAGAACATAGTTTAGTTAATTCTAAACTTGTTCGCAAACAAAAGTTAATCCTTCTAACTTGACTTTTAAAATCAACTAAACACATGTTCTATATCTGTATGTTATGCTAACTTAATGATTTAAAACCTGGAAACACGAAAAACACCGTAAAACCGGATTTACGCCGTCGTAGTAACACCGCGGGCTGTTTTGGGTTAGTTAATTAAAAACTATGATAAACTTTGATTTAAAAGTTGTTATTCTGAGAAAATGATTTTTATTATGAACATGAAACTATATCCAAAAATTATAGTTAAACTCAAAGTGGAAGTATGTTTTCTAAAATGGTCATCTAGACGTCGTTCTTTCGACTGAAATGACTACCTTCACAAAAATGACTTGTAACTTATTTTTTCGACTATAAACCTATACTTTTTCTGTTTAGATTCATAAAATAGAGTTCAATATGAAACCATAGCAATTTGATTCACTCAAAACGGATTTAAAATGAAGAAGTTATGGGTAAAACAAGATTGGATAATTTTTCTCATTTTAGCTACGTGAAAATTGGTAACAAATCTATTCCAACCATAACTTAATCAACTTGTATTGTATATTATGTAATCTTGAGATACCATAGACACGTATACAATGTTTCGACCTATCATGTCGACACATCTATATATATTTCGGAACAACCATAGACACTCTATATGTGAATGTTGGAGTTAGCTATACAGGGTTGAGGTTGATTCCAAAATATATATAGTTTGAGTTGTGATCAATACTGAGATACGTATACACTGGGTCGTGGATTGATTCAAGATAATATTTATCGATTTATTTCTGTACATCTAACTGTGAACAACTAGTTGTAGGTTACTAACGAGGACAGCTGACTTAATAAACTTAAAACATCAAAATATATTAAAAGTGTTGTAAATATATTTTGAACATACTTTGATATATATGTATATATTGTTATAGGTTCGTGAATCAACCAGTGGCCAAGTCTTACTTCCCGACGAAGTAAAAATCTGTGAAAGTGAGTTATAGTCCCACTTTTAAAATCTAATATTTTTGGGATGAGAATACATGCAGGTTTTATAAATGATTTACAAAATAGACACAAGTACGTGAAACTACATTCTATGGTTGAATTATCGAAATCGAATATGCCCTTTTTTATTAAGTCTGGTAATCTAAGAATTAGGGAACAGACACCCTAATTGACGCGAATCCTAAAGATAGATCTATTAGGCCCAACAAGCCCCATCCAAAGTATCGGATGCTTTAGTACTTCGAAATTTATATCATATCCGAAGGGTGTCCCGGAATGATGGGGATATTCTTATATATGCATCTTGTTAATGTCGGTTACCAGGTGTTCACCATATGAATGATTTTTATCTCTATGTATGGGATGTGTATTGAAATATGAAATCTTGTGGTCTATTGTTACGATTTGATATATATAGGTTAAACCTATAACTCACCAACATTTTTATTGACGTTTTAAGCATGTTTATTCTCAGGTGATTATTAAGAGCTTCCGCTGTCGCATACTTAAATAAGGACGAGATTTGGAGTCCATGCTTGTATGATATTGTGTAAAAACTGCATTCAAGAAACTTATTTTGTGGTAACATATTTGTATTGTAAACCATTATGTAATGGTCGTGTGTAAACAGGATATTTTAGATTATCATTATTTGATAATCTACGTAAAGTTTTTTAAACCTTTATTGATGAAATAAAGGTTATGGTTTGTTTTAAAATGAATGCAGTCTTTGAAAAACGTCTCATATAGAGGTCAAAACCTCGCAACGAAATCAATTAATATGGAACGTTTTTAATCAATAAGAACGGGACATTTCAGTTGGTATCAGAGCGTTGGTCTTAGAGAACCAGAATTTTGCATTAGTGTGTCTTATCGAGTTTGTTAGGATGCATTAGTGAGTCTGGACTTCGACCGTGTTTACTTGAAAAATGATTGCTTAACAAATTTTGTTGGAAACTATATATTTTTAACATGTGAATATTATGTGATATATTAATCTCTTAACGCGTTTGATATTATGTGATAGATGTCTACTTCTAGAACAAGTCCCATTGACTCACCTAATAATAATGAAGAGTCAAATGTAAATTGAAATGATTCGTGGACAGATTCACAAGTTCCCGAAGAGGAACCGGAAGAAGAGTCGGAACCGGAAGAAGAATCGGACCCGGAAGAAGAATCGGAACCAGATGAAGAAGTAGAACCGGTGGGGGAAATAATAAAATGGTTAAGTAAAAGAAAATCCTCAACCAACTGACCAAGGTTAATTATGGTCAATGGTGTTTCCGCCAAGGAAGCAAAATATTGGGAGGATTACCAATTCTCCGATGAATCGGATTCCGACGAGAATTCCGATGATGTTATAGAAATTACCCCAACTGAATTTAAAAAGGCAAAAGAAAATAATAAGGGAAAGGGCATAAAAATAGAGAAATCTAATTCCAACCCCGATGAACTTTATATGTATCGTCAACCCCCGAAGTCCTTAAGTTGTAACAATGACCCGGGAACCTCTAAACCACCAGGTTTTTATAAACCGTTGTGGAAAACGACAATTAGTATTAGGGGAACATCATATATCCCTAGAAACTTGGCAAAACGAACCAAAACCGAAGAAGAAGAAACGAGCGAGTCGGAATAAGATAGTTGTATTCGTGTGGTGTAATATATGTAATATAGTGTTCTTATGCTTTATGATATATGTAAAAATTGCTTGTATTAATAAGTATTTTTTTTATGAATCTAACTCTTGTCTATTTTACAGTTTAAAAACACAAAATGGATAGACAACCCAATATTTTAAGAGACCTACTCGGAGACATGATTGATGAAATCTTGTCTAGAGTCGGCCAGAATTCCTCGGCACAACTATTTAAGGCGAGATCAGTTTGTAAGACATTCGAAGAACGTTCCAAGAATGTCTTGGTTTATAAGAGACTTTCGTTTGAAAGATGGGGGATATCACATTGGGAAACCCATAATTTACGATGTGTTTACTTTGACGCATATATTGCGGGGAACCCAAATGCTATTTTACGCAACGGGTTAAGAAATTATTTTGACTCAATATATCCGAATATCGGACTTCGTGATTTAGAAAAAGCGGCTAACATGCAACATAAAGAAGCATGTTATGCTTACGGATTAGTAATGTTCGCTTCTCACCAAAGTGAGAACAAGAACATCGGGCTACAACTATTAAACAAAACGTTTCCACAAGTGACGGAGTCGGTAATTGGGGTAAGAAATGAGGTTTTTAGATTATTACGGGACTGTTGGACATTACGTAACCCTCGTCCCTTTGACGACGTTACAACACGCTGTCTTATCAACGGCCATAACGGTTATGTTCCACAAGACCAAGGATGGGAAGTAGTCCTAGTAAAACCAGAATGCATGACTTGTTTCTGGACGTATGAATTACGTGTTTTTATTGCCTTTGCTGAACGACTTGTGTACTAGCTAGAATTATCTTCACAACTATCTTGTATCAAAGTTATTGTGTGCTATATTTCATGCTTTATGTAAAATAAGCGGTATTGTAAGTTTGTAAAATATTGTATAAAAGTTTGAACGCGAAATATTATTATAATCAGTTTTTCATATAGAATTGTAGTAGTTGAATTGTATATTAGCTACTAAGTATGAACTTAACGGGTAGGTACTACCCGAATTTAAACTTATAAAACGCTAATATGAAGAAAAAACTTTTATAAATGAGTTCATATTATGCTACGAAATACTATTAACTACTCTTAATATTCTGTATGATTAACTTGTTCCATTTGACTATTTTGAAGGAAATGGCACCGACTACTCGACACACCGTGAATATGAATGAAGAGGAATTCCGTACTTTTCTAGCTTCAAACATAGCCGCAGTACAGGCTGCGCTACATACCAACAATAACCTTGGATCTAGCAGTACAGGAAATCGTGTAGGATGCACCTACAAAGAATTCACTGCCTGCAAACCTTTGGAATTTGATGGAACCGAAGGACCGATCGGATTGAAACGGTGGACCGAGAAGGTCGAATCGGTGTTTGCCATAAGTAAGTGTACTGAAGAGGACAAAGTGAAGTACGCTACGCATACCTTCACAGGTTCTGCGTTAACATGGTGGAATACCTATCTAGAGCAAGTGGGACAAGATAATGCTTACGCACTACCGTGGTCAGCATTCAAGCACTTAATGAACGAGAAGTACCGTCCCAGAACCGAGGTCAATAAGCTCAAGACAGAACTTAGAGGGTTACGAACCCAAGGATTTGATATTACCACGTACGAAAGACGATTCACAGAATTGTGCCTATTGTGTCCGGGAGCATTCGAAGATGAGGAAGAGAAGATCGACGCGTTTGTGAAAGGATTACCGGAAAGAATCCAAGAAGATATAAGTTCACACGAGCCCGCCTCTATACAACAGGCATGTAGAATGGCTCACAAACTAGTGAACCAGATTGAAGAAAGAATTAAAGAACAGACTGCTGAAGAGGCCAATGTGAAGCAAGTCAAAAGAAAGTGGGAGAAAAACGGTGATAAGAATCACCAATACAACAACAACAGCAATTACAACAAAAATCGCAACAATTATCCCAACAATCGCAACATCAATCGCAACTACAACAAACGGCCCAACAACAACAACAACAACAACAACAACAACAACAACAACAACAACAACAACAACAACAACAACAACAACAACTACAACAATCATCCCAACAACAATAATAACCGCAACAACAACAACAATCAGAAGCAGCTATGCCAAAGGTGTGAAAAGTATCACTCGGGGTTCTGCACCAAATTTTGTAACAAGTGTAAAAGAAATGGTCATAGCGCGGCGAAGTGTGAGGTCTACGGACCAGGGGTTAATAGAACGAAAGAAACAAATGGTGTCAGAACGAGTAATGGCGGAGCAAGTAGTGTCGGAGCAAGTTATGCCAATGTAGTTTGTTATAAATGTGGAAAACCGGGCCACATTATTAGAAATTGCCCGAACCAGGAGAACACGAATGGACAAGTCCTCGGAAGAGTTTTCAATATTAATGCGGCAGAGGCACAAGAAGACCCGGAGCTTGTTACGGGTACGTTTCTTATTGACAATAAATCTGCTTACGTTTTATTTGATTCGGGTGCGGATAGAAGCTATATGAGTAGAGATTTTTGTGCTAAATTAAGTTGTCCATTGACGCCTTTGGATAGTAAATTTTTACTCGAATTAGCAAATGGTAAATTAATTTCAGCAGATAATATATGTCGGAATCGAGAAATTAAACTGGTTAGCGAAACATTTAAGATTGATTTGATACCAGTAGAGTTAGGGAGTTTTGATGTGATAATCGGTATGGACTGGTTGAAAGAAGTGAAAGCAGAGATCGTTTGTTACAAAAATGCAATTCGCATTATACGAGAAAAAGGAAAACCCTTAATGGTGTTCGGAGAAAAGGGCAACACGAAGCTACATCTTATTAGTAATTTGAAGGCACAAAAACTAATAAGAAAAGGTTGCTATGCTGTTCTAGCACACGTCGAGAAAGTACAAACTGAAGAAAAGAGCATCAATGATGTTCCCATTGCAAAAGAATTTCCCGATGTATTTCCGAAAGAATTACCGGGATTACCCCCACATCGATCCGTTGAATTTCAAATAGATCTTGTACCAGGAGCTGCACCAATAGCTCGTGCTCCTTACAGACTCGCACCCAGCGAGATGAAAGAACTACAAAGCCAATTACAAGAACTTTTAGAGCGTGGTTTCATTCGACCAAGCACATCACCGTGGGGAGCTCCTGTTTTGTTTGTCAAGAAGAAAGATGGTACATTCAGGTTGTGTATCGACTACCGAGAGTTGAACAAACTTACCATCAAGAATCGCTACCCACTACCGAGAATCGACGACTTATTTGATCAACTACAAGGCTCGTCTGTTTATTCAAAGATTGACTTACGTTCCGGGTATCATCAAATGCGGGTGAAAGAAGATGATATTCCAAAGACTGCTTTCAGAACACGTTATGGTCATTACGAGTTTATGGTCATGCCGTTTGGTTTAACTAATGCACCAGCTATGTTCATGGACCTTATGAACCGAGTGTGTGGACCATACCTTGACAAGTTTGTCATTGTTTTCATTGATGACATACTTATTTACTCAATGAATGATCAAGAACACGGTGAACATTTGAGAAAGGTGTTAGAAGTATTGAGGAAGGAAGAATTGTACGCTAAGTTTTCAAAGTGTGCATTTTGGTTGGAAGAAGTTCAATTCCTCGGTCACATAGTGAACAGAGAAGGTATTAAGGTGGATCCGACAAAGATAGAAACTGTTGAAAAGTGGGAAACCCCGAAAACTCCGAAACACATACGCCAGTTTTTAGGACTAGCTGGTTACTACAGAAGGTTCATCCAAGACTTTTCCAGAATAGCAAAACCCTTGACTGCATTAACGCATAAAGGGAAGAAATTTGAATGGAATGATGAACAAGAGAAAGTGTTTCAGTTATTGAAGAAAAAGCTAACTACGGCACCTATATTGTCATTGCCTGAAGGGAATGATGATTTTGTGATTTATTGTGATGCATCAAAGCAAGGTCTCGGTTGTGTATTAATGCAACGAACGAAGGTTATTGCTTATGCGTCTAGACAATTGAAGATTCACGAACAAAATTATACGACGCATGATTTGGAATTAGGCGCGGTTGTTTTTGCATTAAAGACTTGGAGGCACTACTTATATGGGGTCAAAAGTATTATATATACCGACCACAAAAGTCTTCAACACATATTTAATCAGAAACAACTGGATATGAGACAGCGTAGGTGGATTGAATTATTGAATGATTACGACTTTGAGATTCGTTACCACCCGGGGAAGGCAAATGTGGTAGCCGATGCCTTGAGCAGGAAGGACAGAGAACCCATTCGAGTAAAATCTATGAATATAATGATTCATAATAACCTTACTACTCAAATAAAGGAGGCGCAACAAGGAGTTTTAAAAGAGGGAAATTTAAAGGATGAAATACCCAAAGGATCGAAGAAGCATCTTAATATTCGGGAAGACGGAACCCGGTATAGGGCTGAAAGGATTTGGGTACCAAAATTTGGAGATATAAGAGAAATGGTACTTAGAGAAGCTCATAAAACCAGATACTCAATACATCCTGGAACGGGGAAGATGTACAAGGATCTCAAGAAACATTTTTGGTGGCCGGGTATGAAAGCCGATGTTGCTAAATACGTAGGAGAATGTTTGACGTGTTCTAAGGTCAAAGCTGAGCATCAGAAACCATCAGGTCTACTTCAACAACCCGAAATCCCAGAATGGAAATGGGAAAACATTACCATGGATTTCATCACTAAATTGCCAAGGACTGCAAGTGGTTTTGATACTATTTGGGTAATAGTTGATCGTCTCACCAAATCAGCACACTTCCTGCCAATAAGAGAAGATGACAAGATGGAGAAGTTAGCACGACTGTATTTGAAGGAAGTCGTCTCCAGACATGGAATACCAATCTCTATTATCTCTGATAGGGATGGTAGATTTATTTCAAGATTCTGGCAGACATTACAGCAAGCATTAGGAACTCGTATAGACATGAGTACTGCCTATCATCTACAAACTGATGGGCAGAGTGAAAGGACGATACAAACGCTTGAATACATGCTACGAGCATGTGTTATTGATTTTGGAAACAGTTGGGATCGACATCTACCGTTAGCAGAATTTTCCTACAATAACAGCTACCATTCAAGCATTAAGATGGCGCCGTTTGAAGCACTTTATGGTAGAAAGTGCAGGTCTCCGATTTGTTGGAGTGAAGTGGGGGATAGACAGATTACGGGTCCGGAGATTATACAAGAAACTACCGAGAAGATCATCCAAATTCAACAACGGTTGAAAACCGCCCAAAGTCGACAAAAGAGCTACGCTGACATTAAAAGAAAAGATATAGAATTTGAAATTGGAGAGATGGTCATGCTTAAAGTTGCACCTTGGAAAGGCGTTGTTCGATTTGGTAAACGAGGGAAATTAAATCCAAGGTATATTGGACCATTCAAGATTATTGATCGTGTCAGACCAGTAGCTTACCGACTTGAGTTACCTCAACAACTCGCGGCTGTACATAACACTTTCCACGTCTCGAATTTGAAGAAATGTTTTGCTAAAGAAGATCTCACTATTCCGTTAGATGAAATCCAAATCAACGAAAAACTTCAATTCATCGAAGAACCCGTCGAAATAATGGATCGTGAGGTTAAAAGACTTAAGCAAAACAAGATACCAATTGTTAAGGTTCGATGGAATGCTCGTAGAGGACCCGAGTTCACCTGGGAGCGTGAAGATCAGATGAAGAAGAAATACCCGCATCTATTTCCAGAATATTCGTCAACACCTTCAACAGCTTAAAATTTCGGGACGAAATTTATTTAACGGGTAGGTACTGTAGTGACCCGAACTTTTCCATGTTTATATATATTAATTGAGATTGATATTTACATGATTAAATGTTTCCAACATGTTAAGCAATCAAACTTGTTAAGACTTGATTAATTGAAATAGGTTTCATATAGACAATTGACTACCCAAGTTGACCGGTGATTCACGAACGTTAAAACTTGTAAAAACTATATGATGACATATATATGGTTATATATATATAGTTAACATGATATTATGATAAGTAAACATATCATTAAGTATATTAACAATGAACTACATATGTAAAAACAAGACTACTAACTTAATGATTTTGAAACGAGACATATATGTAACGATTATAGTTGTAACGACATTTAATGTATATATATCATATTAAGAGATATTCGTACATTATAATATCATGATAATATAATAATTTAAAATATCTTTTGATATTATAAACATTGGGTTAACAACATTTAACAAGATCGTTAACCTAAAGGTTTCAAAACAACATTTACATGTAACGACTAACGATGACTTAACGACTCAGTTACAATGTATATACATGTAGTTTTTTAATATGTATTCATACACTTTTGAAAGACTTCAAGACACTTATCAAAATACTTCTACTTAACAAAAATGCTTACAATTACATCCTCGTTCAGTTTCATCAACAATTCTACTCGTATGCACCCGTATTCGTACTCGTACAATACACAGCTTTTAGATGTATGTACTATTGGTATATACACTCCAATGATCAGCTTTTAGCAGCCCATGTGAGTCACCTAACACATGTGGGAACCATCATTTGGCAACTAGCATGAAATATCTCATAAAATTACAAAAATATGAGTAATCATTCATGACTTATTTACATGAAAACAAAATTACATATCCTTTATATCTAATCCATACACCAACGACCAAAAACACCTACAAACACTTTCATTCTTCAATTTTCTTCATCTAATTGATCTCTCTCAAGTTCTATCTTCAAGTTCTAAGTGTTCTTCATATATTTTACAAGTTCTAGTTACATAAAATCAAGAATACTTTCAAGTTTGCTAGCTCACTTCCAATCTTGTAAGGTGATCATCCAACCTCAAGAAATCTTTGTTTCTTACAGTAGGTTATCATTCTAATATAAGGTAATAATCATATTCAAACTTTGGTTCAATTTCTATAACTATAACAATCTTATTTCAAGTGATGATCTTACTTGAACTTGTTTTCGTGTCATGATTCTGCTTCAAGAACTTCTAGCCATCCAAGGATCCGTTGAAGCTAGATCCATTTTTATATTTTCCAGTAGGTTTATCCAAGAAACTTAAGGTAGTAATGATGTTCATAACATCATTCGATTCATACATATAAAGCTATCTTATTTGAAGGTTTAAACTTGTAATCACTAGAACATAGTTTAGTTAATTCTAAACTTGTTCGCAAACAAAAGTTAATCCTTCTAACTTGACTTTTAAAATCAACTAAACACATGTTCTATATCTGTATGTTATGCTAACTTAATGATTTAAAACCTGGAAACACGAAAAACACCGTAAAACCGGATTTACGCCGTCGTAGTAACACGGGCTGTTTTGGGTTAGTTAATTAAAAACTATGATAAACTTTGATTTAAAAGTTGTTATTCTGAGAAAATGATTTTTATTATGAACATGAAACTATATCCAAAAATTATAGTTAAACTCAAAGTGGAAGTATGTTTTCTAAAATGGTCATCTAGACGTCGTTCTTTCGACTGAAATGACTACCTTCACAAAAACGACTTGTAACTTATTTTTTCGACTATAAACCTATACTTTTTCTGTTTAGATTCATAAAATAGAGTTCAATATGAAACCATAGCAATTTGATTCACTCAAAACGGATTTAAAATGAAGAAGTTATGGGTAAAACAAGATTGGATAATTTTTCTCATTTTAGCTACGTGAAAATTGGTAACAAATCTATTCCAACCATAACTTAATCAACTTGTATTGTATATTATGTAATCTTGAGATACCATAGACATGTATACAATGTTTCGACCTATCATGTCGACACATCTATATATATTTCGGAACAACCATAGACACTCTATATGTGAATGTTGGAGTTAGCTATACAGGGTTGAGGTTGATTCCAAAATATATATAGTTTGAGTTGTGATCAATACTGAGATACGTATACACTGGGTCGTGGATTGATTCAAGATAATATTTATCGATTTATTTCTGTACATCTAACTGTGGACAACTAGTTGTAGGTTACTAACGAGGACAGCTGACTTAATAAACTTAAAACATCAAAATATATTAAAAGTGTTGTAAATATATTTTGAACATACTTTGATATATATGTATATATTGTTATAGGTTCGTGAATCAACCAGTGGCCAAGTCTTACTTCCCGACGAAGTAAAAATCTGTGAAAGTGAGTTATAGTCCCACTTTTAAAATCTAATATTTTTGGGATGAGAATACATGCAGGTTTTATAAATGATTTACAAAATAGACACAAGTACGTGAAACTACATTCTATGGTTGAATTATCGAAATCGAATATGCCCCTTTTTATTAAGTCTGGTAATCTAAGAATTAGGGAACAGACACCCTAATTGACGCGAATCCTAAAGATAGATCTATTGGGCCCAACAAGCCCCATCCAAAGTACCGGATGCTTTAGTACTTCGAAATTTATATCATATCCGAAGGGTGTCCCGGAATGATGGGGATATTCTTATATATGCATCTTGTTAATGTCGGTTACCAGGTGTTCACCATATGAATGATTTTTATCTCTATGTATGGGATGTGTATTGAAATATGAAATCTTGTGGTCTATTGTTACGATTTGATATATATAGGTTAAACCTATAACTCACCAACATTTTTGTTGACGTTTTAAGCATGTTTATTCTCAGGTGATTATTAAGAGCTTCCGCTGTCGCATACTTAAATAAGGACGAGATTTGGAGTCCATGCTTGTATGATATTGTGTAAAAACTGCATTCAAGAAACTTATTTTGTTGTAACATATTTGTATTGTAAACCATTATGTAATGGTCGTGTGTAAACAGGATATTTTAGATTATCATTATTTGATAATCTACGTAAAGTTTTTTAAACCTTTATTGATGAAATAAAGGTTATGGTTTGTTTTAAAATGAATGCAGTCTTTGAAAAACGTCTCATATAGAGGTCAAAACCTCGCAACGAAATCAATTAATATGGAACGTTTTTAATCAATAAGAACGGGACATTTCATTTCCCATCTCCGTAAGTGTCTTGCGGATGATTCTTCATGGATGCCACTAGATGAGATTGAGTTAAACAACAAGTTGGAGTATGTCGAAGAGCCGATTGCCATACTTGATGAAAAGGTAAAAATGTTGCGTAACAAAGAGGTGAGGACCTTTAAAGTCCAATGGCGTCGTATTAAAGGTTCCGAGTTTACTTGGGAGCCCGAAGAATTTGTGTTGGTTTATCTTCCCTCGTGTCATGCGGCTTGGATCGCGAGGACGCAATCTGGTTCAAGTGGGGGAGAGTTGTAACACCCCGTTTTCCCGTGCGCGTCTAAAGGTACGTACTTAATCAATAGTACGCTTATAACTTACTCATTATGTGATTAAATGAACTAAGTGTTAGTTAGGTGTAAGTGCATATATGTATATGTATGTATATATATATAGGTATATTCGAATGCGTGTGTGTACGCGTTTATGAATGTGTCGTGATTGGCGTCGAGTCGTGTGAGACTTAAGGTTGAGGTTTAGACGTGCATAGGAAGGGTGAAAGTTGTTGTGATTGTGTTTGAACCTTCGTTTTATGATTTGTAGTCGAAGTGACCAGACCTAGGCTAACATCGCGCCGCGACAAACGGGTCCGCGTCGCGACAAACAAAGCAAATCCAGATCAGAACTTGAGTTAAGAAGGGTGGTTTTTCCTTCTTTATGTCGCACCGCGACAAATGTGCCGCGCCGCGGCAATTCTGCAGTTCTAACTCCAAATTTCCACTTAAAATTAAATAGGGTTTAGGGGCAATTTGGTCTTTTCACGTGTAGATCTGGATGGAGCCTTTAATATCAACCACTTATTCTTTATTCTCATTTCTTTTCCTTTTTCTTTCTAAATTTCCTCTCAAATCCTAAAACCCACTTAGATTAAACTTAAGATTTGAAGGTGAAGTTTTGTGAATCAATCCTAGAGGCGAGAATTAAAGTTGTTCATCGTATCTCTAGCTACACATTCATAGTCTTGGTAAGTTCTAACTCTAAGTCTTGAGTTTTAACTAGTTTAAACTAGGGTTTGGATCATATGGAACTAGTGTGACCCATTTGAGGGTTAAATGGGTGGGTTTTTGGGTTGGATTGTTGAAAGGAAACCCTAAATAGCTATTATCTAGGGTTTGGTCTTGTGATTTGAGGATATAAGTGCTAAATGATGTTGTTAGTCATTAATGCACTTTTGAAATGATGAAAGAGTTGTTATTGTTTAAGTTTGACTTGATTTGTGAGTCAAAGAGTCAAAAGTACACTAGTTGACCTAATTGGGTGAAATGGGTATGAAATACACCAAGTTTATGTTAGTTGATGTTATTAAACCCTAATCACTAGCTTTTAGTGATTTATGACGAGGCATGGCCATTAATGGGCGGTTTTGGTGTAGTTGAGTCTTTTAATGCAAACGGGTCATTAAATGCTCAAGGGTTGTGGTTGGCATTTCATTCAACTAGTTTGTATGTTAATAAATACATAATGTAATAGTTACGTTACATTGAAGGTTTGCAAGCTCGGTTAGCTTCCACAAGAGTCTTGAGGTGAGTGGAATGATTATACTTGTGTGTATATAATGTATCTATTTGTAGGGTGGGGGATGGGGCCGGGTATACGTGTCTATACCACCAAGAGTTAGTGATATATTTCGTTGTACACTAATGATGGATATTTCGTTGTCCAAATTGCCCAAGAGTTAATGATATATTTCGTTGTATACTAACGATTTCTAGAACGGATATTTCGTTGTCTGTGTCGCCTTGGGGTTAGTGATATATTTCGTTGTACACTAACGGTCGTTATGAACACCGATGGGAAATTCGAAGTACCATTCCCTTGTGTGTTGGTTAACTTTAATTACGCGTTGTCTTGTAGTATATTATATCATTCGGGTTATGTATATGCGATGGTTTGTGCTAGTTTGTGACCTTGAAGGGTTTAGAGTTATACTTGCGATGGTATGCTATGTATATTGTTAGCGTGTAAGAGGTATTTGTGTAAGTGCTTGCAAGTAGGTGTATTATATATGTATATGTATAATTATTGCATTCACTAAGCGTTAGCTTACCCTCTCGTTGTTTATCTTTTTAGATGCAGGCGCAGTTAAGGGCAAGGGGGTTATCGGACATTAGGTGTTCCGTAATGATGCTTTGTTGGAGTTTTGGTGTGGGCCCAACGTTTTGGGTAGTTTAGTCCCAAACCATGCTTGAAGTGTCGTTTGGATTGTAAACTATCATTTTGTAATGGGTCAAACTTGTACAAAACTTTATTCGTGGCCACGTGCCTTTTGTAAACAATTAAATGTTGTGCGTTTTAAATGGAACTCGTGTAATGGGTTACATATCTATTTGGCGTGTAATTGTGTTGTATAAAAAAAAAATTATCGTATGGATTGCGGGTTGGTTTGTTACAGTTACACGGACAGGCTTCTGACTTAAAACTCGTAAACATTCTTACAATAACCTTATTATTATTAAACTTAAATTAAAATTATAATTATAAAATATAAATATATAAATATTGAGAGAGATAGATAGATCAGGGGTGTAAAATTCGAGCAGAATGCGTGAGCTTTTATAGGCCCACTTTGAACTGTACAGCTCCGCGAGTGCGGTACTTTTGTGCCTTACTGCTCCGCGAGTGCGGAGCTTCGGATTCCAGCTCACCAAATTGAGTTAAACGTGGGCTGCTGAATATTATAATATATAATATAATAATATATAATTTTATATATATATATATATATATATATATATATATATATATATATATATATATATATATATATATATATATATATATATTATATTCTTGTGCATAGTTGACTTGTAATTTTAGCTCCGTTGAGTTGTATGTTGATGCTCGGTTTATGTCTCGGTTCCGGATTTTCGAACGCCTTTTCGTATGCTTAGATATCTTGTACTTTACGTTTCGCGGCTTGTACTCTTGTCATTTTTAGGCGTTTCTCATCAATAAATTGAACCACTTGGATTGTACTTTGTACTTTTTAGCTTTTTGGTCATTTTCTTCTTTTGTCTTCGCACTTATTTATTTAAACGAATATTACATAAAAAAATAGAACAATTGCAACTAAAAGCTTTACATATTGGAAGGATATTGCTATGAAATATATGTTCCTTTTTAGCATTATCAAATATCCTCACACTTGAACGTTGCTTGTCCTCAAGCAATACAGAACTTGAAATTAAAATCACACTTCACTCGAATCATTTTTTTATTCTCACACTTTATACATCAGTGATTTTGATACGGCGGTATAAACAATGATGGTAACGATGTGGTTTACAGTCTCACATGACTATGAAAATTTAGATCCTTAAGGAAATTGAATCTTTATGAAAACATTTGATCTTTTGAAATTCATTCTAGCTTTTACCCTAGATAAGTTTTCTGAAATAACCCTTCACCGGTGTTTGCAAAATATTTTGCGGCTTTTGTGGGTTTTAGATTTTAAAATTTTAGCTCAAAACTTGCGATTTTATGTCACCCACTTGCTAACCTTGTATTAGGAAAGTAACACGTCCAGTATACTTGTTCCGTATATTACCTTTCGATAAACTACCTTCCGGTTGTAAAGGAAAGCATTGAACAAGCAACTGTTAAGGCAATGTCTAATGATATGCAGATGTTCATGGTCCATAACGTGTCGGATGCAGTTACTATCCTTTGTAGGAGCAATAGTAAAGATCACCCTATAGTTTTTTGGTCTGGCATAAGGTCCCGTCTTCGACCTTGCTATGCAACCACCGTTCTTACGGTTGACACCCGATTTTGGTTCAGGTGACCTAATGAATTCAATGGTAATGAACGCATTGAAAATAGGTTTTCAGAAAACAAATCGGTTTTAATTTGATCAAAATATTTTCTCGTTCAAGCTCGAGTTTAGATATCATCGAATTCCATGAGTTTGTAATTCTCAATCTTTAAAGTCAATCTCAAGGATTGAGTAATATCAGGCTTAAAAGCTAATTTTTAATCTTTAAGCATATTATCCTTTCTGGGGGTCTGATTCATTAGTCTTATCAAGCTAATTTTCACGACGCCCTCCCCATTTTACGAGACAGATCCTCTCATGGTTAGGATAAGTATGACCACTTGGTGACCCTGCTTGATGCTGAGGTCCGTGGATTTCCTGCTGATTTTAGAGATAACTTTTCTAGATTTTTCGTCAACCTATAGCTGTTCTGGACGACAACTTCTTGACCTAAATCAAGAAGCGCGTGTCTTTTTCGGAAGACTTTACTTCCTTTTAATGATGAAATTGATTCATCGTGTAGATCCATCTTTCTTTCAAATATATTACAGTAATTCGGGTAAAACTGATTAGTTTAGTCCAAAGCAAAAGTACCTGCAATAATCTTGTACAAAAATCTGTGATATATGTTTTAAAGAACTTGATAATTTCTTCCCACACTTAGCATTTATTTATTCTTTTCTTTGCCTTTTTATTCTCCTCTTTTCCATTTTAAATGAATTCAAGCATTTTAGGTTGTTTCTCAATTTATGTCTTTTCTGAGGTAAAGATAATTTCGGCATTAACACCTAGTTTTATCGTTCATAAATATGTATAAACATGATTTTGAATTCATTTAGTTAAAAATTTCTCAAATTTTCACAAAATTTGGCAATTACACTAAGTGTAGTCCCGAGAGAATTTATAACCCTTCCCCACACTTGAGATCTTGCAATGCCCTCATTTGCAAGAAATCAGTAAAAATTTAAATTCATGAGGGTGATTAGTGTAGAAAAATGATTAAAAATACCGATTTTGCAAACATATTATTTTATATCACATTTGATATATTAGTAGCTTTTGCTGAACTTAATGACAGTCTTTGAAAGTGCGCTGTTTTATCCTGTTTTGTATATAACATAAAATACAAACATATATATACATATTTTTGAAGTTTGGTATATAACCCCACGTTCATATAATATTTTTGGCATACTTTAGATCAATAATATTAAAATAATGATAACAAAATTTTTTGCCCCGTCCTTGGGTAAAGCAATTTCGGTTCCATGACCTAGTCTTTAACTTACGACAAATTTTAGAAATCATTTTTTTTAATCTTAATGAAATAAAGTAAATTTTGTTTTTAAATTCACACAAAACTTAAATTTAGAATTCATATTAATTTTTTACAAAACCTACAAAACAAAAAGTTCAGAATGGGGGGAGAAAACTAGTTCTTTAGTGTCTGCTAGTGAAAAAGATCAATCGGATTCCATTCTCTAAACTACACGAGAACAGAACAACTAACTCTAGACAGTATTTTCTTTTTTAGAACATTTGAATCTCCCCACACTTAGGTAGCTGTGGTGTCGAAATTGTGATTAACTTCATCGTCAATTTCTCTTGGACCATAATCAACTTGCATATCTGTGACTTTTGCTTTAAGCCATTGGTCGAATTCTTGTGTAATATCCACAAATTCAACTAGTTTCGCCTTTTCTTTAGGCGATATATTGGATACTAACCGGTTACATAACTTAAAGTTCCCCTTGGTTCTAGTATCGCGAATCCGTTTAATAAGTTTCTTCATTGAACTGTTAATAACGGGGTCATTTAATTTCGTATCAACAATGGGGTTCTTTGTTATCAGGTCATCATTAGGTTTTACTTCATCTTCCCCACACTTAGGCGTTTTATTATTGTTAAGCACTACCGTTGGAGTTGGTAAAATAATATGGTTCTTACCAATCGTTTTTGTTGGTTCAATGGTTTTGGTTGGTGGCAATTTAGACTTTCGACTCACAAAGGTGACCGATTTGTCACCATCACTAAGTGTCATTCTACCCACTCTTACATCAAATAACACCCCGGTGGATGCTAAGAATGGTCGACCTAAAATTAGAGGAATGTTTGAGTCCTCTTCTATGTCAATGACAATAAATTCGACTAGAAATGTTAAATTACCCACTTGAACGGGTAGGTTGTCAGCAATTCCAACTGGGTGCTTAATGGTTTGATCAAGGAGTCGAACACTCATTTTCGCTGGACTTAACTCACCTACTCCTAATCTCTTATATAATGAAAGAGGCATAACACTTACACTTGCACCTAAATCTGCTAGTGGATCATACATGACACAATCACTAAGTAGACAAGGAACAATAAATTCACCCGGATCACCCACCCTGGGTGGAGGTTTTAGTGGAACTGTCTTCACTGGGTTTACTTCTATGGTTTTTGTTTCTTGCATTTTCTTATTCTTCTTCTTCTTCTTCTTCTTCTTCTTCTTCTTCTTCTTCTTCTTTCCAGAGGTTTCACAAACTTAATTACCTATTACTTGCTCATACTCAACTCCTTTTCTTGGAAATGGGATGGGTGGTCTGTATGGTGCCACCACTGGCTTTACATACTAGGTGGTGGTGGTGGTGTTGTAACTTCTTCATTGTTACTCACATCGAAAACCTTCCCATCTTCTGATGATGGTTTTTCAGAATTTGTTGACACCATATTAACATTCTCATTTCGAGGATTTACTTCAGTATTACTCGGTAGCTTTCCTTATTCCCTCTCACTCATCATGCTAGCATGAGTACCTACGTGTTTTTCTAGATTCAAAATGGAAGCTTGTTGAGTTCTTAATGACTGATCAAACCTCTCATTTGTTTGGGTTTGAAATGTAATAAATTATGTTTGAGATTCCATTAGCCTTGCCATCATTTCTTTTAGATTTGACTTTTTCTCTTCGGTTAGTTGTGGTGGTTTATACAACCTAGGTTTTTGTTGATTGAAAGTGTTGTTTTGAGTTGGTTGGTTATTCGGACCTTGTTGGTTAGACGAGTTATTGTTGGGTCCATTTGGATTGTAAAGAATGTTTTGATTTCGATTAAAGTTTGGCCTTGGCAGTTGATAATTATTTTGATAATTATTTCCCGACCTTTGGTTAATGTAGGAAACATTCTCACGTTGTTCCATCGTTTGTTCAATGTTACACTCTTTTGTTAAGTGTGGTCCACCGCATTGCTCACAACTGATTCGTATTGCGTGAATATCTTTAGTCATCTTTTCCATTCGTCTTTCGAAAGCATCTATCTTTGCAGAAATAGAATCAAAGTCATGGCTAGAATCGGCTCTAGCCGCTTTAGATGAACTAAAAATATCTTTTTCTTGGTACCACTCATGTGAGTGGGATGCTGTGTTATCAATAATTTTGTAAGCTTTAGTTGCGGTTTTCTCCATAATGGAACCACCAGTTGCTATGTCGATGTCTTTTCGTGTAGCAACGTCAACACCTTGGTAGAATATTTGTACTATTTGATAAGTGTCTAAACCGTGCTGAGGACATCCTCACAACAAGTTTCCGAATCTTATGCACGCCTCATATAATGTTTCATTTGGCTTTTGTGTGAACGTAACAATTTCTCCTTGAAGTCTCACGGCTTTAGATGCCGGAAAGAATCTTTTAAGAAATTTCTCAACTAAAACATCCCATGTGTCAATCGCTCCTTTGGGTAACGATTCTAACCAATCTTTGGCTTCTCTCTTTAAAGTCCAGGGAAACAACATGAGATATATCTGTTCATCCTCGACTTCTCTGACTTTAAATAGAGTACAAATCCTATTAAAGGTTCGAAGATGTTCGTTTGGATCTCCTTTCGGCGTACCACTATATTGGCACTGATTAGTTACCATGTGTAGGATTTGTCCTTTGATTTCATAATCCGGCGCATTAATGTTTGGCTTAATAATGGCGTGTCCTTGGCCCATGCGTGTGGCCCTCATTCGATCTTCCATACTTAGAGGTTCCGTTACTTCCATAATTGAATTTGTTGAATACGAATCACTAGAGGATTCTAATTTAACAGTTTGTGGTTCAGGAGGTGTAATTAGTGGTTCAGGATCTTGGAATTGACCCTGAATATCCTCCGGGTTCTCAATTGCGAGGTCTGCTTCAAAAAATGGATTATCGGAAATTTGAGTTGGAGTACTTGTTCGACTAGATGATGATTCTAAAGAAAAATCAACAGCGGCAATATTAGCTAGATGTCTGGATCGAGTTACAGGTGGTGAACGTTTTGCTCGGTGCATTCACTGAATATCCTATTAGTTATAAAATTAAAAATTATATAAGTTATCAAATTAATAGACTTTTCTGCTTTTTCCCACGTTTCGAATAGCCAAAAGATGCAGTAGGGAGCCAGGAACCTTTAAATCGGAAAATCCACAACTCAGCCACTAACAAATCCAACTATTACTACGAAGCAGAAAATTTTGGATGTCTATCAATTTAACCGCTTAAAATAATTTTTCCGTCGAAGTTTAAAGAAAATAAAGAAAATTCTATGTCCTAAAAACTAGAGCGTAGAAATGAGAAAGAAAAAGCGCGTCGAAAAACGTCGAAAAATAAAAATAAGAAAGAAAAACGTTGAAACTTAAAAGACTAAAAATTAAATCTAAAAAGTTGCGCCTAAAGGTATTAAAGCTTAAAAGAAAATCTATACCCAAAATGGCAATTACTTAAAAGGCACTAAAATATATAAACGGCATCGCAAAATTCTAAAGTGCCTAAATCTTGATTCTAAAGAAAAAGCACTTAAGGGATTTTACGGCAAAACTTAAAAACTAGAATTATAAAAATAACTATGGCAAAATACTAAACTTAAAACTATATATTACGATAGACAAATATACAAATTACGAGTTAAATGATAAAAATATATAATTTATAAAAAGAAACAAAAAATGATAAAATCACTTATTTTTTTAAAAATATTATTTTTATATTATTATTTTATAAAAGTATTAATTTATATAGTTTATAATAATTATTAAACTTAATAATACTAATTAAAACTAAAAATAAAACTAAATAAAACTAATTATTTTAATTAAACCCTAAAGATTAAATAATAATAATAAATTTAACCCTAATTCGTAATTAATGTAGTCCAACGTTTCAGTCTGGCAGGCTCCGCGACTGCGGTATCTCATGCCAGAAGAGCTCCGTGACTGCGAAGATATTCAGTCTCAGATGATTACAGGCTCAAATTCGGTCGGCAGTTTCAGATATTACTTTTTTGATTTTTAATATTTTTTTACAATATAAAAGATAGATAATAAATTTATATTTTAAAAATCTAAATAAAACACTTTTTAAAGACAATCTCTTAAATATATGTATATATTTTTTTTCTTTTTTTTAACACTTATTAAATTTTTAAGAAATAATATATTTTTACAAAAATATAATTTACAAAAATATAGCATTTTTACCGAGTCCCCGGCAGCGGCGCCAAAACTTGATGTGCGAGCGGAGTGGTACGAAAATACTATTATTGTTTATTACGAAATACGACGAAATATTACACAAGTTTTATTATTTATTTACGGATGGAATATACCTAAACATTGCTACAACACTATAGGCAGTGTACCTAATCGTAGAGTAGTGTAGTTTTTAGTAAGTCCGGTTCGTTCCACAGGGAGCTAGTGATTACGTACTATATTTTTATAGAACTATATTTTTACAAAATATATATAATTATATATAGGTAGTAATATTATAAAAGGGGGTTTTACCGTTTAATGACCGGTTTGTCGATTTTATATTTTAAGCGTAAAGATAAATGACAATAATTAAAATGCGTAAAATAAATAACAATAATTAAATGATGAAATATAAAATTGCGAATAATAAAATGACAGTAAATGAAAGTACGATGAGAAATACAATAAAAGAATTATGCTTATTTAAACTTCCGTAATCATGATGTTTGACGTTTTGATTTTAATTTATTACTCTGGGTTAATTGTCCTTTGTCCTGGATTATTTGATGCCTATCTAGTTTTTGTCCATAATAGTCCATCGGTCATAATTATAAAATGCTCGTTAAATTAACCTTATTCCCGAAGTCAAATATTCCAACTAATTAGGGATTCGAACTATAACAATGTTTTAATACTTTGTTAATAATTACACTAGGTTATCGACTGCGTGTAATCCAAGGTTTTAATACTTTGTTAATAATTACATCAATTATCCTTGTATGTAATCCACGCCTGTTTTAATTAGTCCATGATATATTAATTTATCCACTTGGCCAAAATGAATAATCAATTACCCAACCCAATTGATTAATTAAATGATTGTAAACGATGTCGTATAAACGTCACTAAATAGGACATTCGTAATCAATTTAATAATTATTAGATTAACTAATTTGAAGATATGTTCGACAGGTTCCAATGATTTGTCATTCAATTAGACAATACCCCCTACCTATTAATAGTCAATAGTCCAATGTTCACAAGTGTCGGTCTTTTGTCCAAACCCTAATTATGGTACAAAATCCAATAACCCCGTCTTAATATTTAGCCCAACATCACGATTACTTCGGCTCAAATAAGCATAATAATAACTTAGTTACGAGACATTAATTTAAAAAGGAAGAATATAGCTTACAGTGATTATTAATAGCGTAGCGTTACACGGACAGAGTTCCGACTTAAAACCCGTAAAACATTCTTACAATAACCTTATTATTGTTAAACTTAAATTAAAATTATAATTATAAAATATAAATATATAAATATTGAGAGAGATAGATAGATCAGGGGTGTAGAATTCGAGCAGAATGCGTGAGCTTTTATAGGCCCACTTTGAACTGTACAGCTCCGCGAGTGCGGTACTTTTGTGCCTTATAGCTCCGCGAGTGTGGAGCCTCGAATTCCAGCTCACCAAATTGAGTTAAGCATGGGCTGCTGAATATTATAATATATAATATAATAATATATAATTATATATATATATATTATATTATATTCTTGTGCATAGTTGACTTGTAATTTTAGCTCCGTTGAGTTGTACGTTGATGCTCGGTTTATGTCTCGGTTCCGGATTTTCGAACGCCTTTTCGTATGCTTAGATATCTTGTACTTTGCATTTCGCGGCTTGTACTCTTGTCATTTTTAGGCGTTTCTCATCAATAAATTGAACCACTTGGATTATACTTTGTACTTTTTAGCTTTTTGGTCATTTGCGTCTTCAAATCATCATTTTCTTCTTTTGTCTTCGCACTTATTTATTTAAACGAATATTACATAAAAATAGAACAATTGTAACTAAAAGCTTTACATATTGGAAGGATATTACTATGAAATATATGTTCCTTTTTAGCATTATCAACAAGATTTTCATATTTATAAACAGAATCTTCTCGTCTACATAAAGATAAAATCATTCATATGGTGAACACCTGGTAACCGACATTAATATAATGAATATAGAATATCCCCAAAACAGAATCCTCTCGCCTGTATAACAGAATCCTCTCGTCTGTATAATAATCGAAGTACTAAAGCATCTGTAACCTGGATGGGGTTTGTTAGGCCCATATATCTATCTTTAGGATTCACGTCAATTATGTAACAGAATCGTCTCGTCTGTTTCCCTAATTCTTAGGTTACCAAGCTAAAAGGGGCGATATTCGGTCTAATAATCCAACCATAGAATGTAGTTTTTAGTACTTGTGTCTATTTCGTCAAACAGTTATAAAAGTAGCGGATGTATTCTCAGTCTCAAAAATATATATTGCAAAAGCATTTAAAAAGGGAGCAAATGAAACTCACAATACTGTATTTCGTTGCAAGTATTCATATGACAGCACTGAAAAAGTGCAGGGTTGGCCCCGGATTCACGAACCTCAAAGAATGAGAGGCAATATTAATATAAATAATGAAAGTAGTAATAATATTACTAATGTTAATAACTATATTTTAACTTGTAATCATATAATTAAATATTATAAATTTCTCCATATAATACTTAAGAATTATTTATATTACAATACTCATATATTACATATATTAATTTACCATTGTTAATAAATAATTATTCGTTATTAACTTTGTTAAAATAAATCGAGTATTTCTAAATACTGTAATCAAAGTTTTAAAAATATATATTCTAAAACACTATATATATATATATATATATATATATATATATATATATATATATATATATATATATATTTATATATATATATATATATATATATATATATATATATATATATATATATATATATATATATATATATATATATATATATATATATATATTATAGTTTGTTAGTGAAGCGTGGGATAAAGTCCAAAGGTCAAATAAACGTATGAAATCATGTAAAATGTCGATTTACTTAACTTGTTGGTATCCAACATCTAAGTTATTTACACTCCACTTTCTTACTTTCACATTAAATAAAATGAAAGCTAAAATAGTTATCTTGTCAAAGTCACGAGAAAAATATTGTAAAGCTTAAATTTGAAATCAAACATGAATCTCTACTAACCCTTGTCTAGTTCCTGTTAATTGACACATTTGTTCTTATTTATAAATCACTTTATCATTTTCCAAAAATTGATAAAAAGAAAAGATTTCTCAAATCTCAGTGGACCTCACAACAGAGACCTGTAACCATATCACAAAATGTCTGATAAATCAATCATTTGATTTTACCTATTAATTTCCGTCGATAAATATATTAAACATATATTGGAACAAATACGTTCGTGTAAGGTATTATATATCTAATACTTTGTTAACGTTTTCAAGTTATCATATATATATATATACGTATATATATATATATATATATATATATATATATATATATATATATATATATATATTACGTATATATATATACGTATATATATATATATATATATATATATATATATATATATATATATATATCTATTTAAACATAATTGTTCGTGAATAGTTGGGAATAGTCGAAGGGTAACTGAATACATGAACAAAGTTCTAAAATTTTGAGAATCAACCTTACATACTTTGCTTATTGTGTCGGAATCATATAAAGATTAAGTTTAAATCACAACTGCACTTCGACGGGTTGAGCTTCATATTTATCTTTCTCAACGATGCAAACATTTCTAATATATCTTCAAACAAACCTTGTTCTGTTGTGCTTTTTATCACCAAATCATCAACATATGAATCTAAATTTCTGCCAATCTGACCTTTGAAAGCCTCGTCTATTACTCGTTGGTATGTTGCTCCGGCATTTTTAGACCAAAAGGCATCTTGGTATAACAGTATATGCCCTGGCTTGTGTGAAAGGTAGTTTTATCCTCATCGTCTGCTGCCATCTGTATCTGATGGTATCCTTTATACGCATCCAAAAAACATTTATATCGGAAGCTGGCTAGTGACTCAACTTTCCAGTCTAATCTGGTAGAGGATAATTGTCTTTGGGACAGGCTTTGTTAATGTCCGTGAAGTCGACACACATACGCCAAGACCCATCGGGCTTTTTTACCAGTACTGGGTTTGCTACCCATGTCTGGTACCTTACTTCTCGTAATATGTTTTCTTTTACCAACTTGTAGACTTCCGCCTTCAACCATTCGCTTCTTTCCGGTGCCATACCGCATTTCTTTTGTCGCACTCGCGTCAGACTTGGATTTGCATTAAGTTTATGCTCAACAATATCTCTTGGTACTCCAGTCATGTCTGCTTCTTTCCATGCAAAGACATCCGTATTAGAAGCTAATATGTTACGAAGCTTAAACTTTGTCTCATCGGACAATCCTCCGCCGATTTTAATTTTTTAGTCTGGATATCGCGGGTTTGCGATAATCATGCAGCTTCGAAGCTGTTCTGCCTCGCTTGGCTATTTTTCTGCTTGTTCTACAGTTACAACACTTGCATCTTGTTTTTCTGACCTTATTGTTGCAATTCCTAATGGTGTTGGGAACTTGATAAGACCATGCACCGTGGCAGGGATAGCTTTCAACTTTTGCAAAGTTGTGCATCCCAAAAGCGCATTATATTTTGAGTAAGACCTTACTACAGCAAATTCTATTGTTGTACTTCTTACCAACTCCTTATTATCATCATCATCTACCAGATCTAGTTCTAATTCAATGATCCCAATTGGCCATGTAGACTCCCCAGAAAATCCTGATAATGCGGTGCTAGGAGCTATTAGCTTGGCTCGCACCACTCCTGGCAGCAAGCAGAAACAATGTTCGTACATTATACCAACACCGCAGCTGGTGTCTATATTTAATCGCTTTATGATGTACCCACAGCTTTTAACGCGTCCTTTAATTGTGATGGGCGCATCTGAGGGTTCCTGTGCTATGACCGGGAACATGATGGGAGTTTTTTCTCACTCTTCAGATAATTCTAACTTGTGTCTCTAATTTGCTCGTCCGTTGGTTACCATATTAATGGTTTTATCCGTTTCCCTTCCATCATTCTTCTTTTGCCACAGATATTCTTTTTCTCCTTTCGGCTTCTCGCTTGATGCTTTTCCACTTTTCTTCAAGTTTTACAATCTTCCTCTTTTAAGTTCAGCAACTACCTTTTCGATTAGATGCCGACATTTGTTGGTTTCATGTCCATAATCATCATGAAAATCGCAAAATTTGCTTTTATCTCTGTTCCCATATTTCAAAGGTACTGGGAGATCGAAGCTTTTTACATACTGCCTCTGTAGCTAAAATTTCTTTGGGTGTTTTTGTGAGGTCTTTTATCAATAAAACATTATCGGCGTGGTTGCTTTTAAACCTCTGACTTCTGCCCCCTTTGTTGTTATTAAACTTACGGTATTGATCACTATTGTAGTTACCACTTCTGGCTGGCCATTACTACCATAGCGCTTGCCAGACTCTGATCCTCTTCCCTGCATTCGATAGTAATCATCATCGATATCCATGATTGAAGAGGTACTCCCGTAATGTTGCTTTATATCTTCTTGTGCTGGCATATAATCATGCGTTTCTTTTACAGCTTCTGCGAAAGTTTCTGGCACTCTTCTGCGTAACCGCTTCCATAAAGATAGGTGCTTGTCCGTATCTATACAATGTATAAAGCCGGACACCTTCTGGCTTTCTGGAAAGTCTTGTATTTTGGCCACCTCCTTGGTGTACCTGTCTATTATCTCTCCTAAGCTTTCTTTCAGTTTCTGCTTAATGTCATGGCATTCGACATGTGTTCTTTTGCGGGCGCGCAAGTTGTGAAAGTTTAATAAAAATCTTGAGCGCAAATCCGTAAAACCTGTAATGCTTTGGGCTGGAAAATTATTGAACCACTCCCTTGCTACTCCTTGCAGAACTATTGGTAGCATATGGCATGCTACTGCATCGCCCCAGTTGTGTGTTCTTGCAGTTCCTTCAAATTTTTGCAAAAAATCATCTGGATCTGATAATCCATCGTAACTTTCGAGTGTTAAAGGTAACACGGGTGCTATTGTGAAGGGATGATTTGCAATATGTGGCACAAACTTTTCCGTTGTGGGAGCCAACTCAAGGCTTTGCTTAGCTTTTTACCCTTGCATCACTGCGAACCAATTGTTCATAAATTCTTGCACTCGTGCTGGCTCATTGAAAGCTAGTGCCAAGTGTGGTGGCGCGACTTGCTGCAAATGAGATAGAAAGCTGTTTGACTGAGTTGCAATGTAATGCGCCCCGCTATATTGGTTGCTTGCAACAGTATGGATTGGTTGCGAAGAAACATACGTCGTTGACCCTTGTTGCAGTGGCAGCGTAATATATGAACCATCTGAATTTCTCAGACCCATTTTCCTGATTCTTTCCTGAGCCTTCTCGGTAGTAACCCTTTCAATAGGAGTTTCGGGTTCAACCGAGGTGATGATTGGTATTGTACCCACACAGGTAGTTTTAACTTTGAAACCTGGTGGAACGGTTTGACTTGGAGAACCGAAGCTCAGATTTTTTGGAGGGAGATCCTCAAATGGTTTGAAGCTGGTTCCTATTTCCAGAAAGCTTCCATCGGGAGAGTGCCACCAACTCTTAGATGATTCTTTCAAGACTGTTTCTGATGTAACTGGCCCTGTTTCAACGTTTGATGTTGATGGAGGCTTTGATGTGCCTTTGATGGGTGCAGGTGGCGTCGATGGTGTATTCGTAACAGTCGTTGTAGGTGTTTGAAACCCTAGACTTACTGGAGAATCTGATCGCCCTTGATTTTTGGCACTCTTACTTCCTCCACCCATTCTTGCTGACAATTTTTAAAACCTGAAAGTGACCGATTAATTAAACAAAAAAGGTTTACGGAAAAAGATATGTATAATAAAACGGATACAACATAAATTCCAATCTTATTTGTTTCATATAACCGGTCCCACGGATGGCGCCAAATGATCAAGCATATTTTCACGAGGTCAAGGTGATCTTACGCTTGAGTGCATAATAGGGTTTAAGGACTAACAACATTCGGACCTCCGACACTTAGTCGTGGATAACCCACACCGGTATCGTTTCGATTCCGACAGGGTGGCCGATTTTAGAGTCCACCAATAACCTAGTATACGAGGTTGAGTGGCCCAAAGACATGAAGGTTTTATAGTTCAAGACATACCTGAAAGTCTTTAAGATCGTATGAAGCTTTGCTCGTATGATGAAGATATGTATGTTGTTGTTACGTATGAGTAAACGAATGTGTTCTTAGGGTTTATGAGCTATGTATTTATAGGCTCACGATTTAGGGTTTTGATAGAATCTCTTCCCTAATTAAATGCAATCTTATCCCAACTGACTTTCGTTATTTAAGGAAAAGAATCCGAATTGATTATACCGTACATTCTTCTAGAATATACTGAACCCTTATGCAAGTATACGAAACTTGCATCAGATGGTATAGGCGCATATAGTGTGGCTATACCCGTACCATATATATTAAGTGGCAATTTGTGTGCGGTTCAGGGCATTGGATGCGTAATTCGCATGGTCATGCGGATATGCGTATCATTAGTCATATTTTGGTCCATTTAGATACGAATTGGAGTATTTTGTTTGATATCAAGAAGATTTAAGTTTGAGAATCGAGAAGACGTAATATGAAGATATTTGATCGTTTTTAGTAGTTTTCTACACAAGAAAGTTATAAAGGTTGGGGATACAAGTTCGAATGGTTAAAAGTGCAAGGAAATGTTCAAAAGTTGATGTTTAGAAGGTGTGAGAGGTGCATTAAAAGGTGTGAGGCGCGTGTATATGAAGAAAAAGCAAACTGTGAAAATTTGCACTAGCTGTGAGGGGCGCACTTTTATGTGTGTGCCTCTTAATGATACCGCAACCTACATGCGCATGCGGGCACTCGCTAGCATGTGTATGCGTGTACCTTGTATACGGTATACGACATGCGGTGATGTATCGAATGCCTTTGTTGTCGATACAGTGGTTACTTGGTCATCAATTCGATATCTTTTCCATAATTATATCCGTGATTCGGGGGAGTTAGTTATGGACGAGATTATCATTATCTTGGATGGTCTAGAATTAGGGTTTACCTATATATACAAACCCTAATTATCATTCTAGGGACAACCAACATTACGTAACCATCACCCACTACACATCCTACGTAGCAAGCTATCATCGTTCATCTTCTCAAGGTTAACAGGTTAGTTTCTTATTAGCTGGCACTTACAACCTTGCTAGGGGCCTTCTGATCAACGATCGTTATCGAAGGTGGACTTAATCACTTGGCCACCCCGCCGACATCATCATGTCATCCAGGGTTATTCACGGTAGCCGAACCGAAGAGCCTTGTTCTAAGATCCTTAATCCCCCCTTTTTACGTATTGAACAGGCATATTGACCCTACGAAAAATATATGCATGATCAAGTGGTGCTTTCATTGAGATTCGAACTAATTCAAGACGTGTTTAATTGTTTTTTCTTTTAAAGTTTTGAATTATAAAGCTCATTACTCACAAAATTTCTGAATTTTTTTTTTCTTTTTAACAGTGTCATGACTTCCGGGGACTCATCGGAATGTACTCAAACAGACAATCAAAACATGCCATCTGGTAGTCAGTAGTCGCAACCTATGACTACAGGGGCAGGATATACGCCTTACCCTCCACCAATGTCCGGCGAGCCTTTCCAAAGGTACAATCCGATATATCCGGATGGGATTACACTGCTAAGGGCAAACTCGCCGATCACAACTACCCGGCTAGCTTTTATTACAGTGGATCCAAGAGTTATCTTTGCAGGCACTAGCGGTAAACCTATAGGTCTGCATGTAGTATGCTGCGGCCAGGTGTCTATTTATAGCACCACGGTATCAATCCCTCTGCAGACGCAGGGTTGTCAGCAAAGTTCGTCTTTTACACCACTGCAGCCTTGGCAGCCACCGCACCCAATTTCACAGTTTCTAACTCCTGTGGATGCGCATGAATTACTTAATAGTTGGGGGTTCGGTGTCATTCCAGACGCCAATTCTCATTGGATGCCGATAACCGCAGAACATCAAAGCACTGCGCATACGGTTGGACTTATAACGGCATATCCTCAGGTCTCACAGGCATCTGCGCCACAGGTTTCGGCACATTTTCAGCTACCCGTATACTCTGCGCAGCAAGCCTACCTTTTTTCCAATGCATCAGCCTTGGTTATATCCGCAAACGCCGGGGTAACCTTGGCAAAATATTCAGGGGCAGGCGAATCTCGCAAGCCAATTTATGCAGGCGGCACCTCCTGACATGGTCAATTTATTTTCGCAACCTGATTTTGTTCAGGATATGATGAAGCGTTTCTTCGCAGGGCTCAAAGGTGACCCTGTTAAACCACCTTTTGACCTACCAACTACTTTTGATAAGTTTCCTCTGCATATACTGCGTATCTGTTTCCATCAGCGCCAAAGATACCCCACACACTGGGTACCTATAATGGCTTGACTGATCTAGATGATTTCTTGCAGCGGTTTGAAGGCGCAATGCGCAGCCAGGGATAGGTGGATCTAGTTGTGTGTCAGATATTTCCCATGACACTACAGGGCATTGCACGCGAATGGTTCAACAAGCTCGCAGCGGGTAGCATATCCGGGTTCATGGATCTGCGGATGAACTTTTTGCTACAGTATCAAAATCAAAGGCCGCGCAAACGTACCCACATTGAATGTCACGATATTGTGCAGAAACCCAAGGAATCTTTGGGAGAATTTCTCACGAGATATACTAATGAGTACCTGCGCATACCAGATCTTAAGCCAGAGCAACAAATTTCTGGGCTGATACATGGTATAAGTACGAAGCGTCACCCAACACTGGTAAGGCATCTGCACCATACAGTCCCAACAACTTATGCTGAATCGCTTAATGAATGCCATGACTATATGCGGAGTGGCGAAGATAATTATATTCCAACAGCTAGCTCACGCAATGAAAGGAAAGATGATGATGATCGTTCGCGCGATCAAAATCGCGGTAACAGCTCTCGTGGAAGATACCCTAGTGGTGGTCCTATAAGAAATGATAAAGGGTGAACAAGTGGTTTTCGAAAAAATAATCAGCGCGGTATTAATAATCAGAACTATGCGCTGCTCAAAAGCTTGTCTAAAACACCAAAAGAAATTTTGGCAACTGAACCAGTACGCGCAACCTTTGCGGTCCAACTCCGCTGACAGAATTTGGCAAGCGGGATAAAACAAAATACTACGAGTTCCATGACGATCATGGACATGACACCAATCGGTGTAAAAATTTAATGGAGCGAGTGCTGGAAACACTACACACAGGAAAATTGGATCATCTCAAGCCGCCAAAGAAAGATAAGGGAAAGGTCGCGGAAGAGAGTTCGAAAGCTAAAACGTTCGCATGGCAAAAAACGGATAAAGCTAAAAGCGCCGATGTAACCATCAACATGGTTGACGCAGACAAAGTTGGCCAGCGAAGAAAATACAACGACTACCAGGATTGGGAGCTCATCCCAATTTCTTTCCCTCCTGTAATGTCGATCGACACAGTTAACGAGCCCATTATCATCAAGTGTCGCATCCCTAATTGCGGAATACAGATCAAACGCATGCATGTTGACACCGGGAGTGGCGTTGACATTATGTATGAGCATTGCTATCATTTCCTTCCTGCAGAAGTTAAGGCGCAGTTACGCCAGCCCGATATTACGCTATCAGGGTTCTCTGGAGAAAGTTCATGGCAGCTAGGCCAGATAGAACTAATAATAGAGCTTGCAGATAATAAAGATCCGCAGTTGGTCAGACACGAGTTAGTTGACTTTTATGTTGTTCGTTCGACTTCGCGTTACTATGCGCTACTAGGGATAAATTTCATACGACGTTTTAATATTATACCATCAGTGGTGCATGGCTTGATCAAATTCCCTACAGTGGGTGGAATTGCCACGATTGCGTCACATCAAACAACTGAGTTATGTAGTTCAGTCGTGCCTGTAAACATTCCCAGTATGGGAGAACAACTTGCAAGTAGTACGGTCATAGCTAACCGCTTGCATCCAGACAAGCGTATTAAAATCGGCGCAGGATTATCAGCCAAAAACTAAGGCTAAGTTGCATGTAATATTATCCACAAACGCAGATGTTTTCGCATGGCAAGAATCAGACATGACTGGGGTTCCGAGTGATATTGCGGAACATAAGTTGAATGTTAATCCATCACTCACACCCGTTAGACAAAAGAAGTGACATATAGCTCTTGATCGCAGTGATTGGTTATGAGCAGAAGTAGATAACCTTGTCAAATCAAACATTCTACAGGAAGTGCGGTATCAGACATGGGTTGCTAATCCTGTGTTGGTGAAAAAGGGTGACGGAAATTGGCGAATGTGTGTTGATTTTAAAGACATTAATAAAGCGTGTCCTAAGGACAACTATCCTCTCTCGGAGATAGACTGGAAGGTGGAATCGTTGTCAGGTTTTTGATACAAGTGTTTTCTAGATGGATACAAGGGTTATCACCAAATCTTAATGGCTGCGGAAGATGAGGACAAAACTGCTTTTCATACGACGCAAGGTATTTATTGTTATACGAAGATGCCCTTCGGATTAAAGAACGCAGACGCGACCTATCAGCGCGTAATTGACGTAGCCTTCAAGCAACAAATTGGTAGAAATCTTGAAGCATACGTCGATGATTTGGTAATTAAATGTAACACCGAAGAAGAAATGCTCGCAGACATCCTAGAAAAGTTTGCGTCTCTGCGCAGGATCAACATGAAGCTTAATCCGCTCAAATGCAGTTTTGGGGAAGAGGAAGGCAAGTTTCTAGGTCATGTGGTAACGGCGCAGGGAATCAAGTCGAATCCAAAAAAGATTGAGGCCATTGATAGTTTGCCATCTCTAAAGACAAAGAAAGACGTGCAAAGTCTAACTGGGAAGCTTGCGGCGATCACGCAGTTTTTGTCGAAAACCGCAGAGCGACAGCTGCCATTCTTCAATACTTTGAAAAATTGTTTGAAGAAAAAAGATTTTGTATGGACTCAGGAAGCAGAGTCAGCCTTTCAGGAGATGAAGAAGGTGATCGCTGAATTACCAACACTCACCGCGCCAGTATCAGGAGAAACGCTTACGCTGTACCTAGCGGCATCAAAATAGGCTATCAGCTCGGTTCTTATCGCAGATCGCGTAAAGGTAATCCATTCTCTTCTATTTACATGCATTATTTATTTCACAGAAATATAACGCTGAGGTTTTCTCAGACGCAAATGCCGGTCTACTTCGTAAGCAAGACGCTGACATCAAGCGAAGTAAACTATTCACCAATAGAAAAGCTAGTATATGCGTTAGTCCACACGGCGCGGCGTTTGCGCCGGTACTTTCAAGCACATCTAATTGTGGTTCTAACTGATCAACCGATCAAACAGGTTGGTACATGCCTAATTTACGGTAATGTCTGGGGTTATCGCATTGACTAACGAAATCATTTTTCTTCCAGGTGTTATACAAGCCTGAGATTTCTGGCCGAATGGCTAAATGGGCAGTTGAGTTAGGAGAACATGAATTAAATTTTTCTTCGCACAGCGCGTTTAAGGGTTAAATACTTGCGAATTACCTAGCAGAGTTACCTGCGGATGTTGAGGCATCGGCAGAACATCAGGATACGCCTGTACCACCTTTGTCACCATGGGAGTTATACACCGATGGTGCCTGCAGCGCAGCTGGCGTGGGTGCAGGTGTAATTTTAACTGGCCCAGATGGCGAAGAGCATATATATGCACTGCGATTTAATTTTGCTGTTACGAACAACGAAGCAGAATATGAGGCTTTGTTAGCAGGTATGCGTATTGCTCATAAATTAAATGTTACAATTCTGCACGCTTATGTGGATTCAAAGCTGGTATGCAGTCAAGTCAGTAGAGACTTCAAAGCGCATGACATAGCCATGTAGCAGTATTTATTGCTTGTTCATAACCTCGCTGAACAGTTTAAGGCTTTTCAAATCTCCCAAGTAATGCGGGGGCAAAATAAGAAGGCGGATACGCTTAGTAAATTGGCTGCTTTGGCCTTTGATCATCTGGGGAAGAAAGTTCTTATAGAAGAATTGCATGCGAAATCCATTGTTATGATGCCTTTAGTGGAACCTGTTGAGGAATCCAGCTCAACGTGGATGACACCTATCATTACTTTTCTGCGGGATGGCACCTCACCTGCGGATTCTGTTGATGCAAAGAAAGTCCGCACTAAGGCACCATTATATGCCCTTGAGGGTGACGTCCTATATCGAAAAAATTATTTAGGACCGCATTTGAGTTGCATTGGCCCGAAAGAGGCAGAGGAGGTCATACGCGAGGTGCATGAGGGCGCATGCGCTCTTCATTCGGGGCACAGGTCTATTGTGTCAAAAATTATGCGGCTAGGTTATTATTGGCCCACTATGTACGTAGATACTGGCACATCGTTAAGAAATGCGAATCTTGCCAAATACATGCACCAATCAGCAGAGCACCTGCGCATCCAATGATCCCAGTCTCATCACCGTGGCAATTCTGCAAATGGGCAATTGACATAGTCGGACCATTTCCAAAAGGTCGAGGTAATTTTATCATTTATTTTATATCATATGCTGCTTGCGTCAGTATCTTACGCATACTCTGCACACGCAGGAAATATCAAATTTTTGACTGTTGCAATTGACTATTTCACAAAGTGGGTTGAAGCACGACTGCTGGCAACAATTTCAGGAAAGTGGGTGCGAAATTTTGTGTGGGAGGACATTGTTTGTCTATTCGGCATACCAAACGAAATCGTTAGTGATAACGGTACACAGTTTGCGGGGCGCGGAGCTTAATATTAAGCAAACTTTTACTTTTGTTGCGCATCTGCAGGCGAATGGCCAGTGCGAAGTCACCAACCGGGATATAGTAGCTGGAATCAAAGCTAGGTTGGGTCATGGTCGCGTTGGTTAGGTGGACAAACTACCCAAGGTTTTGTGGGCGCATAGAATAACGCCCAAAGCGAGCACTGGTGAAACTCCATTCAGTTTGGTCTATGGATCAAAAGCTGTGGTACCCGCAGAAATTGGGGTGCCAACGTTCCGCATACAGAATTTTGACGAGCAAAATAACTCAAAGGCTTTGCGGGAAAATCTTAATCTGCTTAAAGAACACAGACTCTCTGCGGTAGTGAACGAAGCCAATAAAAAGCAAAAAATTGCAAATTACTACAATCTGCATGTGCGTTCGCGCTCTTATAAGTGTGGGGACTTAGTTTGGCTTCAGAATGACGCGAGTCATGCGGAAGATACTGGAAAATTGGGCCCCCCGTTGGGAAGGTCCCTACAAGGTAGCAAAAGCAAGCAACACCGGGGCATACCATCTCGAGACATTAGATGAAAAACCTGTGAAACGCACTTGGCACGCGACGTTGTTGAAAAAATGTTATATGTAGCTGGATGGACCTGATCACTCCAATTTGTTTTACCACACTATTTTTTCTATGTATTTTTTGTCCGTTTGGATGTGTTGCAGTTGTAATCATAATTAATTCCAACTAAAATATTTACTCACGCATACTTTGGTTGTGTATTTCTTTCTTTTTTGTATGCGGTTCCTGCCTACTTAAGGGGTGTCCTCTAGCCCCCGTGCAGCAGAAGCCTGTTTGGTTACAAGGCTAGACATGAACGGCAGGCGAAGGGAATTGGTTTTTCCCTAGTCAAGCGCCACGCAGACTAGATGGCTGCCAAGTCAACTTAAAAATACAAGCATTGGTTTGTTTGTGCGTAATTACTCACGCATTGGTTTGCTTGAGGAACTCAAGTATAAAAACATTGGTTTGTTTTTAGTTGCGTTGCTTACCATACGGCTAAAGTGCACCTCTAGCACATGACAAAGCAAGAACGGAGTAGCTTTTAATTCTAAAGAATAAGGGTAACATTGCTAAAGCATTGGTTTACTTTACACAGTATCTGCGTATGCACATAAGTTTTGGTTAACTATGCGCATGGGCATGCGGTTCACCTTTTGTTTTGATTCGCGATATATAAACAATTAATACATAACGCATGCATAACACACTAATATATAATATAACTAAGTTATTACAAATAAATTGTTTCTTTTGCTGCCCAACACGGGACTTAGGGCCAAAAAATTGTATTTACAATTGCCTGCCTAAGCATAGGACTTACGGCGCAAACGGTTACAAGCTAAACCTAAACATCCTCCTTGAGGAACCCATCAATTGACATATCCGGATTTGCAGCAAAAGCATTTATTAAGGGGATTGGGATGGACGTGATGGCCTCTTCGGCTTCAAGGAGCACCGCGGCTGTACCCTCTTTCAACTTCTTCTGAACAATGTCAGGGTACGGTGGTGTCAGACCGCAACCTTTGATCACCTCCAGCACTACCTTGTTGATTTCATGGTCCTTCACCGCATCAACATAGGCATTGAACTTCCCGGATACGGGCCCCGAATCCATCACCTTCTGCGCAATGGTAGGAAGGGCGGTGCGAAGCTTTAATAAGTCTGCCTCTGCCAGCTCGCGGCCAGTCACCGCGTCATCCTTCTCCCTATTCACCCTTTCTAGATCCAACCGCAGGCGCTCCGTCTCCCCCTTAGCCTGGTCAACCGCCCCAACCAACTCGCGGTTTTTCTTTCTTTCCTCAATTAACGCGGATTTGGTTTCCGCCGCAGTCAATTATGCCGCCTTGTGCGCTTCTTCCGCGGCATCCCTGTCATTTTTAACCTGATCAACCCCCGCTTGCAGTAACCCTAGCTCTGTTTCTTTATGCAGGGCCACTTGGTATAAATTGGTGGAGCGGTGGGCTTGATCCGCAAACATACCGAAGAACACAAGGCTGTTTTGGATGAAGGCGTTGTGCGCTTGGTTGTAGGGCAATGCGGCTAGTTGCTCGCGGAACACTGCAGGAAATATTTGTTGCAGAAAAGAAGATTGCTCCGCGGCATTTTCGGCGGAGGATTGTGTGAGTTGATTAAGGTTGGCAAGGCGGAAGCTGCCGTGAGGAGGAGTTGGTGTAGAATCGGAGTCCAGGTGTATCGCCTTGTCCCTTAACGTAGCGGTAGCTTCAAGCTCCGGATTGGCTCGCGGTGGAGTCTGATGCATCTCTTCAACATGCTCTGCTTATTGGTCACTCGTTAGCACGTGTACATTAAGTGTGCGGTATTCACGCAGGGAAGGGACTCTTACCAGTATTGGGGGGAGGCAGATTCGAAGATGCCTGCTCAATGGGGACAAAATTGTCGTTGCACATATCCTCCCTTTGTTTGGGAGTAAGCTTCTTCTTCTTCTACTGGGTTTGGGTGGCTTCAGCAGCCTTTCTCTTGTTGCCTGAGGTGGCAGGTGCTGGCTCCACGTTTTCGCCAGTCCTCTCCTGCTCCAGTTGTTGGTTAACATCTTGCTTGCGGAAGGAGATGCCCGCAATCTCCTCCACAGTAAGTACTTTCTTCATATTCATCTCTGCAAACATACGCGCATGAGTTATAACATATGAGTATATTGTAAAATGTTATGTTAGTACGTGTTTATACTATTCCTACCCTTGCCATTCGGTGCGACTATGGCTGGGAGCACGTCCTTCCATGGCCAGTGCGCGTATATCTTTCCTAGCCGCAGCATCACGTTCCCATATGACCGGTGCACAAGCTGCACGTTAGCGCACTCCGCTAATAGCTTTGTTTCCTCATCATCAAGGACAGTGGTTTTGTTCACGTCCTTCGCAACATTTTCGCACCAGATAAGTGTTTGTGGAAAGTTGGCACCAATAACAGTTTGGTCAATAAAAAAGAATGTTTCTTTCCAGTGACCCGCATTCGATTTTGGGGTTTTGGTGAAGTTTTGACGGGCAAAGAATGTGAACTATGATTTGTGGTGATTGGCTAAGCAGTATAGATGGCAGAATACCTTAACTAATGGTACCTTGTTTAGTGCAACGCACCACATCTCAAACATCACTATTTTCCCTATTGCGTAAGGGTGTAATTGCCCTAATCCTACACCGAAATGATCTAGAACGCCTAAAAATAATTCGGAAGGTGGCACTCTAAAATTTCCATGCTTAAACGCATGCTCATATATGGCTACTTTATTCTCCGGTGGTTTGTGGGCACGTTGATTAGATTGGGGAGGCACTGGATTGTACTGTACTAACGGTGGGTACTGTTTAACTAAAGAATCTATATGCTTTTGCTCTATAATCGATACTACACTATCTACATACGTCTCGTTAGCTTTAGTCGTTTTCTATAAGTGATTGGAGAATAACTAACCTCTTGAAGATTG
The DNA here is from genome assembly GCF_046630445.1 of Rutidosis leptorrhynchoides. Classification (NCBI taxonomy): domain Eukaryota; kingdom Viridiplantae; phylum Streptophyta; class Magnoliopsida; order Asterales; family Asteraceae; genus Rutidosis; species Rutidosis leptorrhynchoides. The sequence goes on from NC_092333.1 coordinate 187,651,384, forward strand.
GTCGGAATTTCGGGAATTGATCGGAATGTAAATTAGCAGCATATCAGAGAAGGTTGTGGCATAAAAATGGAAATGTGTGTAAATCGGGTCCATTTATAGTGAAGATTGGGAGTCATGGGGTGAAATGGTCTCAATGTGGCTGTACACGTGTAACGCAATCAACGGATGGCATTTTCTGTACGCGCGTGGATGTCAGTTTGGTATGGTTCACTAGGAGCGCGTGGCAGACACGCGCCTGCCAACTGCCACATTACGTCTTGTCAGCCGAATGGGCTTCTGCGACAGTGACAGGCATTTAATGACCTCGAGACGCACGCGGAAAATTTAATGCTAGCCGTTTTCTTGTTTTTTCTTTTTCGCTTAATAGTTTGATATCATATGTCTTACGTCATATAACATCAAACTGGGGGGACATAATGATACCGCAACCCGCATGCACATGCGGGCACTCGCTAGCATATGTATGCGTGTACCTTGTATGCGGTATGCGGTGATGTATCGAATGCCTTTGTTCCCGGTACACCGGTTACTTGGTCATCAACTCGATATCTTTTCCATAATTATATCCGTGATTCGGGGGAGTTTGTTATGGACGAGATTATCATTATCTTGGATGGTTCTAGAATTAGGGTTTGCCTATATATACAAACCCTAATTATCATTCTAGGGACAACCAACATTACGTAACCATCACCTACTACACATCCTACGTAGCAAGCTATCATCGTTCATCTTCTCAAGGTTAACAGGTTAGTTTCTTATTAGCTGGCACCTACAACCTTGCTAGGGGCCTTCTGATCAACGATCGTTATCGAAGGTGGACTTAATCACTTGGCCACCCCGCTGACATCATCATGTCGGCAAAGGTTATTCATGGTAGCAGGACCGGAGAGCCTTGTTCTAAGATCCTTAAACCCCCCTTTTTACGTATTGAACAGGCATATTGACCCTACGGAAAATATATGCATGATCACCTCTCAAAATTACACATAGTGTGAGGGGTGCGCTTTTATGTGTTCGCCTCACAAATTACACATGGTGTGAGGAGTGCGTGTTAATGTGTGCGCGACGCACATGGTATCTGGAAAAGGGTTATTTTTAAGATATATTCTATTTTTCAACCCAAGTATATCCTTCACTTTGGGCGATTGAGGGAAGCTTCAAGGACGAAAAAAGGTGATTTTTGGGGAATTCCAAGGTCACCAATCCCATCCAATCGGTCCATTAACGTATTGCAATCCTACAAACATTGAAGATTCATCATCATCTTTGGTTGATTCTTTCCTCAAACTTATGAATTCCCAATTGATTTTGATTTTATCTTTTAACATGGTTTTTGTCTAATTTCTTTATGTTCATCTAGACTAAATATATTATTGGATGTAATTTTTGTGATTGATTATTATATGTTTGATGATTGATAGCTTGAACACTTGATTATTCTTGTTGATACTTATTCTTGAATTGATTGATAATTGTGATTGCCTAATTGAAAGAGATTTCATTGGAATCTATCGCAATTGTTCATAAAATTCTAAGCTTTCGATTGATTGATTGATTTGGTTGTCCAATTTAGTGACGTTTGTTAGAGTCTATCATATTAAGTAAATTGATTAAACTGTTTTAGATTCTTGTGCATTTAACCGGAGACGGGAATCATAGGAAATAATTAGTTGAAGCAGTGATAGATTGTGTACAACGAGAATTGGCAAGATTGTTGATCTTAGGGAACCCTAGGTCACGGTTTGGGTCTATCAGTCAGTCAATTTAATTAATCATAGATTAGATTTCTTAGGCTATAGGAAATTCTGTGTCGTGTAATCTAGTTTGAAGTGTTTACTCAAGGGAATTCTTGGTGAACCGATTAGTTAATTTGCAAGCATTTGGCAATTGATCGGGGCGTAATCTAGAAACATCCAACATTTGTGAAGAAAGTCTAGGTGAACATATTTTCATCTTATCGATATGACATCTATTTAAAATCATTTTATTAATATAAAACGCCAAAAATATTATCTTTAATTTGTAACGACCCGACAAAATCATCATTGACAGCGCCGTTAACTTAGGTCCCGTTACGTAGTCATAGTCCCTAAATGAGACGCGTTTGACCAAAATTATGTCGCATTCATTTGAAACGTACAAGACTTACAAAGTTTTAAGTTACCAAGCGGTTCGACAACAAGTTTAAGTTTACAAAAGTGATAAAGTATAAATGAAATAACTTATGACATAATTAGTTTTAAATCACGGTTGCTATAAATAGCGTAAGTATGTATGCTTTAAGTTTGAATCCAAAAGTGCTATTGCTAGCGTATGCATGTATGCTTAACTCCAAGCAAGTAATCAGAGTGTATGCATGTATGTTTGACCCTAAGCAAGTATGAGTGTACGCGGAAGCATGTATCAAATAGCCATTCATGAACCTGAGAAACATATAATAAACTGTCAACGAAAACGTTGGTGAAATCATAGGTGTATTTGTAAACGTTGTTTTTGAACCACAAGATTTTGTATTTCCATAACGTTGATTATCCAAATCATTTGCATTCCAAAAGTATGATCGCGAGCACCTCATTATCAAGACTTAACAGTTTTGTACCCTGTTACGTAGTGTTAGAACATACACTAAACCCGAAAATATATTTCATCCGCTAACGGTAGCGAACCGTCCGAATGAGGCTCGTCAAGCCCATGTGATCACATAATATAAGTTCTTGCTTACACCCTGCAAGTGTAACTGATGTTATGCGAGGTGTACACGAAATAGTTATATTTTTATTGCGAAATACTATTAAATACGATACAATTTTACACAACTTATTTATTTATTTATAGAGTGGATATACCTAAACCTTGCTACAACACTTATTGGCAGTGTACCTAATCGTACAGTAGTGTAGTTTTTAGTAAGTTCGGTTCGTTCCACAGGGAGCTAGCCAAGTTTACCGCTATATTTTTTAAACTATATTTGTATATATATATATATATATATATATATATATATATATATATATATATATATATATATATATATATATATATATGTGTGTGTGTGTGTGTGTGTGTGTGTGTGTGTGTGTATATACACACACACACACACACACACACACACATATATATATATATATATATATATATATGTGTGTGTGTGTGTGTGTGTGTATATATATATAAGTAGAATTATTATTATTATAAAAGGGGGTTTTACCGTTTAGTGATCGGTTTGTCGATTTTAAAACTTTAGTCACAATTAAAACCAAATGTAAACTATTAAATATAAAAATAACTTAATTTAAGGCGTAAAGTAAATAACGATAATTAAAGTGCGATAATTTAAAGTACGATAAATAAAATGACGATAAATAAAATTGCGATAATTAAAAAGTAGGATAATTAAAAATGCAATAAATAAAATGACAGTAAATAAAAGTGCGATGAAATATGAAATAAAGGAATTATGCTTATTTAAACTTCCGTAATCATGATGTTTGACATGTTGATTTTAATTTATTACAATGGGTTAATTTTCCTTTGTACTGGATTATTCGATATGTCCATCTGGTTTTTGTTCATAACAGTCCATCATCATAAATATAAAGTGCGTGTGTCCTCGTCAAATTATCCTTATACCCGAAGTCAAATATTCCAACTAATTGGGGATTTAAACTGTAACAAGGTCTTAATACTTTGTTTAATAATTACACCAGGATATCGACTGCGTGTAACCCAAGGTTTTAATACTTTGTTAACAATTATGCCAAGTGTCCTTGTACATAATTCACCTCTATTTTAATGAGTCCATTGACTATTAATCCATCCCCGTGTCCGGTCAAATGAATGATTATTAGTATTTATAAATATATCGAGTGTATATGGTTATTTATATATACGTCAAATTGTAAATCTCTATATTAAATTAACGAACTATCATTCAGTTAACCAAATATAAAGTCCATTAATAGCCCATAGTCCAATTTCCACAAGTGTCGTTCTTTTGTCCAAACCCCAATTATGGTCCAAAGCCCAATTACCCCGTCTTTAATATTTAGTCCAACATCATGATTACTTCGATTTAAATAAGCATAATAATAACTTAGCTACGAGACATTAATTTAAAAAGGTTGAACATAACTTACAATGATTAATAATAGCGTAGCGTTACACGGACAGAATTTCGACTTACACACTTACAACATTCGCTAACATAACCTTATTATTATTAATCTTAAATTTAAATTAAAATTATAATATATATATATATATATATATATATATATATATATATATATATATATATATATATATATATATATATATATATATATATATATATATATATATCGTAGAGAGTGAAAGAGATTGAATATTGTGTATTTATTTCGGCCAGAACTCGTGCTTTTTATAGAATGTGGCGTGCTACAGGAACTCATGCGACCGCATGAGTTTTGTTCTTCCAGGCCATGCGGTCACATGGCCTTCTTTTACAGCTCACAAAGCTTTGTTTTCTTGTTGCCGACGGTTTTATTAAATATATATAATATATATAATTTTAAGAATTATTTATATATTATATTATATTTATGTGCATAGTTACCTTGTAATTTTAGCTCCGTTGCGTCGCGCGTTGTTAGTTGGCTCAGGCCCCGGTTCTGGATTTTCGAACGTCCTTTCGTACTATTTAATATTTTGTACTTTGCGTTTCGCGGCTCGTACTCTTGTAACTTTTAGACGTTTCTCATCAATAATTTGAACTACTTGGATTGTACTTTATACTTTTGAGCTTTTTGGTCGTTTACGTCTTCAATTCGTCAAATCTATCTTTTGTCTTCACCTTTTATTATTTAAACGAATATCACTTGTAAATAGAACAATTGCAACTAAAAGCTTGTCTTTCTTAAGGGATAATGCTATGAAATATATGTTCGTATTTAGCATTATCAAATATTCCCACACTTGAGCGTTGCTTGTCCTCAAGTAATATAGAACTTGAATATAACTTTACTAGAATCACTTCTTTATTCTTCACACTTTGTACATCAGTGATTTTATTACGGCGGTATGAACAATGATAGTAACGTTGTAGTTTACAGTCCCACATGACTATAAAAATTTAGATCCTTTAGTAAATTGGAACTTTATGAAAACATTTGATCTTTTGAAAATTCAATCTATCTTTTACCCTAGATAAGTTTTTCGGAATAACCCTTCACCAGTGTTTGTAAAATGTTTTTGTGGGTTTTGTGGGTTTCAGATTTGAAAATTTTAGCTTAAAACTTGCGGTTTTGTGTCACCCACTTGCTAACCTTGTATTGGGAAAGCAACATGTCCAGTATACTTACTCCGTATATTACCTTTCGGTAAACTACCGTCCGGTTGTAAAGGAAAGCGTTGAACAAGCAACTGTTGAGGCAATGTCTAATGACATGCTTTTAATTATGGTCTATATCGTGTCGGATGCAATTACTATCCTTTGTAGGAGCAATAGTAAAGATCACCCTATAGTTTTTCGGTCTGGCACAAGGTCCTGTCGTCGACCATGCTATGCAACCACCGTTCTTACGGTTGACACCCGATTTGGTTCAGGTGACCTAATGAATTCCAGGTGAATTTCCAGGATTTTACGTTCAATGGTAATGAACGCATTAAAAATGGGTTTTCAGAAAATAAATCGGTTTGTAATTTTGATCAAAACATTTTCTCGTTCAAGCTCGAGTTTAGATATCATCAAATTCCATGAGTTTGAATTCTCAATCTTTAAGGTCAATCTCAAGGATTGAGTAATATCAGTCTTAAAAGCTGATTTTTGATCTTTAAGGAGATTATCCTTTCTGGGGATCTTTTTCATTAGTCTTATAAGCTAATTTGCACGGTGCCCCCCCCCATTGTACGAGACAGATCCTCTCATGGTTAGGATAAGTCTGACCACTTGGCGACCCTGTTTGATGCTGAGGTCCGTGGATTTCCAGCTGATTTTCGAGAAAACTTTTCAAGTTTTTTCGTAGACTCTACAACTGGTCTGGACGACAACTTCCTGACCTAAATCAAGAAGCACGTGTATTTTTCTCTCGGAAGACTTTACTTCCTTTTAAATTTCATTTATATTACAATAAACTAGGTAAAACTGATTAATATCGTCCAAAACAAAAGTCTCTTCAATTATTTGTACAAAAATATGTGATATATGTTCTAAATAACTTGGTATATTTTTCCCACACTTGGCTTTTATTTTCCTTTCTTTGCCTTTTTATTTTCCTCTATTCCATTTTAAATGAATTCTAACATTTTGGGTTGTTTCTCAATTTATGTCCTTTCCGATGTAACAATAATTTCGGTGTTAACACCTAGTTTTATCGTTCATAAATATGTATAAACATAATTTTGAGTTCATTTATTTGAAAATTTTGAAAAATTTTACTAGAATTGGGTAGTCAGTATATAAGACTAGGGCTGTTCTTTATTATCAGAGAGCACTAGATTCTAATACAACTACTACGTTACTAGTATTTTTAATGGTAACCAAGTGTTTAAATTAAAATTTTAAAAATTCGAAAGAATTTAACCCCTTCCCACACTTAAGATCTTGCAGTGCCCTCATTTGCAAGAAATCGGTAACAATTTAAATTATTGAGGGTGATTAGCGTAGAAAAATGATTAAATTTTACCAAAGTTTCCAAACATATAGTTGTTTATTTGTTGAATGATAAATGGTGCACATCATTTGTTCATTCCTGCAGTTGTTATTTCACATATATTTTGCATCTTGTCGTCAAAATTAGTTGCTTTTGCTGAACTTAATGCCAGTCTTTGAAAGTTCGCTGTTTTACCCTGTTGTGTACAATTGACAATATACATACATACAAATAATAACATGCGTGGTAATTTGAAATGGGACTTAACATCCCACTTTCAAATTATAAATACGAAATATTAGTAACAAAAAAAAATGTTAAAAATTACATAAAAGTATCACAATATTATATGTTTTAAACATAAGTAAATAAAAATAATAAAAGATAAAAATCACCAACGGGAACTGTATCAATCTGGATAGGGGTTCCCGTTCATGTCATCGGTCGGGTTCCACGGTTGGTTATAGGTGTACTGATAGGCTTGGTTGGGGTCGTAGAGAGTAAATGGTGGTCGCATATCGGGCTGGTGTGGCGGATAGTAAGCAGGTCGGGTCGGTACGTAGTTATTTGGTACCTGAGATGATAGCTGGTTCATGATCTGATACTGATGATAGTGCCATCTATCATGCTGTGGTTGCCTGGAATGCTCGTACACATTCTCGGCGTGCCACTGCTCGTACTGACTATGTCTAGCCTCGTTTGTCATTTCTACCTCATCTATACGCTGGAAACGTCAGTAACAGCCTCCCTAATAACATCCCTAATGTCATCCGCTTTCTCCATTTCCTCATCTAAACATGTCTCTACCTGTGGATGAGAGCCCTGATATGGTACTGCATGATTACGTCTACTCTTTAATACCTTTGCACCTTGATAGACCCGCAATCCTAAAGTCTCATCATGTTCCCTACACACCATCAGTGGACCATCTTGATCCCTATCTACGCCTAAATACTTTCCAATGAGAGTAACAAAAATACCTCCTCCTATTATTCCCCCGTCCTGTATTCCTTCCACCATTTTCGACAGATAAAAACCAACACAGTAGGGGATATTAACAAAGCTTCTAGTGTTTCGAATACACTTAAGGTAAAATAAATCGTGTAAGGTCATTTTCTCCTTGTTGTTACCTCTTTGTGTAATCGAATTAGCTAAAAATCTATGTATAATACGAAGCTCTGCTTTGTTAATATCTAAATAGGAGTGTCTTCCTCCCCGCGTAAAAACATTATAATTTGACATACGCCTCCAGACGGCGTCAACCTCAAAATTCCTATCTACCCTTTCACCATGATAAATCAAATTTATACAATCAGGTAGTAGTAATTCAGCGGGAGTGTAAATCTGTAAAGCTCTAGCCATGTCCAGCATGGACATACTGTACATCCTACGGCCAAGTAAAAATCTAAGAAAACTCTTATCATCTAATCTATCTACATCCTTATTAAAAGCTATAGAACTCATAAGCTCAACACACCACTCTTTATATACAGGCCTACGAGTTGCAAATAAACGTTCCCAATCGGGAAAAGAAGAGATGTCATACCTTTGGATTAGATGCAGTCTAACTGGGTTAGCTAGTTGGACCCTTTCCAAAGGCTCCCAATCGATTACCCTCGGTACTTCCACATTTTTCATTACCAGTTTGTATTTGTTATTTTGGTACGTCGGGTAATCTCTCCAGCTTCGATCAAATCTCAAATATGGATGCAACTGTTCTTCATGAATTGTTGGGTGTTCTACTATATGGTGAGCGGAAAATACCACGTAGGTAATAAAAATTTGTGGATCTGGCTCATAGTATGGTACATGTTGATCATCATGTTGTTGTTGTTGTTCCTGTTGTTGCTCCGGTTCGTGATATTGCATCACTGGCTGTGGTTCCGGAGCAGTTGCCTAGATGATGATGATGCACCATCATTATTGGTATTTCTCTGTAAAACACATTAAACACAAAATTTGTGCATCCAAATATGCATTAGTTTAGCAAAATAACAAGTTAAAACAATTACAATAACATGTTTAATCCATATTAAACTTATACTCATTTTCGTATTTTTATCAATTCTACACTTTTTCAAATAAGCATATATGAAAATGTTTACAAAGTTCATAAGCATTCAACTCAAATAACATGTTAAAATAACCATTACTAGCAATTAAATAAGTTTCAAATGGCATTTACATCAATTCAATCAAGTTCATGAATTTTAGACTTAAAAAGTCCACTTTAATTCTCAAAAATCATGTTTAGGATCAAAGTTTAGATCATTTAGCTACCTAAACATGTTACTTTACTTTATTCCTCAATAATTCATGACAAAAATCGGCCATAACCTGTTTATATCAAAAAAGCCCCAAATTGCTCAAGAACACAAACCATAGATTTCTAAAAATTTTGAAGTTTAAGGCTTCAAATCATATTAAATAGCATCAATCTAGGTTATACATGCATAATATACTAACAATTTAACTCTAATTACACTAGAAATTAACAAGATCAAATTAGGTAAAAATTAGCTCAAGAACACTAAAATTCAATTTTAAAGAGTTTTAGGGGTGAAATCTTTACCTTCTTGCTTCCCCATCTAAGAAAAGGCATGATTATAGCTAATTAATGTGACGAATTTCGTTGATTTTGGTTGAAAAATGATGATTTTTGGGAGTGTTCGGGAGTATTTACGGGTATGTGTGTGTTGTTGTGGGAAGGCAGAAGCAGTTCGCTGGAACTTATGTTCCTGACCAGGATTTTAGCCTCATGCGATCGCATGGAGGTGTAGGCTAAATCCCATGAGATTGCATGGAACCCAGGTTTTTTTTTTATACATAAAAACCTTTAACTTAATAAAACAAATAATTAATTAAATTTTTTAAAAATTTTGTTTCTTTTTAGGATGAGGGCGTTTCGGATCGTTGTCTTAGTTCGTCTCTCGACAAAATTTTAAAATTTGTCACTTTAAAGAGTTGTTTTAAAAGCAAAGATTTTTGGGTTTTTTTAATGTTTTTGGCATACTTTAGATCAATAAGATTAAAAATAATGATAATAAAATTTCTCGTCCCGCCCTCGGGTAAAGCAATTTCGGTTCAACGACCTAGTCTTCAACTCACGACGAATTTTAAATATCAAATTTTTAACTTAATGAAATAAAGTAAATTTTTGTTTTTAAATTCACACCAAACTTAAATTTAAAATGCATAGAATTAAAAATTCATATAAATATCATTAATATTTTTATACATTAATTTTACAAACTTATATTAAAATTATTAATTTTTAAAATATTTAAAAACTTAAATATATTTATTTTAAAAATTACAATAATAATTTAAAATCAATTTTAAAAACAAGGTAAAAAATAAAATTAAAAATCTTTTTGGTCTTTTATCCCACTTTAATCAATCAAATATTATCAAAAATATACGCCCCTCTTTTGGGTAAACTAATTTCGGCTATATTACCTAGTTTTACTCCTGACGAATTTATGAAATATTTTGGATTGATTGATTAAAGATATTTATACCTTAAGAATAAACGGTAAATTTCGCAGTGATGTAATAAATTTTTGTATGATATCAATAATTTCGGTTTCGCATACCTAATTTTATTGAATACCAATTTAATACTTTATAGCGAACGATTCAGCGTTTATTATCAAAAGGTTAAAAGCAATAAAAATAAATAAAAACTGTACATACTTACCTGTGAGATAGAATTCTCAGAGACCTGCTTTAGCCGACTCATAGGAGAGTCGTGTAATTTGGTTTTCCATAGCTACATAAGCATAACCTCGATTCTTCAATAACTTTTCTTCTAAACATATGAATGGTCCTTCTCTGCATAGAGTAACAAATTCGGTATTTGAATATGTTTGATTGTTCGAACATTTACCTTCGTGTGACCATTTTCCGTATTTATGACATCTTTCAAGGTGTCGTGCTCTTCTTTTTGTTGCAGATTTTGATTTTCCTTTACCAAAATGTGTCTTATGATGATCTTTTCTGAGTTCTTTCCTCACTTCGTCCATTTTGCCTCTTATGAATGATACCAGTTCACTTGGAAAGATGTTATTATTAGGTTTAGTAATCATAGCGTGTAGTAGTAGACCATGGTTCAGATCAAAGGAATTCTTCATCTCGTAAAACCTAAAAAAAAATAAAAATTCAGAATGGAGGGAGAAGACTAGTTCTTTAGGGTCTGCTAGGGAAAGACCATGCGGATTCTATTCTCGAGAACTACACGAAAACAGAATATCTAACTTTAACAGAAATACATATTACCCTTAAAAAAAATTCAAATCTTCCCACACTTAGTTAGCTGTGGTGTCGAAATTGTGATTAACTTCATCTTTAACTTCCATTGGACCATGTATGTAATGTTTAACTCTGTAACCATTATCTTTAAAAACAATCCCATTTGAATTTATTAACTCTGTTGTTCCATATGGGAAAACTCTTTTGACTATGAATGGTCCAGACCATCTTGATTTCAATTTTCCAGGAAAAAGCTTGAATCTTGAATTGAAAAGAAGGACTCGGTCTCCTTCCTTAAATTCTTTTGAACTTCTGATTCTTTTATCATGTCATTTCTTCGTTCTTTCCTTATAGATTAACGAATTTTCATATGCTTCATGTCTTAGTTCTTCTAATTCGTTTAGTTGACTTAACCGTAGATGTCCAGCTTCATGCAAATCAAGATTACATGTCTTTAAAGCTCAAAATGCTTTGTGCTCAATTTCTACTGGAAGATGACATGCTTTTCCGTAAATGAGTCTAAAAGGTGTGGTTCTAATTGGAGTTTTGTTGGCTGTTCTAAGAACCCAGAGTGCATCCTCCAATTTCATGGACCATTCCTTTGGATTTGATCCTACGGTTTTCTCTAGAATACGTTTTAAAGCTCGGTTGGTATTTTCAACTTGTCCACTTGTTTGTGGATGATAAGCAGTTGAGATTTTATGAGTTACTCCATATCTTTTGAGAACTTTCTCAAGTTGATTATTACAAAAATGAGTACCCCGATCACTTATTAAAGCTTTCGGTGTTTCGAACCTAGCAAAAAGACGTTTTAAGAAGTTGACTACAACTCGTGCATCGTTAGTTGGGAGAGCTTGTGCTTCAGCCCATTTAGAACATAATCAATGGCTATGAGAATGTAGAGATTATTATGAGATTTTGGAAATGGACCCATAAAGTCAATACCCCAAACGTCAAATATTTCACATACTTGAATGACATTTTGTGGCATTTCATTACATTGACTTATTTTTCCGGCCCTTTGACATGCATCACAGGATTTACAAAGAAGGTGTGCGTCTTTGAAAATTGTAGGCCAATAGAACCCAGCATCGTAAACTTTTCTTGCTGTGAGTTGAGGCCCATAATGCCCTCCTGTTGGTCCTGTGTGATAGTGGTTTAAGATTTGACTAGCTTCTTCTCCGAATACACATCGGCGTATTATTCCATCGGGACAACTTTTAAACAAATGTGGATCTTCCCAGAAATAGTGTTTTATATCACTAAAGAATTTCTTTCGTTTTTTGGTACGACAATCCTTTTTCAAGGAATCCACATACTAAGTAGTTTGCATAGTCTACAAACCATGGAATTTTATTATAATTTATCTTCAATAGATATTCATTAGGAAAGTTATCTTGTATGGCCGATTCATTTAGAACTTCTAATTCAAGATTTTCAAGACGAGAAAGATGATCAGCCGCGAGATTTTCTGCTCCCTTTTTGTCTCGAATTTCAATATCGAATTCTTGTAAGAGTAAGATCCAACAGATTAATTGTGGTTTAGCATCTTGTTTCGAAAATAGGTATCTAAGAGCAGAATGGTCAGTATAAACCACCGTTTTATGAACGAAATTTGTCAAAAGCAAAGACAATAGCAAGGAGTTCTTTTTCAGTAGTTGTGTAATTTGTTTGTGCTCCTTGTAATGTTTTACTAGCGTAATAAATAGGTTAAAATCGTTTTTCAATCCTTTGCCCTAAAACGGCTCCCATTGCAAAATCACTTGCATCGCACATGAGTTCAAATGGTAGATTCCAATTTGGAGTTATCATGATCGGCGCATTAGTGAGTTTTTCTTTAAGAATATTAAAATATTTGATGCATTCATCCGAAAAGATGAATGGAGCATCCTTTTCTAGGAGTTTATTCATAGGAGTGGCAATTTTAGAAAAATCTTTTATGAAACATCGGTAAAAACCGGCATGCCCTAGAAAACTCATAACTCCTCTAACATTGGTGGGATGTGGAAGTTTAGCAATTACATCTACTTTAGATCTATCCACTTCAATTCCTTCCTTTGAGATTTTATGACCAAGAACGATGCCTTCTTTAACCATGAAATGGCATTTCTCCCAATTAAGAACTAGATTTGATTGCTCGCATCTAATTAGCATTCGTTCAAGATTAACTAGACATGTTTCAAAAGTATCATCGAAAACTGAAAAGTCATCCATGAAAACTTCCATGCATTCTTCTATCATGTCGTGAAAAATCTCCATCATGCACCTTTGAAAGGTTGCAGGGGCGTTGCAAAGTCCAAATGACATGCATTTGTAAGCAAAAGTACCTTAAGGGCACGTGAACGTGGTTTTCTCTTGATCCTCGGGTGTTATTGGAATTTGAAAATATCCGGAAAAACCGTCAAGAAAATAATAGTAACTATTTTCAGCTAATCTTTCCAATATTTGATCAATGAAAGGTAAGGGAAAGTGATCTTTTCTGGTGGCGTCATTTAATTTTCTATAATCAATACAAACACGCCATCCTGTTACAGTCCTAGTAGGAATAAACTCATTTTTTTTCATTTGTGATGACAGTCATGCCACCCTTCTTAGGTACGCATTGAACTGGGCTTACTCATGGACTATCAGAGATTGGATAAATTAAACCTGCATCTAGCAGTTTAATAATTTCTTTCTTAACAACATCTTGCATATTAGGATTTAGTCTTCGTAGGCGTTGCACATACGTTTTATGACCTTCTTCTATAAGGATTTTATGTGTGCAATACGAAGGACTTATGCCTTTAATGTCATGAATCTTCCATGCAATCGCTGGTTTATGAGCTTTTAGCACAGAAATGAGTTGAGATTTTTTATTTTCAGTAAGAGAAGACGATATTATTACAGGTAATTCAGATTCACCATGTAAATAAGCGTATTCCAAATGGTTTGGAAGTGGCTTTAACTCTAATGTCGGTGGTTCTTCTATCGATGATTTGTATCGATATCTGTCTTCCTCTTTTAGCATTTGAATTTCTTCTGTTGTTGGTTCATATCCATTAGCCATGAGTGAGGCTAACATTTCAGCTTCATCAATTGGTTCAGTTCCTTCTCCTAAAGAACATTCTCCTGTTCCTTGTAATTCTGGAAATTCTTCTAACAATTCTGCATGTGAATCTATAGTTTGAATGTAATAACATGTATCATCTACAGATTGCAGTTTTTGCATGGCTCTATCAACAGAAAAGGTAACACTCTCGTCCTCTATACTTAGGGTCAGTTTCTTACCGAACACGTCTATTATTGCTTTAGCCGTGTTTAAGAATGGTCTTCCTAATATGAGAGGAACTCGAGAATCTTCTTCTATGTCCAGAATAACAAAATCTACTGGAAATACTAAAGTACCAACTTTAACTAGCATGTTCTCCATTATTTCTCCAGGATATTTTACTGATCGATCTGCTAGTTGTATACTTATTCGTGTTGGTTTCAATTCTCCAAGGTCTAGTTTAGCGTATAGTGAATACGACATTAAATTTATACTAGCACCTAAATCTGCCAATGCTTCTATTGAATTAAGACTACCCAGAAAACATGGAATTGTGAAACTTCCTGGATCTGAAAGTTTTTCTGGTTGTTTATTTAACAGCACTGCAGAACAATTAGCATTCATTGTAACAGCCTAGAGTTCTTCCATTTTCTTTCTATTTGTGATTAGATCTTTCAAGAATTTAGCATATCTAGGCATTCCTGAAATCACATCAATGAAAGGAAGATTTACATTTATTTGTTTAAACATATCCAAGAAATTGGATTGCTCGGCTTCAAGTTTTTCTTTTCTCATTTTACTTGGGTAAGGAAATGGTGGTTGATATGGTTTAACATAAGGCTTAGCCTTAACTGTGTTATCTTCATTAACCTTTTCAACTACCGGTTCTGTTTCCTTCTCTTGCTCAGGCTGTGGTGCCTGTAGAGTGGGAATAGAGTCATCAGAAATTACAGGCATTTCAGGTGGTTTAAGTGTAATACCACTTCTTGTGGTAATGGCCTTAGCTGTTTCATTTCGGGGGTTAGCATTTGTATTGCTAGGTAGACTCCCTGGTTTTCTTTCATCTATCAACCTTGCTAGGTTGCTTACTTCTTGTGAATAGAAGCTTGTTGATTTCTGAATGCTTGAGCATTTTGTTCATTGGTTTGTTTTTGAGATGTGAAAAACTGCATTTGAGATTCAACTAGCTTCAACATCATATCTTCTAAATTTGGCTTTTTATCATCGGTTTGTGGTGGTTTATTTGGAAAATTAGGTCTTTGCTGATTGTAAGGATTGTTAGATACTTGTTGATTGCTAGGACCTTGTTGATTGTTGTATGGAACATTTTGGTAATAATTCTGATTTTGATTGTAGTTTGGTCTTGGCGGTTGATAATTATTTTGATAATTATTTCCAGGCCTTTGGTTTATATATGAAACATTTTCTCTTTGTTCCATTGTTTGTTCAATACTGAGACAATCTTTTGTCAAATGTGGTCCTCCACACTGCTCACAACTAATTTGTATTGCATGAATATCTTTAGTCATCTTTTTCATTCGTCTCTCGAAAGCATCTATCTTTGCGGACATGGAATCAAAGTCATGGCTAGAATCGGCTCTAGCTGCTTTAGATGATCTAACGATATCTTTTTCTTGGTGCCACTCATGTGAGTGGGAAGCAGTGTTATCAATAATTTTGTAAGCTTCAGTTGCGGTTTTCTTTATAATGGAACCACCAGCTGCTATATCGATGTCTTTTCTTGTAGTGATGTCGCATCCTTGGTAGAATATTTGTACTATTTGATAATTGTCTAAACCATGTTGCAGACATCCTCTCAATAACTTTCCTAATATTGTCCACGCCTCATATAGAATTTCATTTAGCTTCTGCGTAAACGTAACTATTTCTCCTTGAAGTCTCACGGCTTTAGATTCCGGAAAGAATTGTTTAAGAAATTTTTCAACTAAAACATCTCATGTATCAATCGTCCCTTCAGGTAATGATTCTAACCAATCTTTGGATTCTCCCTTTAAAGTCCAGGGAAATAACATGAGATAGATCTGTTCATCCTCAACTTCTCGGATTTTAAATAGAGTACAGATCCTATTAAAAGTTAGAAGATGTTCATTTGGATCTTTCTTCGGCGCACCACTAAATTGGCATTGATTACTTATCATGTGTAGGATTTGTCCTTTGATTTCATAATCTGGCGCATTAATGTCTGGTTGAGTAATTGCGTGACCTTGGCCAGTGCGTTTAGCTCTCATTCGGTCTTCCATACTTAGAGGTTCCAGATTTTCCATGATTGAATTTGTTGAATCTGAATCACTAGAGGATTCTGACTTAATGGTTTCTTCCTCGAAAATCTCTGGATGAGTGATTTGTGGTTCAGGAGGAATGATTAGTGGTTCAGGATCTCTGAATTATCCCTGAATATCCTCCGGATTCTCAATTGTGAGGTCAGGTTCAAAAAATGGATTATCAGAAATTTGAATTGGAGTGCTTGGTCGATTGGATGACGATTCTAAAGAAAAATCAACGGCGACAATGTTGGCTAGATGTATTGATCGAGTTACAGGTGGTGAACGTATGAAAGGTAGTGAACGTTTTGCTCGGTGCATTCACTGAATATCCTATTAGTTATAAAAGATAAAAATTATATAAGTTATCAAATTAATAGACTTTTCTGATTTTGCCCACGTTTCGAATAGCCAATATATGCGGCAGGTATCCAGGACCCTTTAAATCGGAAGCCCACAACTCGCCACTAACAAATCCAACTATTACTACGAACCAGAAAATTTTGGATGTCTATCAATTTAACCGCTTAAAATAATTTTTTTTCGTTTTGAAATTTTAGAGAAGAAATAGAAAATTCTATGTCCTAAAAACTAGAGCGTCAAGAAATAAGAAAGAAAAAGAGCGCGTCGAAAAACGTGAAAAAAAAGGTCGAAAAATAAGCGTCGAAAAATAAATGTCGAAAAACAATAAAATGCATGGTCAAAACTTAATAGTCTAAAAACTAAAATTTAAAACTTACGTCTAAAGGTATTAAAGCTTAAAAGGAATTCTATATCCAAAATGGCAATATCTTAAAAAGTACTAAAATCTTAAAACGGCGTCGCAAAATTCTAAAGCACCTAAATCTTAGTCTAAAGAAAAAGCACTTAAGGAATTTTACGGCAAAGCCTAAAAATTTAGAAATAAAAATAACTACGGCAAAATACTACACTTAAAACTAATTACGAACGAAAAACATATAAATTACGAATTAACGATAAAAATATACAAAATGTAAAAATAAGCTTAAAGTTACAAAAATACAATTTTTATAAAAAAATATTATTTTTATATTATTTATATAAAAGTATTAGTTTTATATATTTAATTAAACTTAAGAAAACTAAAAATTAAACTAATTATTATTTTAATTAACCCTAATTGTAATTAATTAATAATAATAATAATTAATTTTAAACCTAACCCTAATCGTACCAGTTTAAGGATCAGGCATGTCAAGTCACTCCATACGATCGCATGGAGTGTTAGTTAAAATATCATGCGGTCGCATGAGCCTCGGATCCAGTTCAGATGTTGGGCTGCTACAGTGCTAGGCCCGAATACTTTTTATATTTTTTTCTATTTTTAATTTATAATTTGATTTTTTAAGTTTACAAAATAATAATATAAGTTATAATTTTAAGAACTAAACAAAAAAAAATTTATACTTTTTTTTTATAAAAGATATTTTCTATTTATAAAACTTAAATATTTATATATACTTTTTTTTATATTTTTGTATTTCAATATTTATATGAAAAATATTTTTACAAAAATAACTTAAAACTAAAAATTTTTTTATAGCGTTTCGCTTTCGGGTCCCCGGCAGCGGCGCCAAAAATACTTGATGTTATGCGAGGTGTACACGAAATAGTTATATTTTTATTACGAAATACTATTAAATACGATACAATTTTACACAAGTTATTTATTTATTTATAGAGTGGATATACCTAAACCTTGCTACAACACTTATAGGCAGTGTACCTAATCGTACAGTAGTGTAGTTTTTAGTAAGTCCGTTTCATTCCACAACGAGCTAGCCAAGTTTAACGCTATATTTTTTAAACTATATATATATATATATATATATATATATATATATATATATATATATATATATATATATATATATATATATATATATATATATATATATATATATATATATATATATATATGTATATATATATATATATATATATAAGTAGAATTATTATTATTTTAAAAGGGGGTTTTACCGTTTAGTGACCGGTTTGTCGATTTTAAAACTTTAGTCACAATTAAAACCTAATGTAAACTATTAAATATAAAAATAACTTAATTTAAAGCGTAAAGTAAATAACGATAATTAAAGTGCGATAATTTAAAGTACGATAAATAAAATTGCGATAATTAAAAAGTACGATAATTAAAAGTACAATAAATAAAATGACAGTAAATAAAAGTGCGATGAAATATGAAATAAAGGAATTATGCTTATTTAAACTTCCGTAATCATGATGTTTGACATGTTGATTTTAATTTATTACAATGGGTTAATTGTCCTTTGTCCTGGATTATTCGATATGTCCATCTGGTTTTTGTCCATAACAGTCCATCAGTCATAAATATAAAGTGCCAGTGTCCTCGTCAAATTATCCTTATACCCGAAGTCAAATATTCCAACTAATTGGGGATTTAAACTGTAACAAGGTCTTAATACTTTGTTTAATAATTACACTAGGATATCGACTGCGTGTAACCCAAGGTTTTAATAATTTGTTAACAATTACGCCAAGTGTCCTTGTACATAATTCACCCCTGTTTTAATGAGTCCATTGACTATTAATCCATCCCCGTGTCCGGTCAAATGAACGATTATTAGTATTTATAAATATCCCGCCCATCGTGTCCGATCAAGTGTATATGGTTATTTATATATACGTCAAATTGTAAATCTCTATATTAAATTAACGAACTATCATTCAGTTAAACAAATATAAAGTTCATTAATAGCCCATAGTCCAATTTCCATAAGTGTCGTTCATTTGTGTAAACCCCAATTATGGTCCAAAGCCCAATTACCCCGTCTTTAATATTTAGTCCAACATCACGATTACTTCGATTTAAATAAGCATAATACTAACTTAGCTACGAGACATTAATTTAAAAAGGTTGAACATAACTTACAATGATTAATAATAGTGTAGCATTACACGGACAGAATTTCGACTTACACACTTACAACATTCGCTAACATAACCTTATTATTATTAATCTTAAATTAAAATTAAAATTATAATATATATATATATATATATATATATATATATATATATATATATATATATATATATATATATATATATATATATATATCGTAGAGAGTGAGAGAGATTGAATACTGTGTATTTATTTTGGCTAGAACTCGTGCTTTTTATAGAATGTGGCGTGCTACAGGAAATCATGGGATTGCATGAGTTTTGTTATTCCAGGTCATGCAGTCGCATGGCCTTCTTTTACAGCTCACAAAGCCTTGTTTTCTTGTTGCCGACAGTTTTATTAAATATATATAATATATATATATAATTTTAAGAATTATTTATATATTATATTATATTTATGTACATAGTTGACTTGTAATTTTAGCTCCGTTGCGTCGCGCGTTGTTAGTTGGCTCAGGCCCCGGTTCCGAATTTTCGAACGTCCTTTCGTACTATTTTATATTTTGTACTTTGCGTTTCGCGGCTCGTACTCTTGTAACTTTTAGACGTTTCTCATCAATAATTTGAACCACTTGGATTGTACTTTGTACTTTTGAGCTTTTTGGTCATTTGTGTCTTCAATTCGTCGAATCTGTCTTTTGTCTTCACCATTTATTATTTAAACGAATATCACTTGTAAATAGAACAATTGCAACTAAAAGCTTGTCTTTCATGAGGGATAATGCTATGAAATATATGTTCGTATTTAGCATTATCAGTAACTAATGATAACTGAATTGAGGCTTTTTGTTCTAACTCGCTGTGGAATGTTTATTTTCGTACTTGTGTTCAAAGCATAAAAGTATGATACGTATATGTTTCTCATCCCATAGTTTAAGGAGTAAAAGTTGTTGAAAAGGTGGGACTATGATCTCACCTCGAGTGCACGAGTATAAATGTACTTCACAAAGTAAACATGTGCATGAAAGTTGTTTAGTCTTGACCTAAACAAGTAAGTTGTATCAATTAACCGGTTACGACATAAGGTCGGGCAAAATGTGTTCAATTAGTCCTATGGCTCGTTACGACTCGATTAAATAGCATGTGAGTCACGTTGTCAAGTTTCATGCAAGAATCAAGTATAAAAGAAGATTAGAACGATTACATAAGTATTTGTTAAGTTTGAATAAAAGTCAACTTTGGTCAAAGTCAACAAAAAAGTCAACATGGTTGGGTCAGGTATCCGACAATTTTTCTATGAAAGATAAGCATATATAAGTATGTTGGCCAAGTTTCATGTTGATCGGGGGTGCGTTGCATAGTTAGAATTAAACGAAAATTGGTAATTTTGGACAGCCCACTTTCCACGTTTTACGCCGCGCCATGGCTAGAGGAGCCGCGCCGCGGCTTAACACACACAAAAAATGTTGGTCTGTTTCATGTATATGCTCGAACCAAACTTCAAATAAACATAACTTATGAACTGTAAACATTCAAAACACGTATCTTATATCGTTGGAAAGGTAATTTAATAAGGAATACAACTAAACACATTTCATTAAACAAAAACATCATTTACAATAACCAAAATCTCACCGAAAGATCATTATTTAACGTTTCAAGCTCAAAAAAGCAATGGTGATTCGGAAATCCAATTTACACATACGATATGTCGTTTTGAAGGTAATTAAACATACAATACAACTAAATACTTACTTACAACATTTCATAGCATTCAATGCATCAAAATTCATATTCAAGGTTACTAAACCCTAACCAAAAATCATGAATTCAACGATTTTTGTTTATGAAGTTTTTCTAAGTCAACCAACATACCAAAACGAAGCTAATCATGCTAGTAACACATTTAATACATGAACTTGAACATTTAATCAACATTTAATCACCCAAAATCAAATATTAAGCACACCCATTTCAAGTTCATGCTAGTTTATATAAAACAACAAGATCGAGTAAATAAATCATATATTCATGCTAGACTCGAACCATCGACACTAATTAACACCATTTCAAGTCTATAAAATGAATTAGAGAAATCTAGAGTTTTAGAAATGTTACCCAAACGAGATGAAATTGGTATCAAGTTGTAGAGGATGAAGAGAAGATTCCAAAAGTACAAATCGTTTTGATGTTTGATTGCTAGATTAGAAATAGATGATGAATCTTTGCTTATGAAGAAATGAGAGAAAAAGTAGAAGTATCGAAAATGGTGGGGAGGTGGAAATGAGTGGTGGGGAGGTGGTGACTAGTTCAACTAGTTGCCACTTTGGCCCAATGGCGAATTTAGTCACTCGAATTTAAAAGAGGGTACGTGAATTAACCGAACGAATTATTTTGAAAACGCAAATTAACGAGAGATGTTATAATTAAATAACGGGAATATTAAGAACGTTAGTTAACGAAAGATACGAATTTAGATAACGAAAGATATTATCTAAAAAAAAAGACGGACGTTAAAATAAATTAACTGAAAAAGGCGGGATGTTACATTACCTACACCTTAAAAGAAATTTTGTCCCGAATTTTAGTTGGAAGTAGTAGTCATTGATTCTCCCTTGAGATCTTGCGTTGCCAGTTCTACGAATAAGGAAGGTACTTCCTTGGGCATTCCAACTAACTTTAACAGTCGGGATTTTACATTGTTTTAAAGTTTGGTTCCACGATTCATAATTTCAATCGGTTTTCCCATAAAGTGGAGTTTATCATCGATAGTAAACTCATCGAAAGGAATAACAAGTTCTTGTTCGGCAAGACACCTCTTTAAGTTTGATACATGGAATGTAGGATGAACGGAATTCGATTGAGTTGGGAGTTCAAAATGGTAAGCAAAGGGTCCAATACGCTCCAAGATTTCAAAAGGATCAAAATATCGCGGATTTAGCTTTCTACGTTTCCCGAAACAGATTACACCTTTTCAAGGTGCGACTTTTAACTTTACATGGTTACCCAAATGGAATTCGAAAGGTTTACGTCTAACATCGGCATGGTGGCGACTATGGGCTGTCTTGAGCCTTTCTTGGATTTGAACGATCTCTCGATTGTTTCATGAATGAGTTCGGGTCCGGTGGTTTGATTATCATTTACTTCGGTTCAACAATTAAGAAAACGACAATTGCGGCTATATGAGTTTTCGAAAGGTGTGGCGTTAATACTCGAATGAAAACTATTGTAGTACTAGAATTCGACTAAAGGCAAATACTTTTCTCAAGTAAATTTGAAGTTGATAACACAAAATCGTATTATGGTTTCCAAGGTTTGAATCGTATGTTCGTTTGGTCCGTCGGTTTGTGGTTGATGTGCTGTACTCATGTCTAAACGTGGTCCCGAGGCTTTTTGTAAGGCACTCCGAAATCTAGAAGTGAAACGACGATCTGGATCCGAAACGAGGTACATTTCTTTAAGGTATATTGAACAAGTTCGTTAGGACTTGAAAACGTTAGTTAGAACAAGTTTCTTATCGGTTTCTGAAAACGTTTGTTAGGACTATTCACCCTCGTGGCGAATACTAGTATAACGTGAAAAGTCTCTCTCTCCATTGAGAATTTAGATAAAGGTTTTCCTTACACGGAAGTACGAGTGTAATGCGAGAGAAGTTTTCGCCTCGATGTGAGCATATCAAGCGTTTCGTAGTTCGTCGATAAAAGTGTGCGAAGACGAGATAGTATACACGTGTAACATATGTTTTGAAGTTGAAAGAATTTGTCATTCATTCGGAAGCATAAATATGTTTTGGAAATAATCAAAGATGTGTCCCTGGTATGGTTAACAATATTCTCAAAGTTTTTGGATGGCAACAAGGAAAAATAAAGTCATGTACATGGCAAATGATGGTGATTAGGTTGATCGAGTCCAATCACCATCACGAGTCATTAGAACTTTGGTATGACTTACCATAATATAACTACATTGATCGAGCGTCGTTATATTATGCTAACTCATACCTCCATTCCCACATCACTCCATAGAATCAAGTTCGTGTAATCGTGAAGATTTAAAATGAACAAAGTGTAACGACGTCTCTAATGTGACTCGTATTGAATCGAAAGAATTTGTGCAATTCTACAGAAGCGTTCCCCGAGGGAAGTGTATAAATGATTGTCCACGTCAATGCGGTTCAATTCAAACAATAATGTCTTGAGATACGAAGAGACTAACGAATTATGATAACGAGTAGTACGCAACCGTAGTGATAAGTAGTGATGACGATACCCACCTAGAGTAATGGTGGTAGTAACAAGAAGTGGTAGATAGTGAAGAACACCGGTGTAACATCGGTAGTGGTTAGTGATTGCCATGGTGATGGAAAATTCACAGCGCTCGTGGATAGTAAGCTGAGACGGTGGCGACTAACAACCAAGGAGTCAGAGTTCCCGAACTAGAGTGACTAACGAAGTTGTCGTCATCCTTGCACGTATGAATCTCGAATTTACGTGTGTTACCAGAAAGTGGCAGAATACGGATTCGTATGATGAAAATTTGGTACCATTAAGGAGTTCACCTAAGAATGATTCAAGTATAAATGCACAAGTAGTCAAGTAAGTGCTATCTATAGCAAATGCAAGTCAGGATGCAATGGTTAACTATCCGGTTGTAGTCTAGATTCACTAATGCGTCCTAACGACTCTATCAGACACACTAATGCATATCCTAGTTCCCTACAACCAACGCTCGGATACCATATGTAACAACAGATAGGGTAGAAACCCACTCAGTGCCTTTCCAGCTAACCGATTGGTGACCACTGAGCGTACCTCAGACACTGATTTTACGGCCCGCATTTCTGCCAAACTGCCAACCCTCCTGCAAAGGGATCGCAAGGGGTAAGAGCCAATGCTTCATCACAGGTAACATTGTGAGAACCCCCTCTACGACTAATCCACTAAAAAGCATAGTCCGCCCCGGCGTGACAGCCGGACACGCGACTACCTTTACGGCTAAAGTTAAACCAGCTTTGATACCATCTGTAACGACCCGACAAAATCGTCATTGACGGGCGCCGTTAACTTAGGTCCCGTTACGTGGTCATAGTCCCTAAATGAGACGTGTTTGACCAAAATTATGTCGCATTCATTTGAAACGTACAAGACTTACAAAGTTTTAAGTTACGAAGTGGTTCGATAACAAGTTTAAGTTTACAAAAGTGATAAAGTATAAATGAAATAACTTGCGACATAATTAGTTTTAAATCACGGTTGCTATAAATAGTGTAAGTATGTATGCTTTAAGTTTGAATCCAAAAGTGCTATCGCTAGCGTATGCATGTATGCTTGACTCCAAGCAAGTAATCAGAGTGTATGCATGTATGCTTGACCCCAAGCAAATATGAGTGTACGTGGAAGCATGTATCAAATAGTCATTCATGAACCTGAGAAACATATAGAAAACTGTCAACAAAAACGTTGGTGAAATCATAGGTGTATTTGTAAACGTTGTTTTTGAACCACAAGATTTTGTATTTTCATAACGTTGATTATCCAAATCGTCTGCATTTCAAAAGTATGATCACGAGCACCCAATTATCAAGACTTAACTGTTTTGTACCCTGTTACGTAGTGTTAGAACATACACTAAACCCGAAAATATATTTCATCCGCTAACGGTAGCGAACCTTCCGAATGAGGCTCATCAAGCTCATGTGATCACATAATATAAGTTCTCGCTTACACCCTGCAAGTGTGACTAATGATAATTGAATTGAGGCTTTTTGTTCTAACTCGTTGTGGAATGTTTGTTTTTGTACTTGTGTTCAAAGCATAAAAGAATGATACGTATATGTTTCTCATCACATAGTTTAAAGAGTAAAAGTTGTGGAAAAGGTGGGACTATGATCTCACCTCGAGTGCACGAGTATAAATGTACTTCACAAAGTAAATGTGTGCATGAAAGTTGTTTAGTCTTGACCTAAACTAGTAAGTTGTATCAATTAACCGGTTACGACATAAGGTCGGGCGAAATGTGTTCAATTAGTCCTATGGCTAGTTACGACTCGATTAAATAGCATGTGAGTCACGTTGTCAAGTTTCATGCAAGAATCAAGTATAAAAGAAGATTAGAACGATTGAATAAGTATTTGTTAAGTTTGAATAAAAGTCAACTTTGGTCAAAGTCAACGAAAAAGTCAACGGGGTCGGGTCGGGTATCCGACAATTTTTCTATGAAAGATAAGCATATATAAGTATGTTGGCCAAGTTTCATGTTGATCGAGGGTGCGTAGCATAGTTAGAATTAAATGAAAATTGGTAATTTTGGACAGCCCACTTTCCACGCTTTAAGCCGCGCCGTGGCTAGAGGAGCCGCGCCGCGGCTTAACACACAAAAAAAATGCTGGTCTGTTTCATGTATATGCTCGAACCAAACTTCAAACAAACATAACTTATGAACCGTAAACATTCAAAACACGTATCTTATATCGTTGGAAAGGTAATTTAACAAGGAATACAACTAAAAACATTTCACTAAACAAAAACATCATTTACAATAACCGAAATCTCGCCAAAAGATCATTATTTAACCTTTCAAGCTCAAAAATGCAAATGGTGATTCGGGAATCTAATTTACACATATGATACGCCGTTTCGAAGGTAATTAAACATACAATACAACTAAACACTTACGAACAACATTTCATAGCATTCAATGCATCAAAATTCATATTCAAGGTTACTAAACCCTAACCAAAAATCAGGAATTCAACGATTTTTGTTTATGAAGTTTTTCTAAGTCAACCAACATACCAAAACGAAGCTAATGATGCTAGTAAAACATTTAATACATGAACTTAAATATTTAATCAACATTTAATCACCCAAAATCAAAGATTAAGTACACCCATTTCAAGTTCATGCTAGTTTATGCAAAACAACAAGATCGAGTAAATAAATCACATATTCATGCTAGACTCGAACCATAGACACTAATTAACACCATTTCAAGTCTATAAAACGAATTAGAGAAATCTAGAGTTTTAGAAATGTTACCCAAACGAGATGAAATTAGTATCAAGTTGTAGAGGATGAAGAGAGGATTCAAAAAGTACAAATCGTTTTGATGTTTGATTGCTAGATTAGAAATAGATGATGAATCTTTGCTTATGAAGAAATGAGAGAAAAAGTAGAAGTATCGAAAATGGTGGGGAGGTGGAAATGAGTGGTGGGGAGGTGGTGACTAGTTCAACTAGTTGCCACTTTGGCCCAATGGCGAATTTAGTCACTCGAGTTTAAAAGCGGGTACGTGAATTAACTGAACGAATTATTTTAAAAACGCAAATTAACGAGAGATGTTATAATTAAATAAAATGAATATTAAGAACGTTAGTTAACGAAAAATACAAATTTAGATAACGAAAGATATTATCTAAAAAAAAAAGACGGGCGTTAAAATAAATTAACGAAAAACGGCGGGATGTTACATAAATTATAACTCTTCTTGATTTGGCTAATCGTTAAATAGCCACCAACAATTATTCGTACTTTCCTTTATTTCATTTTCTGTTTAGTTAATTACACTCAGTAATATAATCTTGAATTACGCTTAATACTGTCCTTGGAACGATACTTGGATTTACCAATATATATACTGCTACACGATCGGGTACACTGCTCGTTAGTCTATAATCTTTAGTAAACGGTATTTTTCTAATATAAATAATAGACACGATTTTACACATCAAGTTTTTAGCTACGCTTCCGGGGACAGTTGTGTGTCAATTTGAGATTATTTGTTTTTTTGTGATTATTTTAGTCTTTTTATTTTTAGGTAGTTTATTTTTATCTTGTTTGTTGCTGTTTTGAGTTGGTACGTTTAATCTTCTTGTTAGTTGTGTTTCACAGATTACAGGTGGTATATGCACGATACTCGTTCTTCTGGTAATCCGTTGTTTTGACCATATCCAGAACCAGAAAGAATTCTTTAGAGTGTGAAAATAGAACGGTCGGATACAGTGGATTCTCTATCTTCATCCAGTCTAATTGTTATTCCATTAGATAGTGAAGTTGAAACAGTTATTCCTCCGACACCTGAAGTACGTATAATGGGGGATCAAACTCAAAGTATGGCTGCTAAGATGAAGGCCACCCGAGTTGGCTAAGGTAATTCGATCACTCAACCGGCAGTGACTACTACATTTGAGATTAAGGGCCCGAGTTTGGAAATGATCAACAGTAAATGTCAGTTTAGTGGTAAGCCTAGTGAGGATGCGAATGAGCATATTTGAAATTTCAAGGGAATATGTGGTTTGTTTAAGATCCAGGACGTTCTAGATGAGGTGGTTTATTTGAGGCTTTTCCCGTGGACACTAATGGGAGAGGCAAATGCATGGTTAGATGGATTACCTGAGGGAACAATCGACACTTGGGATATGTTGTAAGAGAAATTTTTGGGTAAATACTTTCCACCTTCAAAAGCTGCTAGGCTTCAACAGGAAATTACTCAGTTTCGCCAGAACCCAAATGAGACGTTGTATGATTCTTTGTCCCAGTTTAGTAGAACTTTGTGTGCTTGTCCACAGCACGGGTTGGATACTTTTCAAAAAGTTCAAATCTTCTACAAGGGGTGTAATGTTCCTACTCGTGTTAAGATTGATCAAGCTATTGGGGGTTCGCTTATGGATAAAACAGAGCAAGAAGCTTATGAGGTTATTGAGAAACAAGTAGAGTATTCCCATGAGTGGCACCAAGAGAATGATTTTACTCGTCCTTCTTCTACAGTCGCAAGCGCCGGTGTTTATGACGATATAGGGTCGATTAGTACGAAGTTGGATGGTATCTCACGAAATATTGAGAAGATTAATAAGGAGATACATGCTATTAAAGTAGGATGTGAGTATTGTGGTGGTCCGCACCTGGGTAATGATTGTGATGCTATTTTGACTATGGCTCAAAAGGAGCCAGTGACTTATGTGACTCAATAAAAGAACAGCCAGATTCAAGGAAGAGCTCAATTTAATAGAAACTTCAACAATCCATATAACTCGCAAGGTAGAGGTCAAAATGCTAATTTCGGGGGCTCTAGTGGTGGTTTTCAACAACGCGCCCCGGGATATTATGAAAACCCTGATGTTGAAGAAAAGAATTCAAGTTTGGAATCTATGATGGAAACATTTGTGGCAACTCAAACACAGCTTGTTACAAGTGTTAATCAGACTAATGAGAAAAATGAGCAAATGTTTCGGAACCAACATGCTGCTATACAGAATTTGGAAAGGCAAATAGGTAGTCTTGCGGGTAATATGAATGACAAGAAACATTGTGAGTTGCCTAGAGATGCGAAGATCACATCGAGAGGTGAAAATTTGCATGTTATTTTGTCTTCTTCGGAAGAGAAGTTGGGTGATGAGAAGAGTACGTTAAAAGTAAAAGAGGTTGAAGATGTTCCACCAGTTTTTAAGAATGAGAAGCCGGTGGTTATACCATATAGACCACTGATTCCCTTCTCGAGAAAGGGGGTTGAATATGAGGTGGTGGTGAGACCTTCTAACCTTAATAATGTTATTTTTGATAGATCTTTTTCAGGTACTTCCAAGATGCAAAAAAGAAATGCGAAAAGAGGCTAGAAAAGAAAAGAGAAGAGCGGAGCATGAATCAAATTTCAAGGCAAAGTAAGAAATTAAGGCTGCACGGGCTGTTCCAGTGAAAGTTGAACATCCGGTATTTCCACCTAGATTGGGTGATCCGGGTGAATTTATAATTTCTTGTTTACTTAGAGACTCAGTTATGTATAATGGGTTGACAGATTCAGGTTCGAGTTTAAATGTTATGCCCTTAGCTTTGTATAAAAGATCAGGTTTTCCTGACTTAGCACCCACTACCATTAGTATAAGTTTATATGACCAAGTCAAGAAACGCCCGGTTGGTATGGTGGAAGATGTGCATGTCCGGATTGGTGACATGAATTTCTTGGCAGATTTTGTGGTTATGGATGTGGAGGAGGACACCGATGTCATTCTCATTTTTGGCAGACCTTTTCTCTTTAACGCCCGTATATTAGTTGATGAGGAAGCGAGTAAGCTTACGTTGAGAGAAGGTGACAACTCGATCACCTTTATGAGAAAGAAACGTAGTAACCTACCTACTAAGGTTATGGGGTATTTAGTAACGGTTGTGACTATTAAAAATAATTGTGATCCTTTAGATATCACGGTAGAAAGAGGCAAGGGTAAAACATCTAAATGTGGGGTGGTTGAACCTCAACCAATTGATAACCCACACCACATTGACCATTTAGTTGAAAAGTTGGTAAACAAACTTGTTGTTGACCATAGTATGAGAAAGTTTTACGAAAGAGTTCATGAGGCTAGAAGTAAGGTGGACTATAAATTGTGTAACTGGCTTGTATCGAATTTATTGCCAATCGAAAAGGCAAAACTTGTTGAATTTGTGCAGGTTACTAAAGAAGCCGACGAATGGCTCATGTCAAAGGCTAATGTGGATGATATTGGAGTAGGTTCCCGAAGGTTATCGGATGATGGAACCTACAATCCCGGAGCTGACTAATTACGGGATTTTGAATTGTTGTAGAGTTTGTAACCGATGTTTTAAAAACCTTAAAAATCCAAAAAAAATGTGAAAAACCCTTAAAAACACAAAAATATTTTCTTTTCTTTTTGTATTGTTTTTTCATGTGCAGGTACATTTGGACATTTAGTTTGTTACACGGTAGTGAGGGAAAGATTCTACCATATTGTTCTGTATTTTAATGTCCGCGCACTACAAAGACTCCTACACATGATCATGTAAAGTTTTATATATTTCATTTCATTTTATTTTCATGAATTATAACTCACCTTATACTAATGTCCTCTCAAATTCATAATCATTTTTCATTTTAACGTAATGAGGACATTACTTAACTCAAGTGTGGGGTGGGTGTATGAATTCTCGTGGTTATTTAAAACTTGGTTTCGGTTATTTTGAACTTTAAAAAGAGTGAAACATCTTGTTTTAGGCTTTTTTGGAAATTTTAAAATTTTTATGGTTTAATTCATGATTTCAAAGATGCCAAAACCTTATGTTATGAATTTTGGCAAGTTGTTAGCCATGAATTGATGAGTACAAAATGACGTTTCCTGTATTCTTTCTGCCCGACTCCGACACCGGGATTAGTTGGCTCGAAAATTATACTTGTTCCGTGTCATTTCTCAATACCAGGGAAACTGTGGGTGACACTTACCGAATAAACCTTAGGAGGTATCGTTTCCATCCTATGTAGGCAGTAAAGTCTTTCGAGTTTACGTTTTACTTGGCATAGCATACTTCTTAAACTATACCATTTCATACTAATATCATATCACGATATAAGGTACTGTGGGAAGAGGAAGTCTTGAACTTCCAAACACGTTCATTACCATTGAACGTAAAATCCTACGAGTTCTTCGGAATTCAATAGTAGGTCACCGGTACGAAAACAGGTGTCAACCGCATGAACAGTGATTGGATCGCATGGTTGAGACCGGGCCATGCGCTAGATCGAAAACTTTAACAAGGTGATCCTCATTGTTTCTCCTAACAAGGACAATGTTGCGTCCGACTACTTTATATGACCCATAGGATGTATCTATTCCATCCTCAAGGAAGTAAACTCTTCCGACCGACACACTTGCTGATTTATTTCAGAAGTTGTAGTCCAGACCAGTTGTAGGGTGACGAAAAATCTTGAAAAGTCATTGCTAACATCGACTGGAAATCTACCAGGCCTCAACATCAAATAGGGAAACTGGTAATCAAGCTTGTCTCAATGAGGGAGATTTGCTAGTTAATGGGGAGCGCACCATGATACACAAAATGTTAGTGATTGATCAGATTCTCAGTGGATAACATCTGGAAAGGTAAGATATCAGCTTTTAAGCCTGATGAACCTCAATCTTTATGGTTGAATTAACAGATTAGACGATCACCTCATGATTATCGATGATATTCGGACATAATGTGTATCCTCCTAAGCACATTATTTTCTTACCGACATCTCACGATGTTAGGTACTGTGGGAGGCATTGGCTTGACCAATCGCGGGGTAGCCCATATGGTTCGTTGGTTCGTATTGTTCATTGGTTCCATCTTCTCGGTTCATGACTTCTGCTTGTATTCCCAGTACACATTGAAGACTTATTACTAAGGTTCGAGATTCGTTTACCTCAATATTATGGTATTTATTGTTGAAGACATTATTATGCTTTTGTTCGTGACATTATTTGAGGTTTAGGAATTTGATTTGGGGGTTTAAAAGTGGAAGTCACATGGTTATTTCTTGCTCCAAGTTAGTACCCGCGCTAGTGTTCTTTTGATTATTGGTTCATATTTGGTTCTACATATTTCATTGAAGACGTTATTTTTAGTAGAAGATTATTTTCGAGTCATATTGCTTGAGGACAAGCAAGACTCTAGTGTGGGGTGGTTTGATATTGCGTATTTCATCAATTATTCTTCTCCTAATATCGGTCATATTTTGGTCCGTTTGGATACGAATTGGAGTATTTTGTTTAATATTATGAAGATTTAAGTTTGAGAATCGAGAAGACGTAATATGAAGATATTTGATGGTTTTTAGTAGTTTTCTACACAAGAAGGTTATAAAGGTTGGGGATACAAGTTCGAATGGCTAAAAGTGCAAGGAAATGTTCAAAAGTTGATGTTTAGAAGGTGTAAGATGCGCATTAAAAGGTGTGAGGCGCGCGTATATGAAGAAAAATTAAACAGTGAAAATTTGCACAAGCTGTGAGGGGCGCGCTTTTATGTGTGTGTGTGTGTGTCTCACAAAATTACACATGGTGTGAGGGGCGCGCTTTTATGTGTGCGCCTCACAAAATTACACATGGTGTGAAGAGCGCGTGTAAATGTGTGCGCGGCGCGCATGGTATCCGGAAAAGGGTTATTTTTTAAGATATATTCTATTTTTCAACCCTAGTTAAGATATCCTTCACTTTGGGCGATTGGGGGCAGCTTCAAGGACGAAAAAGGTGATTTTTGGGGAATTCCAAGGTCACCAATCCCATCCAATCGATCCATTAACGCATTGTAATCCTACAAACATTGAAGATTCATCATCATTTTTGGTTGATTCTTTCCACAAACTTATGAATTCCCATTTGATTTTGATTTTATCTTTTAACATGGTTGTTGGTTAATTTCTTTATGTTCATCTAGACTAAATACATTGTTGGATGTAATTTTTGTGATTGATTATTATATGTTTGATGATTGATAGCTTGAACACTTGATTATTCTTGTTGATACTTATTCTTGAATTGATTGATAATTGTGATTGTCTAATAGAAAGAGATTTCATTGGAGTCTATCGCAGTTGTTCATAAAGTTCTAAGCTTTTAGTTGATTGATTGATTTGGTTGTCCAATTTAGTGACGTTTGTTGGAGTGTATCATATAAAGTAAATTGATTAAACCATTTTAGATTCTTGTGCATTTAACCAGAGACAGTATTGAATCATAAGAAATAATTAGTTGAAGCAGGGATAGATTGTGTACAACGAGAGTTGGCACGATTGTTGATCTTAGGGAACCCTAGGTCATGGTTTGGGTCTATCTGTCAGTGAATTTGATTAATAATAGATTAGAGGTCTTAGGCTACAGGGAATTCTGTGTAGTGTAATCTAGTTTGAAGTGTTTACTCAAGGGAATTCTTGGTGAACCGATTAGTTAATTTACAAGCATTTGGCAATTGATCAGGGCGTAATCTAGAAACATCCAACATTTGAGAAGAAAGTCTAGGTTTTAATTTATAACTCCTCTTGATTTGGCTAATTGTTAAATAGCCACCAACAATTATTCGTACTTTTCTTTATTTCATTTTCTGTTTAGTTAATTACACTCAGTAATATAATCTTGAATTGCACTTAATATTGTCCTTGAAACGATACTTGAATTTACGAATATATATACTGCTACACGATCGGGTACACTACTCGTTAGTGTGTAATCTTTAGTAAACGGTATTTTCCTAATATAAATAATAGACGCGATTTTACACATCATTAATGTTACGGGTGCGGATACATGGCGGTGGACACTTTCGTCAAACGGTAAATTCACAACCAAAAAGTTCACTAAAATTACAGAGGATAAGTTTTTAATTGAAGGTCGAGGTCATGCGGGAACTATGAGAAACAATTTAGACCCTAAAAAAGTTGAGATTTTCATTTGGCGGGTTCCTCAGAAGAAGTATCCCATCATTGATTAAATTAGACAAACGGGGTATATACCTTCTCTCGGTCTGTTGCCCACTTTGTGACAATGACACCGTACCATAGAACATTCACTAATTTTTTACGAGTTAGTTTATTTGGTCTCGGGTTTATAGATGGTGGGGTCTCGGAAATTTCTCCAATGTTAGTATCAGCGAAGCATTTGTCGAGAATTGCAACACAAGATCGACTCATATTGGTTCAAAAATATGGCAAGCGGTTGAATGGACGTGCGGCTATCTTATTTGAAAAACTCATAACCAAAAGCAAAAATAAGTTGTGGAACGGCCTTATAGTTTTAAATGAGATACAAATTATGAGTTTAGTATGGATCGCAAGAAGGATGAAAGGTAAGGCCCTCGATTGGCTCGTTTGGTTAACGAATCCAAAGCATACTTGGTTTAGCTATAGAGTCTTTATATTTCGAGTCTGGTTGATTGATGATGTTTCCTCAGCATAATCAATTCTTTCTTATGTTTACATTATCGTGTTCGTGCTTCATAGTGTAGTATCTTCTTATTGTACATAGTTTTCCTGAATTGTTTTGTACTCTCGAGTTTATATATGAAATTTCTCTTTGCCTTTCAAAAAAAAGGACCACAATTTTTTAATTATCTTTATATATATATATATATATATATATATATATATATATATATATATATATATATATATATTATAATAATTATAATATACATAATATATCTACTGTATTGTGTAGCATTATTTAATTTTTGTTTAACAGTGACTTTGCTGCTTGCTATTGCTTTTAATTTGCTGCTTTCTTTGTGTAGAATAGTTTTTCTTACTCTAAGTGTTAACTAGCTTTAGTTTTTTAACTTGTATGAGGCCTACTATTCTTATTATTTAATTATTAATTATTAATTGTTATTTTTCACACATACTATTGTTAGCGTTTTGCTCGCTAATTTTATTTCGATTATTTGTAACTCTTTTCTACTAGTGTGTTGTTTAAAGGGCAAGATTAACTCGTCACATACACATGGTTACTTGAGGTCTTGTCCCATTAGCTTATGGGCGGGTAGGTCTAGAAGGAGTAGAGATATTTGTGTTAGGATTAGAGTAGGTAGTTGGAATGTAGGAACTTTGACGAGCAAATCCCGTGAACTTGTAGATACGTTACTTAAGAGTAAAGTGGACATATTGTGTGTTCAAGAGACTAGATGGAGGGGTGAAGACGCGGTTGACATTTACAACTACAAGTTATGGTTTTTGAGTTCCAGAGTAGCTAGAAACGGGGTAGGGATCTTTATAGGGCCCCGTTATAAGGATAATATTGTGGGTGTGGGTAGATGTAGAGATAGGATTATGTCGGTTAGGTTAGTTATCCAGGAGCTGACTTACATGGTCATTTGCGCTTACGCACCTCATGCTGGTTTAGGCGAAGAAGAAAAAAGTCGCTTTTGGGAATCGTTAGATGAAGTTGTGAGGAGTTGCCCCGCTGATCATCGATTACTTATTGGGGGAGACCTTAATGGACATATAGGAACGATTTCGGATGGATATGCGGGTGTCCATGGGGGCTTTGGGTACGCAGTTCGAAATGAAGAACGACGCACTATTCTCGAATTCGTTGTTGCCCACGGTTTGGTTGTTGCAAACTCTTTCTTCAGGAAGATGGAAGCTCAGCTAGCAACTTTCCACAGTGGGGGTCATAGTACCCAGATTGATTATTTGCTGCTTCGCAAAGGGGACCTTAGGGCCTGCAGAGACTGTAAAGCCCTAACTACTTGGACCTGTTCCACCCAACACTGACTTTTGGTCATGAACTTGGTTCTGCAGAGATGGGTTACTAGGAGGGTGAGACTCGACCAACCTAGGATCCTTTGGAAGAATCTGAATGAAGAGAAAGCCGAAACTTTTAAAGCGTCGGTTTTGGAAAAAGTAGAGGCAGGAATGGATTATGTTACTCATGGGGACGCTGATCAGATGTGGAATAGTTTGGCATCAACTATTAGAGATGTTTCCAAGGAAACCTTAGGTGTGGTAGTAGGGACATCGAGAGGACATAAGTCTAGTAAAGAATCATGGTGGATTAGTGATGAGGTTCAAACCAAAGTTGCGCTTAAGCAACTGAGGTTTAGGGAGCTCATTACATGTCGGGACGGGACACGTGATGATAGAACTAGGGCAAAAGAGAGGTATAAAGAAGCTAAAAGAGAAGCTAAGAAGGTCGTTGCCCATGTAAAAGAAAAAGCGTATGAAGTTTTGTATAGGAAACTAGACTCTAAAAAAGGAGTAAATGATATTTACAGGATTGCTAAAGCTAGGGAGCATAGGAGGAGGGATATAGATAAAATCAATTTTATCAAGGATGAAGCCAGTCAAACCATAGTGAAGGAATACAAAATTAGGAAAAGATGGGAAGGGTATTTCCAATCTCTTTTCGTGGGTGAAGGACCCGGGCGCCAAGAGGATCTACAGGACTGGGGAATAGGACAATTCCAGAACAAAAATTTCTGTAGGAGAATCAGTCAGGAAGAAGTAAGATCGGCACTACGAAATATGGGTAGAAACAAAGTTGTTGGACCAGACCATATTCCAATAGAGGCGTGGCGGTGCCTATGCGAGGATGGTGTCAGGTGGTTGACATGTCTTTGCAATAAGATGCTGAGAAGTTATAAAATGCCTACGGAATGGAGACTTAGCGAGATTATCCCCATCTACAAAAATAAAGGAGATGCCCAAATCTGTGGTAATTATAGAGGCATAAAATTACTTAGTCATTGATAATGCTAAAAACGAACATATATTTCATAGCATTATCCCTCAAGAAAGACAAGCTTTTAGTTGCAACTGTTCTATTTACAAGTGATATTCGTTTAAATAAAAAAAGGTGAAGACAAAAGACAAATTCGAAAAATTGAAGACGCAAACGACCAAAAAGCTCAAAAGTACAAAATACAATCAAAAAGGTTCCAATTATTGATAAGAAACGTCTCGAAATTACAAGAGTACAAGATTCAAAACGCAAAGTACAAGATATTAAATTGTACGCAAGGACGTTCGAAAATCCGGAACCGGGACCAGAGTCAACTCTCAACGCTCGACGCAACGGACTAAAAATTACAAGTCAACTATGCACATAAATATAATATAATATTTAAATAATTCTTATAATTATTTATATATTATATTTATTTAATTAAAACGTCGACAAACAAGAAAACAAGAATTTTGAGCTATCACCTACCACCATGCGATGGCATGGCCTGGAGGCACAAAAGCCATGCGATCGCATGGCCAACTTTTTCAGTTCATAGGCCAATAAATTTCGAGCTTTGGTGCACCATATATCCATCCTTTAATCTCTCTCTCAATATATACGTAATATATATATATATATATATATATATATATATATATATATATATATATATATATATATATATATATATATATATATATTTATATTTATATTTTAATTTTAATTTCTAATAATAAGGGTATGTTAGCGAATGTTGTAAGGGTGTAAGTCGAAATTCTGTCCGTGTAACGCTACGCTATTTTTAATCATTGTAAGTTATGTTCAACCTTTTTAATTTAATGTCTCGTAGCTAAGTTATTATTATGCTTATTTAATCCGAAGTAATCATGATGTTGGGCTAAAAATATTAAAATTGGGTAATTGGGCTTTGTACCATAATTGAGGTTTGGACAAAAGAACGACACTTGTGGAAATTAGACTATGGGCTATTAATGGGCTTTATATTTGTTTAACTAAATGATAAATTTTAATATAAAGATTTACAATTAGACGTCCCTATAAATAACCATATACACTCGATCGGACACGATGGGCGGGGTATTTATATGTACGAATAATCGTTCATTTAACCGGATACGGGAATGGATTAATAGTCACTAGAATTATTAAAACAGGGGTAAAATTATGTACAAGGACACTTGGCATAATTGGTAACAAAGTATTAAAACCTTGGGTTACACGCAGTCGATAACCTGGTGTAATTATTAAACAAAGTATTAAAATCTTGTTACAGTTTAAGTCCCCAATTAGTTGGAATATTTAACTTCGGGTAATAGGATAATTTGACGAGGATACTCGCACTTTATATTTATGACTGATGGACTGTTATGGACAAAAACCAGACGGACATATTAAATAATCCAGGACAAAGGACAATTAACCCAAGGGCATAAAACTAAAATCAACACGTCAAACATCATGATTACGGAAGTTTAAATAAGCATAATTCTTTTATTTCATATTTAATTTCCTTTATTTTATATTTAATTGCACTTCTAATTATCGCACTTTTATTTATTGTTATTGTATTTAATTGCACTTTTAATTATCGTACTTTTTAATTATCGCAATTTTATTTTATCGCACTTTTATTTATTGTTATTGTATTTAATTGCACTTTTAATTATCGTACTTTTTAATTATCGCAAGTTTATTTTATCGCACTTTTATTTATCACAATTTCATTATCGTTATTTACTTTACGCTTTAAATTAAGTCTTGTATTTATTTTTAATATTTTACATTTGGTTTTAACTGCGACTTAAGTTTTTTAAAATCGACAAACCGGTCATTAAATGGTAAAAACCCCCCTTTATAATAATAATATTACTTATATATATATATATATATTTGTATTTTTGTAAAATAAAACTAATATAGCGTTAAGCTTTGTTTAAACATTTTTCCCTGTGGAACGAACCGGACTTACTAAAAACTACACTACTGTACGATTAGGTACACTGTCTATAATTGTTGTAGCAAGGTTTAAGTATATCCATTCTCTAAATAAATAAATATCTTGTGTAAAATTGTATCGTATTTAATAAGTTTTTCCTGTAAAAATATAAGCTATTTTATATACACCTCGCAGAACATCAAGTATTTTTGGCGCCGCTGCCGGGGATCTTTACTTTTAAAACCCAAAAATCTTTACTTTTAAAACCGCGCTTTGAATTGACAAATTTTAAAATTTTGTCGAGGGACAGACTAGTTTAAGGTTTTATATATAAAAAAAATAATAATAATAAAAAAAGAAGCTGAAACACTGTTCCCGGATACCCATGCGATCGCATGGGTATTGCACTCCAACTCCATGCGATCGCATGGAGCTAGAAAACATGCCTGATACAAAACTCTCAGTGGTTCTGTCTTCTCCACACAACACACACAAAAACACGAAACTATCTCAAATCTTCACCAAATTTCGCCAATTTTCCACCGTAATTCGTCATTTTTCTTGCTCTAATCATGCCTAGATTCTCATTCTTCAGCAAAATGGTAAAAATTACACCCCTAAACTCTATAAATTCCTAGTTTTTGTGATAATTACCAATTTTTTACCTAATGCAATTTTGTTAATTTCTAGTGTAATTAGTGTTAAATTGCTAGTATTTTATGCATGTATAACCTAGATTGATGCTATTTAACATGATTTTAAGCCAAAAACTTCAAAAATTTTAGAAATCTAGGGTTTGTGTTCTTGAGCAATTTGGGGCTTTTTGATATAAACAGGTTATGGTCGATTTTCATCATGAATTATTGCTAAATTGAGTAGTGTAACATGTTTAGGTAGTTAAATGATCCAAACATTGATCCTAAACATGATTTTTAGAGATTAAAGTGGACTTTTAAGTCCAAAATTCATGAACTTGATTAATTTGATGTAATTGCCATTTGAGACTTGTTTAATTATTAGTAATGACTATTTTGACATGTTATTTGAGTTAAAAGCTTATGAACTTTGAATACATTTTCATATATGCTTATTTGAAAAGTGTAGAATTGTGAAAAAATTGTGAAAATGTGTATAAGTTTAATTTTGATTTAACATGTTATAGTGATTGTTTTAAGTTGTTATTTTGCTAACACTAATGCATATTTGGATGCACAAATTTTATGTTTAATGTGTTTTGCAGAAAGCCGATACTGGAGGTTCAGGAGCATCATCATCTAGACGACCAGCACCAGCACCAGAACCAGAATCAGAAATGCAACACGAACAAGAACCACAACAAGAACCACAATAACAGCCTGATCAGCACATACCTTATTATGATCCGGTACAGTTTGTTGATGAATTCATAGTATTCCCAATGAGGCCGCCAGTAGAATTCCCAACGATTCCTGAGCACACTCTGCATCCTAATCTGAGATTTGATAAGAGATGGAGAGATTACGAGACATATCAAAGGAACAAATTCAAATTGGTAACAAAAAATGTAGAGGTGCCAAGGGTAATCGATTGGGTTCCTTTGGAAACGGTCCATCTAGCTGACCGTGTTAGACAGCTTTTAGTTCAAAGGTATGGCAGTTCTTCTTTTACAGATTGGGAACGTCTTTTCACCATTCGTAGACCTGTATATAAGGAATGGTGTGTTGAGTTGATGAGTACTGTATCACTTGATACAAATATAGTTATA
Organism: Rutidosis leptorrhynchoides; assembly: GCF_046630445.1. Lineage (NCBI taxonomy): Eukaryota > Viridiplantae > Streptophyta > Magnoliopsida > Asterales > Asteraceae > Rutidosis > Rutidosis leptorrhynchoides. The sequence continues at coordinate 187,691,166 of NC_092333.1, forward strand.
ATAGATGATAGAAGATTTCTTAGGTTTATCCTTGGCGGTAGGATGTATAGAATGTCCATGCTGGACATGGCCAGGGCTTTACAGATATATACTCCTAGTGAGTTGCTACTACCCGATTGTACAAACTTGATTCATTATGGTGAAAGGATAGATAGCAACTTTGACGCTGATGCCATTTGGAGGCGTATGTCACATTTTGATGTTTTTAAACGAGCAGGAGGACACTCCTATACATATATTGACAGAGCCGAGCTTCGTATTATTCATAGATTTTTGGCTAACTCGATTACACAGAGAGGTCATAATAAAGAAAAAATTACCTTACATGATTTATTCTACCTAAAGTGTATTCGGGATCCTAGAAGCTTTGTCAATATCCTTTACTGTGTTGCTTTTTAATTATCTAAAATGGTTGAGGGAATGCAGGACGGGAGAATAATAGGAGGAGGTATTTTTGTTACTCTCATTGGAGAGTATTTAGGTGTTGATAGGAACCAAGGAGGTCCATTACAGCTTTGTAGAGAACAGGTTGAGCCCTTAGGATTGAAAGTTTATGTGAGTGCTAAGGTATTGAAAAGTAGACGTAACCAGGCAGTACCCTATGAGGGATCTCATCCTCAGGTAGAGAGAGGCTCAGACGAGGAAATGGAGGAGGCGGAAGACATTAGGGATGTCTTTCGAGATGCTATTCTTGACGTCCACGTTCGTATAGATGAGGAAGCAATGACGAACGCGGCCAGACATAGTATGTATGAGCAGTGGAACTCCGAGCGAGTATACGAGGATTATAGGCGACGCTAACACGATAGCTGGTTAGTTCATCAGCACCAAATCATGAGCCAGCTATCATATCAGGTACCAAATAACTATGTACCTACTCGACCTGCTTATTTTCCACCACACAGCCCCGATATCCGACCACCCTTTAACCGGTATGACTATAACCAAGCCTATCAGAACACCTATAACCAACAATGGAACCCACCTGATGAGATGAACTGGAACCCATATCCAGACTCATTTAGTTCCATTTGGTTATTTTTATGATTTTTATATTTTTATCTTTTTACTTTTTCATGTTTAAACTTATGTTATTGAATATACTTATGTAATCTTTATCATTTTTATTATTATTTTGTACTAATATTTCACATTTAGGATTTGAAAGTGGGATATTAAGTCCCATTTCAAATTGCCATACATGTTTATATTTGTATGTATGTATATTGTAAATTGTACAAAACAGGGTAAAACAGCGCATTTTCAAAGACTGGCATTAATTTCAGCAAAAGCTACTAATTTTGACGACAAGATGACAAATAAATGTGATGTAACAACAGACGGAATGAACAAATGATATGCACCATTTATCATTCAGCAAACAAACGCCAATATGTTTGGAAACTTTGGTAAAATTTAATCATTTTTACGCTAATCACCCTCAATAATTTAAATTGTTACTGATTTCTTGCAAATGAGGGCATTGCAAGATCTTAAGTGTGGGAAGGGGTTAAATTCTTTCAGATTTTAAAATTTTTACTTTATACACTTGGTTACCATTAGAAATACTAGTAAAGTAGTAGTTGTATTAGAATCTAGTGCTCTCTGATAATAAAGAACAGCCCTAGTCTTATATACTGACTACCCAATTCTAGTAAATGTTTCAAAATTTTCAATTAAATGAACTCAAAATCATGTTTATACATATTTATGAACGATAAAAGTAGGTGTTAACACCGAAATTATTGTTACCTCGGAAAGGACATAAATTGAGAAACAAACCAAAATGTTAAAATTCATTTAAAATGGAATAGAGGACAATAAAAAGGAAAATAAAAGCCAAGTGTGGGAAAATTACCAAGTTATCTTAAACATATGTCACATATTTCTGTAACAAATAATTGAAGATACTTTTGCTTTGGACTAAACTAAACTGTTTTACCCGATGAAAGAAAAGAAGAGATGGATCTACACGATGAATCAATTCCATCGTTAAAAGGAAGTAAAGTCTTTCGAAAAAGAAACGCGCTTCTTGATTTAGGTCATGAAGTTGTCGTCCAGACCAGCTGTAGGTTGACGAAAAATCTAGAAAAGTCATATCTAAAATCAGTAGGAAATCCACGGACCTCAGCATAAAATAGGGTCGCCATGTGGTCAGACTTATCCTAACCATGAGAGGATCTGTCTTGTAAAATGGGGAGGGCGCCGTGCAAATTAGCTTGATAAGACTAATGAATCAGACCCCCAGAAAGGATAATCTCCTTAAAGATTAAAAATCAGCTTTTAAGACTGATATTACTCAATCCTTGAGATTGACCTTAAAGATTGAGAATTACAAACTCATGGAATTCAATGATATCTAAACTCGAGTTTGAACGAGAAAATATTTTGATCAAAATACAAACCGATTTGTTTTCTGAAAACCTATTTTCAATGCGTTCATTACCATTGAACGTAAAATCCTAGGAATTCACCTGGAATTCATTAGGTCACCTGAACCAAATCGGGTATCAACCGTAAGAACGGTTGTTGCATAGCATGGTCAAAGACAGGACCTTGTGCCAGACCGAAAAAATTATAAGGGTGAGCTTTACTATTGCTCCTACAAAGGATAGTAATTGCGTCCGACACGTTATATACAATAATTAAAAGCATGTCAGGGGACATTGCCTTAACAGTTGCTTGTTCAACGCTTTCCTTTACAACCGGACGGTAGTTTACCAAAAGGTAATATTCGGAACAAGTAAACTGGACGTGTTGCTTTACCAAAACAAGGTTAGCAAGTGGGTGACACAAAACCGCAAGTTTTGAGCTAAAATTTTCAAATCTGAAACCCACCAAACCCACAAAAATATTTTGCAAACACAGGTGAAGGGTTATTCCGGAAAACTTATCTAGGGTAAAAGCTAGATTTAATTTTCAAAAAGATCAAATGTTTTCATAAAGATCCAATTTCCTTAATGGATCTAAATTTTATAGTCATGTGGGACATAAACCACATCGTTACTACAATTGTTTATACCGCCGTTGATGTCAAAGCTAAGGGATACGAAATAGTTTATATTTTACTAGGAAAAACTATTAAATACGATACAATTTTATACAAGATATTTATTTATTTATAGAATGGATATACTTAAACCTTGCTACAACACTTATAGGCAGTGTACCTAATCGTACAGTAGTGTAGTTTTTAGTAAGTCCGGTTCGTTCCACAGGGAAATCTTTAAACAAAGCGTAACGCTATATTAGTTTACTTTTATAAAAATACAAATACATATATATAAGTAATATTATTATTATAAAGGGGGGTTTTTACCGTTTAATGACCGGTTTGTCGATTTTAAAACTTTAGTCGCAGTTAAAACCTAATGTAAAATATTAAATAAATAAAAGACTTAATTTAAAGCGTAAAGTAAATAACGATAATGAAATTGCGAATAATAAAAGTGCGATAAAATAAAATTGCGATAATTAAAAAGTACGATAATTAAAAGTGCGATTAAATAACAATAAATAAAAGTGCGATAATTAGAAGTGCAATTAAATATAAAATAAAGGAAATTAAATATGAAATAAAAGAATTATGCTTATTTAAACTTCCGTAATCATGATGTTTGACGTGTTGATTTTAGTTTTATGCCCATGGGTTAATTGTCCTTTGTCCTGGATTATTTAATATGTCCGTCTGGTTTTTGTCCATAACAGTCCATCAGTCATAAATATAAAGTGCGAGTGTCCTCATCAAATTATTCTTATACCCGAAGTTAAATATTCCAACTAATTTGGGATTCGAATTGTAACAAGGTTTTAATACTTTGTTTAATGAATACAC